>NW_024080796.1:1910872-2126541 GCF_003009895.1 Hyaena hyaena
TATTTCTAGGAGAGAGAGAGAGAGAGAGAGACAGCGTGAGCAGGGGAGGGTCAGAGAGAGAGGGAGACGCAGACTCTGAAACAGGCTCCAGGCTCTGAGCTGGCAGTCAGCACAGAGCCCGACGCGGGGCTCGAACCCACGAACCGCGAGATCATGACCCAAGCGAAAGTTGGTCACCTAACCGACTAAGCCACCCAGGCGCCCCACAGTTGAACAGATTCTGACAGGCATCTGTAGGTAGGTTCCAGCCGATCAGTCAGTTAAGTTGTATTCAAGGATCTAAATGTATCAGGCACTAGAAGATGGTTGTAGGGGGTACAAATAAGTACACAGTTTGGGCACCTACAATGTGTTTGGTATAATAAAGTGTGCTCATGAGGAAAAGGAACTAAAATATAACAGAATCGGATAAAAGTTAGGGAGACAAACAGTTAAGCAATGAGAGTATGGGGTAATTTTTAAAATTTTATTTATTGAGAAGATTCTTTGTGCCACGCACTTTACAACATGCCTATTAAATCTTATGATAACCATAAAAGGTCATTACGGTAGAAGTCCTCTCATCTGACAAGATCAGGAGAGGCAGAAATCTGGTGAAAGCAAGGAATATTTATTCCTTATACATCGTATTTTAATCTAAAATCTATAAATATCTATCTGTTTGCTAATCTTTTGATACAGAGAAAGAGCCTTTTCTTTGTTGATTTGATGATTACAGTTCCAATCTTTCTTATATAAGTGACACACAAAGTACATTATCTTTGTTTTTATGTTTCAGTTCCTTAAAGATACCTGGAAAGGATCAGGATAATTTCTTTTTCCAAATGAATATAGAATTGTTCCAACCTTTTGTGAAGTCTTTTTCTTCACTGAATTTCCCTAGTGTCTTTAATGAAAATCAGCTTCTATGAAGTACTGGTCCATTTATAAGCCCCATTCTGTTCCGCTGATCTATATATCTATCCTTATGCTAACAGCACACTGTCTTTATTACTGTAGATTTATAGTAAGTTTTGAAATCAAGTAGTCTAACCTCCAACTTCATTCTTTTTCTAGATTTTACTGGCTACTCTAGGTCCTTTGTATTTTCATAAACTTTTTATAGTAACTAGTCAGTTTCTACAAAAAAATCTCCCAATGAGATTTTGATTGAGATTTAGATGATTCTAAAGATTATAGTAAAAAGAACTGAATCTTAAAATATTGAATCTTTTGCTCCATGGGCACAATATATCCTTCCATTTACTTAAGGCTTCAATTGCTGTGAGCAAACCTTCTTAGTTTTCAGTGTAGAGATCTTATACATATTTTGTTATATTTTCTGTAGGTATTTCATGTTTTTTAATGCAATTGTTAAATAGCATTTTACTTACGTTTCTTAAATTTCCAATTGTCTTCTGACGGTACATAAAAATACAATTAATTCTCATATATCAATTTTAAATCCTGTGACCTTGTTAAATTTCTTTGTTCTAGTAATTTTAGGTATATTCCCTAGAGTTTTCTACAGAAAGATCATGTCACATGTGAAGAATGATACTTTTACTTATTCCTTTCCTTTTCGTGACTTACCGAGTATGTTACCATCCTTAATGTAATGCTAAGTAGAAACGGTAAGAGTAGACATCTTTGCCTTATTTCCACCATTTAATATGATGTTAACTGTAGGTTTTTCATAGGTAAGTTTATCAGGTTGAGAAAGCTTCCTTCTATTCTCAGTTTGTTGAGATGTTTTATCATGAGTGTTGAGTTCTGTCAAAATGATTTTCTGCATCTATGAAGATGACCACATGGTTTCTTCTTTTATCTTTTCTGTCAATACGGTGAATTACATTGATTGATTTTCAGATGTTGAATCAATATAGCATTCCTGGAACAAACACTTTTTGGACATGATGTATTATCCTTTTTATACCTTGCTAGATTTCTATTTGCTACTATTTTGTTGAAAATGTTTGCGTCTATGTTCATGGGAAAAATTAGTGTATAGTATCCTTAAAGTATCTTGTCTCCTTTTGGTACTAAGATAATACTGGTTATGAGTTTTTTAAAAAAAAAATGTTCCTTCTTCTATTTCCTAGAAGAATTTGTGTAGAATTTATATTATTTTTTCCTTAAATATTTGGAGGAATTGAACTGTGTAGTCACCTGGGCCTAAGGTTACCTTTGTAAGAAGCATTTTACCTATGTATTCTATTTCTTTAAAGATATAGATTTATTCAGGTTATCTTTTTATTCTTAAATGAGGTTTGGTAGTTTTGTGTCTTTCAAGGAGTTTGTCCATTTATCTAGGTTGTCAAATTCACTGCTCTATAAAACTTAGTTTAATACTACTTTTTCATCTTTTAATTTCTGTAGGATCTATAATGATGTCCCTGTTTCATGCCTGATATTGGCAATTTACATTTAATCTCTTTTATATTATCTCTCCCTCTGCCTCTCTCATGGTTTCTCTCCCTGTCTCTCTCTCTCTCAGAAATAAATAAAATTTAAAAATAAATAAAGTAGATATAAGGAATAAGTTATTACATTCTTTTTTTAAATAATGCTTTGCCCTTAAACAGGTAGTATAAGTCTTGCGCAGGTTTATCAGTTTTATTGATCTTTTCAAAGATCTAGTTTTGGGTTTCATTGTTTTTTTTTCTTTTATTTGTCTATTTTCCATTTCACTGATTCCTCTCTTTATAATTTCCTTCCTTCTTTTTATTATGGATTAATATTGCTTATTTCCCTAGATTTTTAACATAGAGGCTTATTAGATCATTGATTGTAGACCCTTTTTCTTTCCTAATATAAGCATTTAATTCCATAAATTTTCCTCTGAGCACTGCATTAGTTATTACTGCATAACTTTTATTGTATTGGGTTTTTTTTTTTTTTTTATTTCTAGGAGAGAGAGAGAGACAGCGTCAACAGGGGAGGGTCAGAGAGAGAGGGAGACACAGACTGTGAAACAGGCTCCAGGCTCTGAGCTGGCAGTCAGCACGGANTTTATTTCTAGGAGAGAGAGAGAGACAGCGTGAACAGGGGAGGGTCAGAGAGAGAGGGAGACACAGACTGTGAAACAGGCTCCAGGCTCTGAGCTGGCAGTCAGCACGGAGCCCGACGCGGGGCTCGAACCCACAAACCGCGGAGATCACGACCTAAGCGAAAGTCGGACGCTTAACCGACTAAGCCACCCAGGCGCCTCTATTGTATTGTTTTTTATTTTAATTCAGTTTAAACCATGCCCTAATAACCTTTGTGATTTCTTTTTTGACTTATGTATTATTTAGAAATTCATTGTTTACTTTCCAAATATTGAGTATTTTCCAGCTATAGTTCTGTTAATTCTGATGTGGTCACAGAATATATTTTGTAATATTTTAATCAGTCTAAGGTTATTGAGACTTGTGTTACAGCCCAGAATATTGCCTATCTTGCTGAATATTACATATGTACTAGAAAAGCACACATCATTCTGTTGTTGAATGAAGTATTCTATGAAGTCAACTAAGGTAGTAGATAATGTTCTCCAAGTCATACATATCTTTAATATGTTTTGGCATACTTGTTTTGTAAATGACTGAAAGAAGTGTTGAAATCTCAAAAGTTTTGTTTCTTTTTATCTCCCATCAGTGATCCATCGTGTTTGCGCCATGTATTCTGAGGTGGATGGCTGCACACACATTTAGTATTGTTACATCATCTTGAAAATAATGGGCCCTTTTTCATTATGAAATGTTTCTCCTCACATCTGTCAGTATTTCCTGTCCAAAAGTCTATTTTTATCTGATATCAATATAGCCTCTTCATATTTCTTTTGATTAGCACTTGTATAATATCTTGGCTTATCTCTTAACTTTTATCTATGTCTACATTAAATGTCAATTTGGTTTTCATCAAATGTGACAATCTATACCTTTCACCAGAGTATTTAGGACATTTACATTACTATAATTATTGATACGTTTGGCTCTAAAACTACCATTTTTACATCTGTTTTCCATTTTGACATCTATCCTCTGTTTCTTTTTTTGTGTTTTTTGTCTTATACTGACTGGTTTTTGTAATACTTTGTTATATTCACTTTGTAATCTTCACTGGATTATTAGCTATATACTTTTTGTCATTGTTTTGATAATTTCCTTAGGATTTGAAACACCCATCTTTAAGTTATTACATTCTTTCAGGGTGCCAGGGTGGCTCAGTCTATTAAGCATCTGACTTCTGCTTAGGTCATGATCTCACAGTTTGTGGGTTTGAGCCCTTGTGCCCAGTGTCAGGCTCCATGCTGACAGTATATAGCCTGCTTAGGATTCTCTCTCTCCCCCTCTCTCTCTCTGCCTCTCCTATATTCACACTTTCTCTCTCTCTGTCTCTCTCTTTCTCCCTCTCAAAAATAATAGATAAATCTTTTAAAAAATAAAAAAGGACGGTGGGGGGGGAGGTGCCTGGGAGGCTCAGTCGGTCGGTTAAGTGTCCCACTCTTGGTTTCCACTCAGGTCATGATCTCGCGGTTGGTGGGCTGGAGCCTTGCATCAGGCTCTGCACTGTCAGGGATTCTCTCTCAGTCCCTCTCCCTCTGCCTCTCTCATGGTTTCTCTCCCTGTCTCTCTCTCTCAGAAATAAATAAATAAAATCTAAAAATAAATAAAGTAGATATAAGGAATAAGTTATTACATTCTTTTTTTAAATAATGCTTTGCCCTTAAACAGGTAGTATAAGAAACATATAACAGCAAATTTTATCCTTCCCCTCATTATTAGGACTATATTATTATCTTATATTTCACTTTAATATGTACTATAAAATCCATAATACATTTTTTTTGCTTTAGACAATCGATTATCTTTCAAAGATATTTTTAAATGTTTATAAATTCCAACATATTTACTATTTAGAATGTTCTTCATTCCTTTGTCTAGATACAAATTTCCACCTGATACCATTTTTCTTTGGCTGAATAACTTTAATATCTCTTAAGTACAACTGCATCACTGATTAATTTAATTTGTTCCCATGAAAGTCATTATTTTACTTTCATATTTAAAAGATACTTTTGCTGAGTAGAGAATGTTTAAAGTTTTTCTTTCAGTATTTATAAAGACATTGGTCGATTTCTCCTGGCTTGCTTACTTTCTGATAAGAAGCCTACTACTATTCTTATCTTTGTTTCTCTAAATATAATGCGTCTTTTTTCTCTGGCTGTTTTCAAGATTTTTCTCTTCATCATTAGTCTTCAGCAATTTCATTATCATGTGCCTTAACTGTAATTTTCTTCATTTATTTTTTTGTTTGGGATTTACTGAAATTCTTTGTTTTAAAAAATTTTTTTTCCAACGTTTATTTTTGAGAGAAAGAGAGTGTGAGCAGGAAAGAGGCAGATAGAAAGGGAGACACAGACTCCGAAGCAGGCTCCAGGCTCTGAGCTGTTAGCACAGAGCATGACACGGGGCTGGAACTCACGAGCCGTGAGATCATGTCGTGAGCTGAAGTCGGACGCTTGACCAGCTGAGTCACCCAGGCACCCCTGAAATTCCTGAATCTTTAGATTTATAACTTTCATAAATTTTATTTATCAAATTATTTCATATAGTTTTCATCAAATGTGAAATTCTATTTTAGGCATTAATTCTTTCAATATGTTTTTCTTTGCCTTTCCCATCTAGGTCTCCAAGTATATACAAGTTGGACTGAATGATATTATCTGACTTACCTCTGAAACTGTTCATATTTTACTGTCTTTTTTTCTCTTTGTGCTTCATTTTGAATAGTTTCTATTGCTATGTCTTCTAGTTCTTTATATTACAATGTCTATTCTACTATTAATACCATCTGGTTTACTTTTTAAATTCAAATATTGAGCACTTTTCCCCCTCTGTTTAAATTAAGTTGGATCTTTTAAAAATACATTCCATTTTTTCCCCCCATCTTATGTTTTTCCTTACATCCTTGAACATATTCATGATAGCTCTTTTAGGATCTTTTAGTTGTATTTTAACATCTTATTTCTGCATCTGTTTCTACTGTTATGTTGTGGTTGTTGTTTTCCTATTTACAGATCATATCCCCTGCTTTGTATTAGATATGTAAATGTGTTTGTATATGTATGTAAGTGTGTTTGTAGTAATTTTGTAGATTACTACTGATTTTCTGGCAAAGGATTATTTCCGGGTTAGTTTGTGCCTTTTTATAGCATTCTTGAATAGCCTTTATTTCAGCACTAATTTATCCTCATTTCTAGGACAAGGCCTTTCTGAGATCGCAAGTGAAAGTTCATGTACTCAATGAAGTCTTTCTTCTCTGGCTTTAGGGAACTACAACGCCCCCCCCCCCCCCCCCCAGGGAACTCTTCCTATGGCTCCTTGATAATTATTTCCTCAGAAATTGTCCTTGTCCAGTTTGATACAATTTCACCCAAAATATGCACAGACTGATATTTGGACAAAGACTCAAGGGGAATTCTATGCATATTTCCAGACCTCCTTCTCATTCTGGGTATTCTGTCTCACAGAAATATTGCCCAGCCTCCCAGAAGTCTAATCTCTGTTTCTTTAACTCAGTGAGACTGTTGAACTCTGCTTTGGTTACCACTCTGCGTACCTCATTCTGGAATTATCTCCAGGTAAACAGCTTCAGACAACCTTATTTCCTTCTTCTCAGGAATATTATTCCTATGGTACTTTTTTTCAATGTCAGAAAATAGCTGATTCTTTGTTTTCCCTTCTAATTTTCTAGTTATTTGTTGGGGGGAGGGTAATTCTAGATAGCCTTACCCCCTCATGGCTGGCGGGAAAGTCTCACACTTTTTTAAAAAATATTATCAGATCATACTGTCTGTGCTTATAAACCTCTAAAGGGCTTCATATTACATGTGAAAATAAGTCCAACATCTTTATCATGGGGTCTATAAGGACCCCTTTTTTTTTAAACTCCTACCACTCATCCTCTGCACACTGCATTGCAGCCACACTTGCTTGCTTGCTTCTCCACAATTCCACATCAGAGTCCTTATCCCTGCTTTTAACTCTTCCTAGGGTGTGTCTCCCATAGATCTTCACATGGGGACCTCTTACAATATAATCTCAGTTAAAATTTTACCTCTTCAGTAGTATCTTCACTGACTGCACAATCTAAACTCACTAGTCCTCTAGCCACCCTGCATTAAGATTTCACTTTATTTTCTTTATAGAACTTAATCACCATCTGCAATTATTGTGTTCATTTACTGACCATCCCTAAGAGCTGGGGATGTAAATTCCATTAGACGGAGGCATGTCTATTCATCCCTGAATATCCACCACCACCTAGAAGAGTACCTGCATACACCAGGTACTCAACTATTTGTTGAATTAAATAAAACTGTTCATTTTGAATAAGATTCTGAAAATGTGGAGGAAAAAAACTGTGGTCTAGAATGATGAGGAAAGACAGTGAAGTAATTAAGCTTGAAAGGATGCTGACACCCTTTCCATTGCTCTTTCAGCACCCTCGCTCCTGATTCATTATCTGTAGCCCTGGTCTAACATAAATTTGAGAAGACCTAATGATTATGTGGATTTTACTGAGATTCGGTTGAATATTTGAGATGTACTGTTATTGAAATTAAAATTGGAATCCTTGGTGATACCAGTCTTCAAAGGGGGAGATGCGGGAGGTAAGCAAACACCGGCCCTGGTGGGTCAACCTGTCCAGAATTCAGAAAACCTGAATAAATTCTCTCTTTATTTCCCAGGTGAGGATACTGCTGAATTCAGGAGAAGGAATGGGGGGGTTCCCTTCACAGAAGTGGTGGTTCCATGCTTCTACTATGGAACGTCTGAGACAACAATACATGTGGCAGTTTTAATCCACTCTGCAAAGCACCTGAGACCCACCGTCTGGCAGTCAGAGATGGTGAATCTGTCACTGTGTCATCAGAAAATGTTTGAGGTCTATCAACGAGCCAGAGTCCCTTTAAACTCCCACAGAAAAGATAGTTGACAAAAGCCAGGGCGCTTATAGAGGGAAGTGTCTAAGGTAAGGCATTATGACTCAGGCAGAGGTCCAAAACCAAAGCAAGACAAAGTCAGTAAACTCATTTTTATATCTTGTGTTATGAGTGAATTATATTCTTTTTCTGACTTATTAACACAGGCTTATTTAACTCATTAACACACAGACTCTTCCAGAGAAGAAAACCATCAGTATTGCAAAAATGACACAAATAAGGTTAACTTATTCATGCTTCTACCTTAAGGAATACACTTGTTGTTTGTTTCGTTTTGTTTTCTTGACAAAGGACTACTCGCTTTATGATGCTGTAATGAACATGCAGAGATAACATTTCTTTCATTTGTTAATGAAATGAGAGTTGTAGAGAAACTACAGAGAATATGATTGGAGAAAAAACAAAGGCCTTAATCTCCTCTGGAGCCAGTACAGGCATTAGCTTATCTTTGGAATACCTGGTAACAGTTGTGTAGTGAAAAATTCAGGTAAGTTGATTTTCTGGTTCCCTATCAAACCAGAGCAGGTAAATTCCAAGTTGCCCCAAATGACAATGTCAGAGGTAGAAGAAATCTCTCTGTTTACTAATCCCTGGTGATCCTCTCTTTCAGACTGGGTGCTAGCACCCTCTCTGTCTACTGAGAATGCCAACTCAGGCCCTAACAGGCATGAAGGCACAGACCCTGTGAGTAAAGCCAAGGTCATGGAGAGTGAGGCTAACATGTCTGCCGCTGCACAGCGACACTCCATAAATGTGATGGATTGGAAGGGATTGAAACTGAGTAGGAGACAGGCAACAAACTGGGAAGAGACAAGGACAGGAGAAAGGAGACTAAAAGGCTCATGCTGGGGAAGCCTGGTGACTGCCCCATAATTTCACCCTCCAGACCCAGTCAGCAGACCAACGGTACAGTCCCCGTCTCTGCGCCAGGTCAGGCCAGGCCAGGCCGCCTCACTGGTTAAATATTTTTAGTCTCTTTTCTTACCCAACCTTTTAAAGACTGTGCTGACTTACCCAGAAACAAAAAGTAATCTGACTGGCTTAAGAGAAACAAGTCGGCAGGCCCAAACTAAATTCAATAAGCAGCACTCTGCTTTTCATTAGTTTTCTAGAAGGTTTTCAGGGCAATTTGCCTTTATAAGAGAAGCCCTTCATGCATCTGCTGCAAAATACGTACATGTTTTCCATATGCAGAGGTGGGTTTTTCCCCCTGGTGAGGGGACGTGTTTTGTTAGTTTCCTTATTGGTGCTGCCCAGTGGTAGCAGTGGGACAAACTTAAAGAAAAGGTAGTGTTAGCGAATCAAAATGGAAGCCATACAACTTTAGTAAGTTTCCTAAGACCTCCTTTTATAAATATTTATCCTTATTGTAAGAGTATTCAAATACCTAGTACTTGTGGAAAACCGGGGAATTACAAAGAACACACAGACCACTGACGTCATCCATTCTCCATTCAGAGATAAGAACTTAGGCCTTCATTGTCTGTAGGTCAACCTTTTGTAAATGCCCACATCATCACAGGAGACGCATGTTTACATACCTGTGCTCCTCCTGAGCTCACTCTGCACCCCCAGAAAAACACACACCACGCCTGAGAGCGTCTTCCAGAGTACACCCCAGTGGCCACCTCCAGTGAGTGTACTGGACAAAGTCTTCAGAAAGCACATCCATCCTACTGGCTACAACCTTTTAGCGTTTAGGGTCTGTCTTCTTTAGACTCTATCCCCAGTATCTAAGACAGTGTCCTGAACATAGAAGCGACTCAATGAATATTTGTTGATTATGACAACTTGATATTTTCATTTACTTATAGAATATGGTGTTTTCTCCTTTCCTTATTCTTTGAATCTTCTATAAAGAGACTTTTACTGGCTGCTTATCCTTCATACCATGACTTAATATAAGCAGTCCATCACTGAACATGTAAAGTGGTTCAAATTATTCACAATGATAAGTAATGCTAATGACCATATTTCGGAGAAATACTTTTACATACGATTTTTGTCCTAGGATCAGTTTCTCGGAGTTGAACACACAGGTATGTAACAGGTATACATATTTTTGAGGCATTTATTGCCAAACTGTCTTCCACAAAGGGCGTTTCGATTTATATTTTTACCATGAATTTATGAGAGTGTCAATTTCTTCACACTGTCACCAACATGAAGTATGTTAATTATAAAAAAATGTTCCCTGATGGATAAAATACAGTTTCTCATTATTGTCTGAATTCGAATTTTTCGATGTCAGTGAAATTGAGCTTTCTGCACTCTTCTGCAAGGATTCAAAAACGTACTGCTTCCTGAAGAACAGAGTCATTTCCGGGGCACGTGGCGGCTCCACAGACCCCCTCCTCCTTCTGCCTCATTTCCCTCCACTCCGCCTCCACCTCCAGAGAGCCTGCCCATCCTTCAAGGCTCCTCTTCAAAAGCAACTCTCGTCTTCCCCGGAGCAGCACTCACGAAGAGGTTCCTTGCTGTTCCCTATCAGAGGCAGTCTCTCCATCACCTAACTCTGAAAGCAAATTCTTCCATAGTGATGGACTCCTGTCTTGCGTTTTATTTACTTGACTTGTATCCTTGACTTCTTGGCTTCAGCCACATGAGCCTTATTCAGGTATATTTGGCCATATGCCCTCTCCCAACACGGCCCCTGCATGTGCTATGTCTCTGCCTGGCAGCCCCTTTCCCAGTTGGCACTACTCATCCCAACTGCATTCCGGGCCTCCGAGACTCGGGAAAGTCTTCCTCACCCCATGTACCTCACCTTCCTAGTACTTACTACAGTTGGAAAGTTAGGTTGACTTGTGATTATTCAACGACCCGCTCAGCTGCAACATGCATGAAGTATGTGACTTTCTGTGTTCACTGTAGCCCCAGTGCCTAAAATGTCCATCACAGGTGTTCAGAAGATAATTAAGAAATAAACTAGCGCATGAGTAAATGGTTCGAGGAACAAACGGGATAATGTGAAAATGACTCTGTATACCATATGGCACATCAATGGTCATTGTTAAAGTTGTAGTTAGAGCTGTGGTTGTAAAGCTTCTTGAAAACCATGCCTGGCGCAATTTTTGGCATATGGTATGGTATAAAAAACTACTATCCCTTGAACTGAAAGTAGATAGGGGAGGTGGATCTGTCTTGAACCTGGAAGATGGCGGACCGCTGAAACACAGTTTCAGTGAATCCATCCATACAGTTGTAGGCTCTCAAATATAAGAACTGCTTGGACGATTATCCAGGCTTGGTCCTCACAAGGGGATGAACACATTGGAACCTGCCTTAGGACAGTCATGATGGGCCTCAGAACCTTCCTCCTCTCTGTCTCCTCAGAACTGTGGTCCTTTTTTTTTATTCTAATTCCCTGAATCCTAAATCCAGTTCTTTAAGGAACTAAAAATGTGTTCTGTTATAAATGCAGTTGTTTCCTCACTGATTTTCTTGAATGAACCCTGAGCTCAAGATACTCAAAACGTGGAATTCCTCTCCTCTGTCTTATCTGCCATCCTGGTCTAAGACGGGGCCGTGGGGGCAGCTGGGTGACTCAGTCATTTGAGCGGCTGTCTGACTCTTGATTTGGGTTCAGGTCATGCTCCCAGGGTCATGGGATCGAGCCCCTTGTTAGGCTCTGCACTAAGCATGGAGCCTGCTTAGGATTCTCTCTCTCCCTCTCCTGCTGCCCCTCTCCCCTACTCACTCTCTCTAATAAAATTAAAAAAATAAAATAAGACGGGGATGCCACCATGTTGCTACCCAATAGGTAACTTTCAGCAAATGACAGGTTCCAACATGAGACGGATGGGAACAACATCCTTACAACTGAAGAGACCCTAACTGAAGAGACCCCCTCACTCTCATCCCACTCCCTGCTGTAGACGAGGAAATGAGGTCCCCAGAGGACACGGGTCTTCTCCACAGGATCACAGCTTCCTACTGACAAAGCAGGTACCAGGCCCTTCCTACGACCCCATGATCCCTGCCTAATGGAAATCACAGAGGAAAAAAACAAAACAAAACAAAACACACTGGTGGTCATTCTACTGAAGTTTCCTGACTGTGATCAAAAATCTGTAATTTGAAGGCTCACTACCTCCTGCTAGCCTCACACCCAGTGCCCGCAGGCAAAAGCAAGAAAGAGGGGAAAACACAGCTTTCCTATTCGACAACATCTAGACCTAGAATACACTCTCCCTAGGAAGTTCTCTCAGCAGCTTTCGGTCAGGCTCCAGAGGTAAATCAAAATGCCAAGTCATGTTTCTCTCAAGTTTATCACTAAGGGCATCATCTTTTGCCCTACTCGTGATGACGACAGCACATTACTTCCCTCTCCTTGCCCTCACATTAGCAACCCCTGACACTGCCTGGCTTCCCTTCTTGTTACCGGCATCTGCTGGGAAACCGTGGCCCTGTGACAGCCCCCGCCTGTTTACCTAGCTAATTGTGTTGGTGTTCTCCCTGAACCCCTGGAGCGGGTCAAAGAATGGTCATGTTCCGTGAGGACCTTGCATTTTCTAAAAGTGATACGGAGGGCAGGAGGGTGGGGGTGGGACTAAGTAAACCTGACAATTACGTGCCTCTTCTTCCCAAGGATTTCAGAGATGGCTGGCTCCTGGACAGCCAAACCTGTGGAAATCCTCGTTTCTACCTTCCAAAGACAATCACCATCTAAGCCAGTAAATCTCAACGTCTATTGTACGTTAGAATCGCCTGGAGAGCCTTTCTTTAAAAATTACATTTGGGGGGCTCCTGGGTGGCTTAGTCGGTTAAGCGTCCGACTTTCGCTTAGGTCATGATCTCGCGGTTCGTGGGTTCGAGCCCCGCGTCGGGCTCTGTGCTGACTGCCAGCTCAGAGCCTGGAGCCTGTTTCAGAGTCTGTGTCTCCCTCTCTCTCTGACCCTCCCCTGTTCACGCTGTCTCTCTCTATCCTAGAAATAAAAAAAAAAAAAATATTTAAAAAAAAAAAATTACATTTGGGTGCATCCCAAAACAGTTACATCAGACTCCCTGTAGGAAGGACCCAGACATCTGTATTTTTTGAACCTCCCCCGATGATTCCAAAGTGCAGCTGACTTGGTGTGCCTCGGCTCTAGGGACCGAAGGAACCTTTACTAACGGACCTTTACGTGCCAAGGGCAGAGCACCAAGAATGAAAGTGAGAATAAAGGGAATTAAATCTGTCTCACCTTTTTTTTGTTGTTGTTGTTACTCATTTTCTTCCCCCCTTTTCATCACAGACAGTGATTCAAGTGGCTGAAAGAACTATCTATAATCTACGACGCGGAAATAACCCTTAAGGAACGGACCACCTCCATCTATCATCTCCACACTTTTTGAAGCACTGACCAATTTCTGTCCTTACTCTCAGATTATAGAGCATTCCTGACTCAAAGCTCCTATTTTCCTGGGATCCCAAAATGAGTCACAAGGGAAAAGGCACGGTGTGCACGCCCTCATTTACCCAGAGCCCCGTTGTCTCGTGAGGACAGTCCCCGTGTGCCTAGGAAGACATTTCAGTGAGATGATATTTAACATTCAAGCTACAGCTGTCTTTCCCTTGCCTCTTTCCATTCACAACCAGTTTTTACGTAAAACAGAAACGTATTTGCTAGCAGGCCAGCCGAGCCAGAACAGGAGTCGGGAGCAAAGCTAGCAGGCAGGGCTTTCTGAAAGGCCACTGGAATGGCCTGACCCACCAACACAGCCCCACGTGGAGTGGGGCCGAGAAGATGGGAGCGACTCAGGGAAGTGCCTCCTTGGGCTGAGGACCTATCCAGTCCTGGGGACAAGGTACTGAAATTAGCATTCTGGGGGAGAAGAGGAAGGAAGGATTTAATGTAGCAAAGGAGTTGTGTGAGAGAGCAAACATACCACATTAAAAAAAAAAAAAAAAAAAAAAAAGGCAGCAGGAATATGTCCTAATTTGGAAAAACAGGCCACATTGCCATGGCAACTCTGAATCTCCACAAGGCAGCCAGGCATGCCTTTAAACATCGTGTTAAATAGTTCAACTATGAAGAAGAAGAAAGGGTAGAGTGTAGGGGGCTTGGAAGAGAAAGAAGAGGCCCGGAGCCTGCCGGGGGCCACGGGGATCTGCTGCCCAAAGCACAGCCATGCTTCAAGGGAGATTTCAGATAGTACAGCCGCCCCTCAGACCCGGGTCCACCGCCTCTGATTTGGGCAGGCTGGGGGCTTGCATTTGCATGTAGTTAACCTGTATCTTAAGGAAGATTCTCCCAAAGGCATATAGATGCTTAACCCAGTACTTTTCAACCATTTTCCCCCTGGAGAACTATCAGCCCCAGCATCAAACCTGCTGTGCTGAGGCCCCCCAAGGGGACTGTGGTCTTGTGCCATAGGAAAGAGAATTCGGTAGCCCCGAGGGGCTGAGCAGAGGAATACTTTGGCCACACCTGTAACCCACTCACCACACCGTGGTTGTGGCCATGGTGAATTCCGACCCAGGGAGGAAGAAAAAAAAAAAAAAAAAAAAGGATTTCATTTATTAAAAAAAATCGTAAAGCCTCCTGGAAACCATGCCTAAACGTAGGTATGCCATGCGTGGTGCTTTGGGAACAAGCCAGTGATGACGGGAATTCAGGAAACAGTTTACCGAGTGGCTCTGAACCTTTAGAAAATATTAATAAGATTATAAAACCGTTCTCCCATCTGGAACATTAATTACTCAAATTATGCACTTAATGTTCGGCATTTATTTTACCGTGCAACTAATTCTCAACCACACTGCCTGCCACGTTATTTTGGAGCCTTTTCTTTTAAAAAGTCTCTCTGTCGGTCCTTTCTGGCCTTCTGGCCTGGCTCGCCTTTCTCACTTCCTCCTCCGCTGGGACCACGGGCTCCCCCAAGGCAGAGCAGAATGACCGCAGCAGCTCCGCAGGTGAGTGAGGCCACGTGGAGACAGAAAACAAAGAAGAAAAGGTCCCGCACCCCTGCGTCCCACCCAGAAGCCCAAGGGCAGAGCGCTGTGCGTCCCAGGTAGCCTGGGGAGGAGGGTGCCTTCACCTCTGGACTGGACAGCAGCGATGGTAAAAGCAGGCAGACAGTGTTATCCCACGTCTCCTCTCTCCCTTTTTTGTTCACTGGCTTATTTCAAAGCATTCTCTCTATAGACTTATTCTTAGCGTAGGAAGCTGAAATTTCAACTTGCTCTGCTGTGCTCTATCAGAAAGTTTCCTGCTTCGTGTGCATTCCAGCCCGGAAGGGGCCCTTTCTTGTCTGGGACGTCACTAGATCCCAGACTGTGGGAAGCCATGCCTCTCCCTCCATAAACACCACCCGCCTCCCAACACACGCCATCCCCTCCGACCTCGAAGGCATCGCTCTCTGGGATGCGTCCTTCTCCACCACCTCACACATGCGTAGCCTGGCTCAAACCACAATCCCCAAATCCTACATTCTCTCACTCGTACAATTCTCTCCACCTCACGGGATGGTCACGAGGACTGAAGGAGGCATTTGTGAAGAAGGCACGGCGCCTGGCCCACGGGCAGGCTCTAAGCAAAGAAAGGCCCCAGCCCGGCCAAGCCCTGTAAGTGAGGCATTTCTTTCTCTGTCAACCCCGCAAGCTTGGTATCATTATCCCGATTTAAAATGAGGAGCCCTGGATGCCTGGGTGCCTCAGTCAAAGCATCAGACTTTGGCTCAGGTCATGATCTCACAGTTCATGAGTTTGAGCCCCGAGTTGGGTTCTGTGCTGTCAGCATAGGGCCCACTTCAGATCCTCTGTTCCCTGTCCCCTCTGCCCCTCCTTTTCTCTCTGTCTCTCTCATGTGGCTGATGAAAATCTGTGACGGGCAAAAGGCTGCCTCCCCCAGCCTTCCTTGGTGTTTCCATGAACACACTGCCTTTCTAACAAAGGAGAATAAATATTTAACACAAAATATACTGTGTGTCCCTTCTTTTAAATTTGTTTAATGTTTATTTTTGAGAGAGACAGAATGCGAGTGGGGGAGGGCCAGAGACAGAGGGAGACACAGAATCTGAAGCAGGCTCCAGGCTCTGAGCTGTCAGCACAGAGCCCGGTGTGGGTCTCAAACCCATAAACTGTGAGATCATGACCTGAGCTCAAGTCAGATGCTTAACCAACTAAGCTACCCAGGCGCCCCTGTATTCCTTCTTTTTGGTTCATTTTGAGAGAGCATGCACACGTGGGAGGTAGGGATGGTGGAGGGATGGGGAGAGGGGGAGAGAGAGAGAGAGAGAGAGAGAGAGAGAGAGAAGGAGAATTCCAAGCAGGCTGTGCACTGTCAGCACAGAGCCTGAAGTGGGGCTCGAACTCACAAACCGTGAGCACAGGACCTGAGTCCAAAACCAGAGCCGGCTGCTTAACCAACCGAGCCACCCAGGTCCCTGTATACTGTATATTCCTTGATTGCAATTCTGCTTTTCCTCTAGCTGGATCTCCATAAATTACCAAAGAACTTAAAAATTTAGGAGGGAGAGACAAGAGGAAAAGTGAAACCAACCATTGTTACAAAAAGTAAAGGAGCAAAAGGCTGCATATCAGAGGGCTGAGCATGGGAAAGAATGAGCCAAATGGCAAACAGGAATAAGGATTGGAAAACCAAGTGTTTAACAAACTCACTTTGCGAAATCTCTCTTACCGCCCAGCCTGGAACGCAGCCAGCCATGGCCCACAAGGCACCTGGGTGGTCCATTTTCCACCCGCGAAGCCCTTAAGATTCCCTCAGATGCCTCATTCTCGGAGGAAAACGCTCCGACTCTAAATTCATCTGGTCCAGAGAAACGTCCATATCCAGAGCACCCCCCACCCCTAGAACTCAGACCCCGGCACAATTTGTCTTGCCAAACTCTTTGATCTGCCGCATCTTACCTTCCTAGTTCTCTCTCCATCCATCAGGTGAATTAACCTGCACTTTAAAAGTGTCTCAATGGTACATGCCTGTTCCATCACATCACTGAAATGGCCTCTTGTGACAGCAGTGCTGACCTCTGGGTCCCCCTCTCCTGCAAGGTCCAGGGCTGTCTCTTCTCCCCCCACCACCCATTCCCTTGCCTGTCACCTCTCCAAGGGTTAACAGGATCAAAACACTCATTCGACCAGTAGTCAGTCACACGATCAGGTGACACAGGAGGATTTCTAACATGGCCTCAAAGCTATTTAATAGGCGTGTTATGCTGAGCGAAAGAGGTCAGGCAGAGAAGGACAGCTACCGTATGTGTGCACGTATAGGAGGATTAGGAGGAACTTGACGGAGGACCATGGGGGAGAAGAAGGGGGGAAATAGTGGGGGAGAGGGAGGGAGGCCAACCATGAGAGACTCTTGAATGCTGAGAACAAACTGAGGACTCATGGGGGTGGGGGGGAGGGGGGAGATGGGCATGGAGGAGGGCACTTGTGGGGATGAGCACTGGGTGTTAGATGGAAAAAAAAACTATTTTTTTAAAAACAAACAAACAAAAAAGCTATTTAATAGGCAAGCCATAGCACGGGAAACGGTTGGAGAAGCCCCTAGATGTTTTGCTCAGGAGGCCAGTGTATTTCAGGGGGGCCGAACAGAGGGAATTGCCAGCTTACTCCTGGGGTCCTGCTGATGCGAGGCGGCACGAAAGCCATCTCCTTCCCCCACTTCGGTGTTATTCCAGGCACTCCGGCTCTTGCGCGCTCACCTTCGCTGACAGAAAGTCAGCTCAGAAACATTCCTCGGGGGGGGCTGGGGGGGTGGGTCATGGGATCTGCATTCATTTAGTGGGGCGTCCCCAATGCGTGCGCCACTTTCTGTCAGCCCTGTCACCCACTCGCTCTGCCAACGTGTGGCAGAGAAGGGGCCATCAAGGGCTGTGTGTGTAACATCTCCTGTTCCCGGTGTGAGGTGAGGCACACACGTGCAGAAAGGTATGAATGAATCTACAAGAGAAGCTGCACAGAATCCAGCGGTTTTGACAGCGCCTGGCAGGCTGATTTTCCATCATTTAAAAAATGAATTACACGGCATAATGCGCCCAGACGTCCACAGAACAAGGGAGACAGGCTGGAGAAGGGCTGAGAGGTAAGTGAGTGAGTGCGACGGGGCCCCGAGCAGCTTTACCATGATTTATTTACACAGAAGGAGGGTTTGGGCCAGAACCTTTCCCAGATGAAAGCGGTTCAACCACATGAAATGTAACCACATACACAACCGTCGTGCTGAAAATCCCGGAGTTCTTCTCAATTCTTTCTAACCGGAAGAGTAACAACACCTTATGCTTGCATAGTGCTTACAGCTGAACCACGCGCTCTCACGTATATTACCTCATTTCAATCATTACATCATCCATTATCATTTTATGGACAAAGAAACTTTGGCTCAGAGAGGTTCAGTGATCTGCCCAAGGTCATGCAGCTTGCAAGGAGCAGAGCCAAGTGGAAGGCCCACATGTCAGACAAAGGTCTTGTGACTACATGCCTCAGATTTATGCCACTGTTGTCCACGGTCCTCAGAGAAACAAGGACGGGCACAAGAAAATCCCAGAACCAGGAATAACGTGCATACTAAAAGCCACCCAACAGCATCAGCTGGCTAGTGAAAATTCACCTTCAGTGAGCAAGAGCCAGGTCAAAAGCTCTGACTTGATGGAATGGGCCAATACGGCTCATTCAAAGAACATAAAACATCTCCATAACAGAAAATCTGCCTGTGTGTGTGTTTATATTATTCGGAAACGATGGAATATTTGAAACCTGAATCCTTCCGAACACAATATGTTCCTCCTCACCTAGCCAGAGGAATAAGGAGTATTTCCTGCACTGAAGGACCAAACCACTTGTAATTCAGCTGGTGAGGCGTGTTTTACTTCATCTCTGGGAGGATGTGATACGTGCTACCACAGTGCACAAGGCACCACCCTATTTAATTCTGCACCTCTCAGTTCTGCCCCGCTGCACCCCTCCATGTCATTGGGACCAGCTTGGATCCCTCTGGAGCCTAGTCATCTGGTAAGAATTCCAGGCATTCTAGAAACATACGGCTAGAAAGGAATTCAAGGTCATGTCCTTGGAAAGGATAAGCAGCAAGATGAGACAGGAAAAGAGACTCCAGGGCTGAAAAAAGCACCTTGGACCCTTACTCTGCATTTGGAAGTGACAATGAATGAATGTATCAGTGCAGGGGAATCTCATGATTTGGAGCCAAAGGTGCCCGATTTAAATACTGGTTGTACCTCTTACCGGATGTGCAACCTTGACTTCATGTCTCTTGGCCTCAGTTTTCTCCTATACAAAATGGGGGTAATAACATCTACCTCACAGGATTATAGTAAAAATAAAAACAATATCATTAATGTAGTATGTTAAATAATTCAGTTAAATGCTATAAACAGATCTACTTAAAACATAAAACAGTGGCGAAGTACCTACTTGATGCAAGTTAAATCACTTTCCACCTTCCGTATGTCCAAAAATCACTGGGAATTTCTTGGTTGATTTAATTTAAAAATAATACTACAGAGGTGCCTGGGTGGCTCAGTCAGTTAAGCATCTGACTCTTGATTTAGGCTCACGTCGTGATCTCACGGTTGGAGAGTTTGAACCCCACATCAGGCTCTGCACTGGCAGTGCGGAGCCTGCTTGGGATTCTCTCTGTCACCCCACTCTCTGCCCCTACACCGCTTGCTCTCACTCTCTCTCCAAAGTAAATAAATAAACTTAAAAATATTTTTTAAGATAATACAACATGGCTTATTTTTACACTGTATATACTAAATCTTCCTTCTCCCTTCCTCTCTGAGGCTTGAATTGTGTGTCCTGTCATTTTTCATATATTTCTAGAAAGTAAATGTATGAACAACTCCTTCAGCTTGATTCTCCTGGAGGCAGAAGTAGTTCAAGAACATTAGTCGTCACCACAGGCATAACATATGTCCCATGCATTTATTAAGTGTTCATGGCATTGTGACAGCATGAGATAACCATCCATCAATGAAGTGATATAATAATGTTAACTCAAAGCAAAGAAACACATAATCATCCTGGCCTAACCAGCCTACTTGTAGCAAATATGAAGGCACTGGTGGGTTTTTGGAAAACCGAAGATAACTTGGCGAGCCCCCGGGTATACAATTCTCCACTTAAACTGAGAGCCAGTGAATGACGCGCCTCACACAGCATCACACACTACTAGCCGTGACAGAGCCAGAACTCCCACCCAGGATAAGCCCTTTCTCCTCTGTAACACAATTTTGAAATAACCTTCCAACCAGAAAGCTGTGTCTGTATTTTACTTTCTTAGATTATTGATGAACATGTCACCCAGGACAGAAATAAAGGCTCGCTAAAGTGAAGACAGAGTACATCGCTCACTCCCCCTCCACCGCGGAGCCTCATCAGTCAGCCGCAGAAGATTATGATATACCGGAGACCCTCAGCGCGACACTCTGTCGTGCGGCAGCTTCTGTCAGAGACACAGGAGATGAGCAGGGCCCCCCCCGACCTGTCAGGCTCCAGACCAGCAGTTCAGGAGATGCACCCGGAACCACAGCTCTTGGAAGTAATTTCCTTACTAATGCTGCCTCTCGCAAGAGTACCTACACCAGTGCTTCCCAAACACCTTCCATGGATCAATGACAATCCATGATAAAGTCATCGCCGGCCCACAGAGAAATGAGAAAAATAAGCACAAGGCAGGGGGTGTTGACACAACTAAACATATTCAATTTAAGAGGACTGTCCTTTATGCTGAGCTTATGTACTTCCTAGTTTCGTTTTCTTTTTAATCTTCATCTATTTTTGAGACAGACAGAGACAGAGCATGAGCAGGGGAGGGGCAGAGAGAGAAGGAGACACAGAACCTGAAGCAGGCTCCAGGCTCTGAGGTGTCAGCACAGAGCCCAACACGGGGCTCGAACCCACAGACCGTGAGATCATGACCTGAGCCAAAGTCGGATGCTTAACCGACTGAGCCACCCAGGCGTCCCTCATTTTGTTTTTAATACCCATTTAAATGTCCTAGAGAGTTTAAAAAAATACCTTTAACTGGGGAAAAAAAAAAAAGACACCACGCGTTATCACGCCACCCCGACCATCTTCATTACAAAATAACTAGAATCAAGAAACCAGCAGACCTCTCTTCTAAGCAATGGGCAGCAGACAGAGGCTGTGTGCCTGGAACACTAAAGCCTCCCGAGACTGGAGCGTTCCCAGGGGAGTTCCGGGGCAGGCCTGGGCCAGGGAGTGTCCGGCAATGGTCAAGGAACTGCAGAGGCTTCGGAAAACCACACTCTAACACGACACTGCATTCAGTCACGTGGGGTTTCCACTGTGTTAGAGTTAGGCTTTTGGTTTTAATCTATTTGCTTCCATTTTCCACGTTCAGGTAACACCGATGAGTGCTCTTACCAAGCACCTACTAAGTGCCAATATCTACATCTGCAGTTTTTACTTGCATTGGTTTCCAAGTCCTAGAGCAAGCCTTTAAAGGGTTAAAGGGGACCTCACCCAGGTTTTAGAGTTGAGTGCTGCAAAGTTTTTATGATGGCCTCCAGATGTTAGTTTCTCAAATTCAGTCTTCCTCATCCAGCGTCTGTGCCATTTACTCCTTTATTGAACCATTCTGCATGCCACTTGAGATTAAAATCCTACTTACGTCCATCTATTTCTCCAACTCTACTGCTGTACTCTCATTTGCTCCAGGTCAACACATACTACTCCAGGTCAACAGTCACCTGCATTTACTGAATGAATAAATTACTCTGAGACCACTTTTCAAGGAGCAAATCATACAATAATTCAATGAAATTATTTAAATGTTGACATTTCTTTGTGAAAATGTCCACGTAAGGAAAGCTAACTGCTACGGTTCATTATGGAAACCAGATCAAAGTCGGGTCTCGGGAAGTGATGGCTTCTCATCATCAAAAATAATTAAAAGAATTATAATGAGATAATACATATAAAGTTCTGACACACAACAAGTATTCCATAAATGTTAACCTTCTTCCCTTCCCAATTCATTTCTGATTAGTCGCTCTTTGAAATGCTGCAGTGGTTTATTTTTCTTTCTTTAAGGAATCCTGCTTTATTGTGGTCACAACACTGCTTTAAAAAAAAGAAAAAGAATAAAAAACTACAGTATCAACACTGGGCCAAGGAACAACAGCTTGGAAACACCATTACACCGTCTGTTGTGTTCTCCACGATACATGCACTCACACCCAAAATTCTGGTTGACGTCAGATTGCTGATTACTCTGAGCATAATCTTCCAGCCAACTGTGTCCATGTCAAATACTTCTAGGGGCCACTCACATTTGATCCAGTTTTTAAATTTTTCCAATTGTTCACGGATGATCAAAATCAAAACCTTCTTCAAAGTAAAGATTAAACATACTTTTTTCTCTTAACATGTCTGCACCTTCAGACTTCCACGGTATATTAAATCAGTGCAACAGGACTGTTAGGAACACTCGAAAAGCTATTGGAAAGCGAGCACTAATTCTAAGAACATCTGGTAATTGATAAATTCTAAACACCCAGAAGACATCGATTAGCACTAGAACATTTCAACATTTCAAAAGAGGTTGCTTTTGAAAAGAGGCATTTTAAAAAACATAAAAGGTACAAATTGTAAAACTGTCAAGATTTTCTCATTTACACGGTGCCTGGGTGGCTCAGTCAGTTAAGTGTCTGACTTTGGCTCAGGTCATGATCTCACAGCTCGTGGGATCAAGCCCCGTATCCGGCTCCGTGCTGATGGCTCATAGCCTGAAGCCTGTTTTGGATTCTGTGTGTGTCTCTCTCTCTGCCCCTCCCCTGCTCAGGCTCTGTCTCTGTCTCTCTCTCAAAAACAAACATTTAAAATAATAATAATAATAATAATGATGATGATGATGATGATGATCTTATCATTTGCCAAATCTGAAACGACTCAGATTTGTATAAGTAGCTTGCAGCAAATCACCAAATCACTGAAATGTGTCATGTTATGCTGGCGTGCCTCTCTCTCTCTGTGTCTATGTGTTTTATTTACACTGCCCAGCGTAAAGTGGTGTTTAATACACATCTTAGAGCCAATGTTATCAAAATATATTTCAGCCTACATTCAGCAGCTCTGGAGTAGGCCAAAAACCTAGTACATTTTCTCCTCATTATCACCTCGGTAAGAGTCCCTTGCCAGGATCTGGCTAGGAGGCTTATATCTGACAAAGCTTAATGAAGTGTTAATGAAGGGAAAAATGTCCCAGCCCATTCTGGGCTTTGTTCAGAACAGGTTTAAGGGTATCCTGGTAAAAAGCTTTAATAGTGGATCTTCCCCCACCCCACAAGACAGAGAAGGTGAGAGGCTGTACCCATGGGTTTGCCATCTTTTGCTTGAATGATGTTGCCTTTTGTTCGTGAATGCTGAAGTTTAATCCTTGTCGTATCTTTGAATTCTTGAGTGGGCCTCCACCTGTGAATTCTCCATCCTAGATACCTGCCAACCTTTCCAATGGTCTAAGTTCTTCAGCATATAGATCTACTATAGCCATAGCTTCTTTGTCTTCCCTATAAGTAACTATGTGATCTTTTCCAGTCCCATTTGAGCTCTTTATTCAACTTAGATCTCCTCAGCCAAAGTCCACAAGGAATTCCCAGGCCAAACCTCCCCTGTCCTGATCAGACACCTTAGGTTGCTCATTGCCACTTCAGTGTGGCTTACATCGTTCTCTTCTCCTATAGGCATTACAGTGGGAGCCCAGAGATGTAGACTCTAGTCCCAGATCTGCCACTTAAAATTTCTCAGTCTTTGATGTATCAGGTAACTTCTTGGAGTCTTGGTTTTCTTCTCTGGAGAATGAGGGTGATGATACAAGTTATCTTCACTTCTCAGAGAGCCAACCTAAGGCTCTATTTCCATCTTACACATTGGTTGTATCAAATTAAGACAAACTTGGGGCACCTGGGGGGCTCAGTCGGTTAAGCGACTGACTTCGGATCAGGTCATGATCTCACGGTTTGTGAGTTCAAGCCCCGCATCCGGCTCTATGCTGACGGCCTGGAGCCTGGAGCCTGCTTCAGGTTCTGTGTATTCCTCTCTCTCTCTCTGCCCCTCCCCTGCTCATGCTTGGTTGCTCGCTCTCTCTCTCAAAAATAAATAAACATTAATTTTTTAAAAAAAGATTAAGACAAGGTACATAAATTCACTTTGAAGAACATTATAAAATATAAGATTTGGCTATATTTTTTAAATCTCCAACTACATATAGTGTGGAGCTTTTTGTTTTCTTCTGACCTCTCTCTTTTCTTTTCACTCTTTTCTTCTGGAAGCCTCCTTGCTCTTCTAGTATGAATCCCCAGTTGCCACAAATTTCCATGCATACTTGAGTCTCTCTTTCCTAAGTATCTTAGTTGGAGGGATATTGCAAGATGAGAAGTGAAAGGGTGATCTGAGGAGTCCATTTCTGCAAGATAGGGAAGACCTGTCTGTAGCCTGTAGATAGTTACTCTAATCACAGAAGCGTCTCAACCAGACAGAACTGACTTTATCCAAATTTGCTTTCCACCTGCTCGCTCGTGGTTATCATAAATTCATACAATCCTGAACATATAGGTCTTCCATCATATACAGTCCAAAAATTAATTCAATGATATTCACTTTTATCATTATCTGACATATTCATTAATATACTTTTAATCCATCATCTCAGACCACATTTAGTGCAGATACAGAGAAAAACCAGGGAAAAAGATGTCATTCTCTCCCCCCATACCCTAATTTCAGTTTGCTTTTGTCCCTCACCTCTAGTCAGGAGAAGGGAGGGACGGCAATTCATTATGTCATATTATGTGCTAGCCTCTGCACTACTACTAGACAGGCTTGGTACTTTGCTGAGGTAAAAGTCCTGCCAGACACAGACCTGGTAATCTGGGAAACGAGGCCGACTCCAGGACGGAACTGAGGCTGGGGCCTCAGGCAAGTCACTTAATCTTTCTTGGCCTCAGTGTCCTTTACCATGAAATAAGGGCACCACGCTAGTCCCTAAGATCCCTTCCAGGCTAAACGGTGCTGCAGCTCCATGACACATTCATCGGGACTTCTGTGAAGGGATTAGGACCAGGGTTGGGGAGGATGAGGACATAACACTCCTTCTCAGGAAGCCCCTCTCCTTTCTTCACTGCATGTCAAGACCTGTAGCCTCCTCTTGCAGCCCTCTGCATGCCAAACCTCAGCAGCGGTCAGAAAGGACACCGTTCAAAAACTCATAATGTGACAATATGGGTTCATATTTGCCACCTCCCTCATTCCCCTTGTTTACTTTTAATCTACCCATGCCGACTCCTTCTTTGTGTCTTCCGCCTATTATTCAACTGTTTCCCTTTGCTTCAATCAATATCTTCTCTTAGACATCATGCCAGAAACTTCTAGAATGGATTTTCTGCCTGGCTTTTGGAGCCGACTACTGCAAACTCCTCATGATGGTCTCCCTGATCTTAGTTTATAAAAAAAAAAAAAAAAAAAAAAAAATCAGGCCTCCTCATCTAATTTCTGTGCCATTTTCTCCTTTAGTGAAGCATTCTACATGTTATACATCTCAACCCTTTCACTTTACAGATGAAAGAAGTAACACTAAGAAAGATTAAGGGACTTGACCAGTCAAACAGCTACCGCTGGTTATGAGCAAGGAAGAGAACCAGGCTTCCAGACTATAGTTTGGGCTAGGCTCTTTCCACTGTAACCCCAGTGCCACTAAATGAATATCCACATTCAATCTCACAGGGGATCCAGAAGAAGAATAAAGTTTCCACTGCCCCCGCTCGCCACCCCCACCCAGAAATAAGTGGTAGTATTCCATCCACTATACTCCTATCTGATCCAAAGTGAACTTTTCAAACGGTATCCCCAGGCCCTCTTCCCTCAATTAAGACACTGGTGACATGTACCTCCCATTTTATATAATCCTAGCTGTGCATAATTGCCAATTGTGGGATTCTTTTTCAGTTCTTTGACATACGAGATTAAATCTTCTATAGACTCTTTATAGCTACACCCTCCCCCAAACCCACTTAAACCAGTGCTTTTTCTCCCATTGAGCGAGTGTGCCTGCTGATATGCTCCATCACCACCATCACCTAGCCCAGCAGCTGCTATTATGTGAAAAGTAATTAAATCATTTCTGCAACTATTCTCTCATGCTTATAAATAATTAAGGGTTGCACATTCTCCCGGAACCCACAAAGGGCCCAGGAACAGTGAATGACAGGAGAGATGGATCAGAAAACATGTCTTTGGAAGGAAGTGAAATTCAGTGAGGGGTGAGGATGGAGGAAGCAAGAAATGGAGAGTGAGGAATGGGCTAAGAGTTGGGAAAATGGAAAAAGAAGTACAAAACAGGGACAAGAGAAGAACGGGGGCGGGAATGTTCCAGAGACATTGGTAACTGAAAGAAAAAGAAAGAAGAAATATAGCGTACTGGAATAGACTTAGTAACAAAAGAGGAAAAGGAAGATGTGCAGGCAGAGGGAGACTGAAGGAGGCCAGTTCTTTTTTATCACTATTTCACAGCTAAGGAAAGTGAGGCAGAGAAAAGTTAAGTAACCAGGTTATGGTCACAGAATTAATGTGGAAGGGAACCAGAATCTGAGTCCAGGTCTGTCTTGGTCTGAATCCCATAGATAATCTGATGTCTTTTGGCCTTTAAACATGTAAAATGTGAATCCATAATGACCTCAAAATAAAAAGTTTAATAAAAAAATATGTTATTGCTGATGTCCCTCATCAACAGATTAGCACTGGTCCAGCCACAGTCCCTTAGCCACACCCCCGCTGTGACCAAGGGCCTGAAAATGAAAGCTAGTGGCTGGAAGGCATCTCTGCCACGAGGGAGAAAGCTAGCAGGGTTCTACAGAGACAGGACACAAATATCTGTGCTTGGCCTCATTAAATGCCAAGTCATAACCAACTGAACCAAGTAGCCACAGACTGTAAAACTAACCGTTGTCAGCTCCAAAAGTCAAGGACAGACCGCCTGGGAACTCTTAACTATGCCAGGTCCTAAGGTAGGCCATTGAGGGACCTCGACACTGACAGATGAAGCATGGAGATGGTTGTGTGCACCACGTAAAGTCTAAGTCACATGCCAGAGTGGGTCACGGCAGACAGGGGACAGGACGAAGGGAGAGAAGGACGGAGAAACACGAACCAGAAATGAGATGATGGGGGAACAGAAAGCAGAGACAGGAGGGAAAGGAGGACAGACAGAAGGAGAAATCAAAGGATCTAAGAGAGGGAGACACAAAGAAGGACCGAGACACAGGTGAGAAGGGGAGTCTGAGGGGACAGTAAAAGGCAGCTAAGAAGTGTTCATACAAAATAAGACTGGAGCCCTCTCCATACGGTGTGGAGAATCAAAACAGTCTAGAAATCCTCAGAGTTCACTGATGAACCTGGGCTTCCTATTCTACTTGATGCTATTCTCCTTCGCAGAATGACTTCACAGCCCAACGCTCTCCGAGGCTCCTGAGCGGTTCTGTGCGATCAGCCGGGTGACCAGGGTGACCTACACCTTTCTCAAGGGGCTGCCCTTGAGCCTTTCTGTTTGCAGCAAGGTCTCCCAGCAGGGCTTCACCTCAGGACTGATGAGGCTGCCCATGCACAGCATGGTTTTCAGGAGTCAGGAGAGAACCTTCTGTTTTAAACATATATGTCCCTCATGGGCCAACATGACATCTGATATTCCACTCGTACACATTTCTTCCTCTGAGTTAAAATATAAATGCCCGCGGAGTTCACATACTAGTTGCTCTTATCTCTTCTGATCGTGGCAGTGACTTCATTGTTTAGACTGTCTCCCGGTTTTAAAATGGAATCCTTCCTTCCTGTCAGGAGGAAACAGTGGGGGTCTCCATGAGGAGAGACCCAAGACAGAATTCCATAGTGCTCGTTGGGAAAGCTCCACCAGCAGACAATGCAAGGAGCTGGGGGAAGGAAGAAGGGAGTACTCTAAGCAGCCGGGAGGCACAAAAAAGGGACACTGGACAATTAAACGAGGTAGCAGTTATCAAGGGGAGAAAGGGGCGTGGGGAAGGGGAATTTCAAAGTGATTAAAAATACCTTCGTTTCCAAGTGTGTCACTTTCACAGGGCTGACCTTTCAGATCAGGGTGACAAAAAGTAGCCATGGTTGCCACTTGGAAGTCCCCCAAACACAGCTCTGCCACTACCTTCCATCGGACAAGAAACCAGCTCCAGATACGTGCAACTCACAGAAGCATCAGAGGCCCCTGCTCTGTCGCCTGGGGGGCCTCACGAGGGGAGAAAGGAGGACAAGGGAAAGGAGAGGAAGTGCCCTTCTCCCAGAGCATGTAGAGAGTTCAACCTGTGTCCAAATCCCCTTCTCCGGCCAACAGACTAGTTTTCTCAGGATCAGCAGTGCTAGTCTCCAAGGAGAACTGAAATGCATCAGTAACTACTCAAAGTTAGTCCCCTTTCATTAACCAGTGACACTTCCCCTTGGGCCCAGGGACCGCAGGGCCCAGGGAAAGAACTTCCAGAATCAGACGGCCGCACAACATTCCTCAGGAAAGTCTGCCACCGTCAGTTTCAGAGAACAACAGTGATCAGAGAACAGACCGTTCACAAGAGGAGTGCTCCTGTCTCTTAGCTTTCTCTCATATAGACATGCTGTCCAGCTGTGGGGAAATGGTATGGCAGGTGGGCAGCATGGGAGCTGGTACTCTGGGCACCATGCTTCTCTCCACCCTCCAGAGCCCCATCTTGGGCCCTGATGCTCAGTCTGAGAAAAGCTTTCATGGGCAACGTGTGTGTAGCCAGAGCGACTGCTGTTGCTGCTATTGACACGTTCAGCGGAAGTTCCCCTCCTCTCCTACCTGCTTCTAGGAATTGGGCGCTCACACTTCCTGTCCAAATGCCTCTATCCCTGGGCTCTGACCCTGGGGTGCAAGCCTTCTCTCCTACTTTCAGTATCAACTTCGGCTTCCAGAACCATCGGCCTCGAGTGGGAGACCCTCCCTCTGTGATCTCTACTCAGAGGGGCTGTCGGGGAGGGCTCTGGCAGAGATCCCGGGCAAGCAGCCAGCAGGGGCCAAGGGGAAGAGAATTATTCACAGGATCACAGATGTTAGAGATGAAAAGAACTTGCAAAAACACATCTCACTCAACCATCCCACCTTGCAATGTAGGCCCTTTTCCAAGAGCATATGGCCTGTTCCCATCTGATTTCAAAGGATCTATCATTACCAACAAATACGCACCAAGTACGCTGTGTGTGCTCTACGTTGTCCCAATCATGAGAGAAGGAGACAAATGGGCTCTCCCCGCCCGGAACGGGCTGCCATACTGAGAGATAAACCTGCCTCTCACATGCGTTGCCTGAGCCCGCCACCTTGACACCAGATACCTTTCATACACCGATTATCACCCTTGCATGTCAACAGGCCTTTGATCACTGAGGAAACTAAGAGGGAGAGTACATGCTGTTGGCCCAGGAAAAAGAGAGGTCCAGCAGAAGGGGGCAAGGAGGGGCCTTCGGGTACCACCTCTAGAAACTAGATTTCAGTCCAAGGTAACAGTAGTTACAGCTGATACTCTAAGACTATTTAGGAAGTAGGGGGAGATAGCTTGCTCCAAGACCTATGGCCACGCAGGACAGTGAGACAATACTATTACTACTCTGTCAATTTCTCATCTGCTGAGATGACGGACATCTGATTTCACTTCCTCCTGACACACAGCAGGCTGGAAAAACATGCGTCTCCACCCCCAATCCCAGAATTATCAGTTAAGAGTTTGATCTGACCTAGAAGTCAAATCCTAGGGCACCCACTTGGCAGTGTCCTGGGCTTCAGGGTCTCAGCCTCGCTCTTGAGAGTTCCGAGTTTGGAAAGAACTCAGTCCATCAGACTGGGACTGACCCAGCAGTTTTGCTCACCTGCATGTCCTTCTCTCTTTGAACGTTCTTTCCCCTTCTTCTTCATGTCTCTCATCCCATTCTCCTCTCTAAGAGCTGAGCTCTTGTTCTGAATGTTTGGGTGTTCATCAAGATGGGCTGGCGAGGGAGGAATCACCTTTGCCTAAGCTCCAGCTGGCTACATTCTGGATAGCTGGGATATTCCCCTCCCAGGTTAAGCTAGAAGTCCCGAGAAGACCAAGTAAATGAAAGTGTTCAAGAGGAAGTGCAACACACTGCTGATGTCCATGGGCTTTACTGTCAGTCAGGTGAGTGGTTCTGTTTCCATACTGCCATGGCCAGGGTGTCAGCAGGGGCCAGTTACTTTCCTTTCCCACCCTCAGTTTCTTGATCTTTAAAAAGAGAATAATCCTACTGCCTAAGCCCTAGGGCTCCTTCAAGGATTATACCTGCTAAATGCAGGTAAAGCACTAGCTCATGTAAAGTACACCATTAACATGTAGTGGGCACTTGGGGTTTTTTTAAGGAGAAAATAGGAGGAAGCTGGCTTCTTCTCAAACCCCAGATCTAGCCCCCACCCAGATCTCTTACTAGCCAGGGAAAATCCAGGATTCCAAACATACCCCAAAGAGCATGTTAACTGAGCCTAGACTTACTTAACAGCCTGCATTCTAACTGAAAGTCAGAGACAAGTGTGATGGCTGATTTTCCCTGTTCACAATTCCAGGGCCTCCCTTATTATTTCCACGTTGCTCTCTTCCTTCTGTTTGCCTTCACTCCTCTCCTCTTCTCCATTAGCGTCTTCTCATATTCCTCCAACTCCTCTTCCCGTGTCTTCACTATTATTAAGCAGCCACAGGAAAGCATTGCACTGGGGACCATGAACAATAAAGCTCTATAGGTAGGTACCGATTATCACAAAACTTTATAATCAGAACAATATGCTGTGTGTTACTGACCAGTGGTCCCCAAACATGGCTGCATTTCAGAATCCTTAAAGAGAAATTTGTAAAAATAGTATTTAGTGGGGTTTTAACTCCAAAAGAACATTTGGGTATGGAACCAGAAAATCCATATTTAAAAAAATAATAATTATAAAATAAACTCTTCTGTTGATGCTCAGGTCAAGTCCCTTTAAGAACTACTACCACACAGGGGTGCCTGGGTAGCTCAGCTGGTTAAGCAATTGACTTCGATTCAGGTCATGATTTCACGATTCTTGGTTCGTGTGTTCAAGCCCTGCATGAGGCTCTGTACTGGTAGGGTGGAGAGCCTGCTTGAGATTCTTCCTCTCTCTCTCTCTGCCCCTTCCCCACTTGTCATTCGTAAATAAATAAATAAATAAATAAATAAATAAATAAATAAAACCACTACCACCACTCTACAACTAGACTACAGAAACTCTATCAAGCTCCTCCCTCCCTTTTCTGGATGTCTTTTCAACTCCCTCATTCCCACCATCCCATCAGCTTCTTAAATCATGTAGCTTTCTATTTGAGAATTTACCGTCTTTGCTTTTATACAAGCAGTGGGGACACTGCAGTGGTGACAGAATGAAGGCCACGGGGTTGGAGGCAGAGCTAAAGGACCGTGAAGGCAGAAGAAGCGAGAGGACAGATGGAGGGCAGTGGAAGTATGGGGAGGCAGGGAGAGGAAGAGGGAGGGATGGGGGGCAGCAAGATCCAGGACCTACAGTGGAGCCCAGCTTCCTGCGAAGTCCTTTGTCCTAGCAACACGCTGATGCTCAAAGGTTGAAGGCTGCCGCTCCTTACAACTCCAGACAACATGTTGTCAAGGTAACAGAACACATCTGAGACACATGGTGACAGGCCAGGAGGACTTGGGCGGGTGCCAGAAGTCCTCAGCCCAAGGCAGGCAGGCCGCAGTGACTGGCTGTGCCTTTATACGATCTCCCATTCTCGGCACCTACACTGCTCACCTCAATATCTCAATACAGTTGCTCTACTCCCTATGCCCCTCTTCTCAGTGCCTTCACCCCCATTTGGGAAAAGGGGACCTTATATCAGACTGCCTCTAAGTAGACACAAGTCCAGGAACTGGCCGCGGGATGCGGCGCCTGGGAACTCCAAGAACTCAAAACAAGAGTCTTTAGTCAGGGTAGAGCCAATCGTGATGCTTCTAACTTCCTACAATATTTTGCTCCTTTGTTCACAGGTCTGTAAGCAACGTGTGTAAAATCAACAAACAAAACACAAAGCTACCTGATCCGTAGATCTATCAAAAGAAGGTGATGCCTGATTCAAGAGGAATTTGTATTTCAATACTACTAGAAAGGGCAAGGCCAGCCATTTCTTCAAAGCCAGGTGTGTACCTGGCAAAGTAATGAGTCCTTTATAGGTTATTTCATCTCATAGTAACTCTTAAAAGTCTCTGAATAGTAATTCCTTCAGAGTGATGAAAAAAACAAACCAACACCAGATCACAGTAGTCACACAACGTAGCAAAAGGTCACCTAGCTTCTGAAAGGTGGAGACAAGACTTAAAATGGCTCCAAGGTGTATATTCTATCCACTCTACTACCTGTCTCCATCTGAAAAGATGCTAAGTCAAGTTCCATCACTCCCTTCTTACAGCTTCTTGAATGAATTGCAAAATACCCAACACAATGCCCAGCCTCTCCGGCCGTACAGGATCTGGCCTCAGAATACCTTTTCAGCCTCATTTTCTACCATTGACCCCACTGCTCACCACCCTCCAACTCACACCGTCTGACACTCATCAAAAAAAACATACAACAAACACTTGCCCCCTTCAAGGCCTCCACACCTGCTCTTCTCCCTGCCCAAAGGCTGCCCGTGACATCTTCATGCATCTTGATCCTTTTATCATACATGTCTCAAGTGCTACCTTCCTCTGAGACCAGTCCTGACAACCTAAGCTAGCCTTACCTGTTACCCCTTCCTACTATTTTCATCAAAACACTTACCACTACCTAAAATAATAGTACTTAATTTATATCTTTGTTTATTGTCAGTCAGTGCACTGTAAGGATGTGTCTCTCTCATTGACTCTGCCTCCAGGACCTTGTGCGGTTCCTGACCTCCACCAGGTACCTAATAGATATTTTTTGAATGAATGAATAAGTAAATGAGAAAGGATGTTGTTTGCTAAAAGAAGTTTCAAAATCTCCTGCCCCTACCTCTGGAAACTTAATTGCACTGGTTAAATTTAGTTGGTGATATTTTGCTGATTAGTAGGTCATGTGAATCGCATATGTTTATCTTTTGGAACTTAAAAAAAAAAGCTTATTTCTTTCTGCTTCCTCCTCGGAAAGAAAGCTAATAACGTCAAGATTATCACCGGCACCCCACCGCCTTGCGTTTAAGTTTTGCTCTGCTACTTCAGAATGCACCGCTAACTTGAGGCAGCCCTTTTTCCGTGTCTGGTTGCTAGAAATAAAGTGGACACGAGTGTTAAAACTCTAGACGTGAGTGCCGAGTTGTTGACGGCTGGTATCTGGCAGATGTGAGGAAGAGAAGGGCGATGGAAAGAACAGCCTAGAGACAGGTAGAAATGTATTTTCCAGGAGCCAGAGATTAATTCTCTCATCCATTTCCATTTGGGTTTAAAATACTTTTCTCTTCATTGCAACTGACATCTGCTGCACGGAAATAATTAATTCGGCCATACGTTTAACACCTATGTCTTAAAGGCTTACTATGTGCCAAGCTGTATGTTAGGTTCGGGGGATACAAAAATGAAAAAGACATACACCCTGCCCTTATGAAGCCTGCAGTCTTGCAGGGCAGCTAATGAAAAAAGCTACTATGGTGAATAACAGTTGTGATAAGGACTATGAAAATTACAGCACGAGAGAGAATAAAAAGGAAAGAAGCAGGAATCGAGCGGAGAAGAAAAAGCATCTGAAAGCACAAGGACTTCAGACTGGGAGATTAGCCCAGAGATTAGCCAGAGAGGCACCGTCCTGGGCACTGAAAAGGATCAAGAGAGCAGCCGCCACATCCGAAAACATACAAATGTGCACGAGCACAAACACACACAGACACACGTGCACGAGTGCATATACGCACGAAACAGAGAAGCAAATACAAAACCAAGGAGCGTATGAAGGGAGGTTCCAGCGCTAAGAGACAAGCTTCGTTGCCCTGTAGCTCCACCGAAGACCCCAGCAAGGGAGTAGCTGCCCAGAACACTGACACTTCACCTTTCGGCACCTTCCCAGGCCCCGGGGTGGGCCACGACGTCAGAGCACCACCTCTGGACAGAGTCCCCAGGGTGCACGCCTACCTACCACAGAACTAGGTGAGCTCCCGTCACTAGGCTGGCTCGGGTCTCTATTTACATCCTCCTCACTCATCCATTGATTCATAGGGAGGCTTGAGTGAAAACTTCTCTCTGACACGCACTCGCTGACTCCTACTGTTTGCCAGGTCTTTTCTAAGCACGTTCACTAACCTTACTTAATCACCTTAAGAAAACAGGAGCTATTTGTTTTAGAAGGAGGAATCTAAGGCTCAGAGAAGTTAAGTACTCTGCCAAAGATCACACAGTAAATGTATAAGCCAAGAAATCACCTAGGCAGGGAGATTCCAGAGATTCCCCACAGGCCCCTTAACCCTGGTGTGGATATCACTTTCCTAGAGCTGCCATCACATATTACCACACACTTGGTGGCTTGAAACAACAAAAATTTATTTTCTCACAGTTCTCAAGCCTGAAATCAAGGGTGTTATCAGAGTCATGCTCTTTCTGAACGGCCCTAAGGAAAAAATCGCCCTTTGCTGTGTCCAGCTTCTAGCGGCTTCTTTGGCACGCTGTGGCTAACTAACTCCAGCCTCTGCTCCCTTTGAAAGACCTCCCCTTTGTGTCTATGTCTTCTCCTCTTTCACCTCTTAGAAGGGACATTTGTCACTGGACTCAGGGCCCCTTGGCTAATCCAAAATGATCTCATCATGAGATCCTTAATGATATTTGCCAAGACCCTTTATCCAAATCAGGTCACATTCACAGACTACAGGAATTAGTACATGGACAGATCTTTTGGGGGGACCACTCCTCAACCCCCTACAGTGTAGAAAGGGCCCAATTTAATAACTGTTCATTGTTCATTAAAAGTTAGCTATTACTCGCATCAGACACTATGGTATGTGCTAGGAAAACAAAAATTAGGAAAGCGTAGCCGTGGCCTACAATGAGCTCACTGTACAGCAAGTGGGACAGATAGGTAAATAAGACAAGTTATAATAAAAGCATAGATAGGACACAGGTGGAGCGCAAAGAAAAAGAAAAGTAAATCCTGTGAAGAAGAGAATCAGAAAAGGGTTCGCAGAAGTGCCACAACTTCCCTTAAAAAGTGAGCAGGTGTTTCCGGATGGACAAGGCAGAGAGGAGATTCTAAGGAGAGGAAGCAGTACAAACAAAGGCACAGAGATGCAAAAGGGCCTGGACCAGGGAGGGAGCTATAAATAATTTAGTGTGGCTTAACATGACCGTTCAAGGGCAGGGAGGTTAAGGGAAAATCCTGGAGAGGTAGCCAGGGACCAGATCTAAGAGGATGTCTTATTCCAAGCAGTGGCAAGCCAGGGCAGAGGTTTAAGCAAAAGTGTTTAACAATCAGATTTGAGGGTCTCAAGATCACACAGGTAAGCAGTGTGCGGCAGTGCAGACGACAGACACGGAGTGTCAGCACAGCGCCTGGAGGGAAGGGCAAGGTCACGAGGCCTCCTCCGCAGCCCCCTCAGGTTTGTGCAACCATCTTGAGCGGGAAGGGAGTGTCCTGGGTTGATTCCCAGACTGGCTAACTACCTTTCTTAGAACACTCTCTTGGTCTATAATGCCTCTTTCCTTGTTTCTCTGGTTCTTATCTCATCTCCAATAACTAAGTGCCTGAGCTCCTTTATCATCTCCACCCCCTCTGGCCATCCCTCAGATGGCCGGGCGCCCTAAGGTAGCTCTGTCCTTGGCCCACCTCCCTCCTCGTTTCACTTGGTCATTCTGAGCCATCTCATCCACCCTCCTGGTTGCAACTACGCTCCGCTTGCTAATGAGGTTCATATCTATATTCCCAGCCCCAATCACCCCCTTTACCTCCAGGTCCAAATCCAACTGCTTACTAGACACTTCCACTTGTACGACCTATCCATGTTCTAAACTCTACTCATTCTCCTTCCCACTGTCACCAAATCTATGACGAATCTAATTACTCTTGTCATCATAATTTCTGGAATAGCACTAAAAGGGTCAAGTGTTCAATGCTGCAGAAGGTCAAGAATGAGAAAAAGTCCACTGGATGTGGCATTTTTGTAGAAAGTGAGAGATGAGGAAGTGAAAACAGCAACACAACTACTTTTTAAGGAGCTGAAATGTCAAAAGGAAGAAGGAGAGAGAACTAGGGTCAAGAAAAGCTTTTATGCCTCTGTTTATTAATATGAGAGTGATTTGAGTATGTCCAATGAGGGAAAAATGTATTTTGGGTAGAGCTATTTTTGACTGTTGGGTACTATCATACGTATGGCAGGACACCAAACGTGCCTAGTCTCCCAGGTTGTAAATGCCAGAAGCACACAGGCACCTGCACACACACACACTTTACAAAAGCAGTCATTACTATATCAAAAACCTCCCCCAAAACACGTCCAAACATCTCCTGAGGACCACTAAGGTAGAAAAAGAAAAATGCCAGCGGAAAAGAATACATTGATCTTTGAAGGGAAAAAGGAAATAACTGACGAGCCAAGGTCCTAGTTCTGGAGGAAAGGTGAGGAGATAAGACCAAGGGCACAAAAGCAGGAGTTAGTGTGAACCAAGAAAAAGGACACCTGACAGATGTTTGGGCTTTGGAATCACACGGGCATCGGCTGAATTCCCAGACTGTCACTTACTTCCTCTGAGAGATACAACTGAGGGAGCTACCGTCCCCAACCCTCTCCCGTTTGCCACCTCCCCCAGAAAGACTCAGAGGCCCCACAGGGTTGACCATGTGACACTGTTTGAGTTCATGATCGGGGACACGGAGAAGACGCTCCCTGATCTAAGACCCATGCGCCACCTTTTCCCATGGGCATGATGCCTAGAGCTAGGGCAGCATCCTTATAACCACGACGGAACTGCCTTTACCTCCAAGTCCAAATCCAACAGCCAAGGGAATCCCGGAGGTCAGCCCTGATATCACCACATCACTGAGTCACCCCCAGCAGACCCTGTCTCCAGGTGCCTTATTCGGAGACACCAAGAAGCACCTATTTGTTTAAGCCACTGTGGGAAAATCACTACTAAGCTAAAGGTCTTGGGCAAAACAGTTAACCTCTCTGATCTATAATTTCCTCATCGGATAGAAAGGACAAAATACATGCCTCATGAATTCAATGAAGGAATTCAATAAAAGAGCATTTTTAAGGTCATATAAGGTGACTAGCTCAGCTCTTGACAAAAGTCAATGACCAATCAATGTTAGTTCTTTTCTCATGGCAACCTCCTAACAACCCATGATAACTTGGGTGTTCTCCGTCATTAGAAAATAGAATTGTAGCAATAATTTTTTTGTCTTCAGAAAAATGGAATCAGACTAGCCTTTAACATTATTCTCATGCACGTGGGACCCATAACCACAGAATCAAAATAGAATTTTGAATCAAATATAGATCTAATGTCTAAGAATAAGGCAAAAAACAATCACAGTAGTCTCAGCAAGGGGAATAAAAATGCATCCTCCAAGGGTAGAAATCATAATCCAAGGGGTTTTTCAAGAATATCAGTATAATCTATTAAGAGCTGGCTGGTGATAGTAAATTATATAACATATCACTACTTCCTACCTAGTACCTTTAATATGTCCCTCATCTAACAATTCACTTTTTCATACATATCAACACTTCCAAATCTCTGGGTGACCCTAGATTCAAACACTATTTTATTCTGCTATGCTTTCTTTTTTAATGTTCTCGACTTATCTTCATTGCTTATATCCTGTGTGTATCAGTTTATTGAAATCACCGTGTGTCACTGCTTTGAAAATCTTGATAAGTCCTGATCATGTCACAATCAGTAATTACATCACCACAGAGGTGGAACCCACTGAGCCGCTCGCTGCTTATGCTCCCAGGCCTAAAATGAAGGGTATTCACATCCCAAGGTCTTCTCTTTCAGTTACAGGAAAACATGAGGATCCTGTTTTCTTCAGATGATTAGGTATGGTCCAGTACACGAAAATACAAGAAAGCGTATACTGAAGGCCTATGATTTATCCACCATCGGCTACCATGCTTCATAAAGCTCACGACCCACTAACAAAGGTGTTATTTTGCCACCATTTTGTGAATGGAAATTTCAAGACTCAGAGCTTAAAGAGCACCACTAAGGTCACACGGCTGGCAGATGCATGGAGCTCAAGCCGATCTGCTCCGAAGCCTGCATTCTCTCCAGGTTGTGCCACAGCCTTCCTGCAGACACACCATCACTTTCCTGGAAGATGTATGAGAAACACAGAATGGTTCGTGCATTACTTTCTAGCACCAAGTACTTTCATGCCTATAAGTGCCTAAACCAATTTCTGGGGCCTCGGTTTCTCCAAGCATTAAAACTGCATCTGGACTGGAGCACCTGGGTGACTCAGCTGGTTAAGCGTCTGACTTCAGCACAGGTCATGATCTTGTGGCCCATGAGTTCGAGCCATGAACTGGGCTCTGTGCTGACAGCTCAGAGCCTGGAACCTGCTTCCGATTCTCTGCCTCCCTCTCTCTCTGCCCCTCCCCCAACACGCTCTGTCTGTCTCTCTCACAACAAAAAAAAATTTTGAAAAAATGCATCTGGATTTCAATTGGCCAGTTTCTTGGAAGCAAATCCTAGCTCCAGTTTTAAAAGGGAAGGTATGCTGGCCAACAAGAAATCCTTTCCACAGACACAGGTGGAAAGGCCTAGAATCCACACAGAACTGAGGGCTGCACCACTGCAAAGCCTATAGTGCCTCAGAGAGAACCACCCACCCATCTTTCCCCAAAGTATAGTTCAAGGAAGAAGGGAAGATCCCAGCTTCCTTCTGACTCCTCAGTGTGTGGACTGAGAGTTTCAAAATCAGCCCCCCTAAAAAAGTCTTAAAGTCCAACATGCTTGGATTTGGATCCCAGTCCCACTATTTTTCTAACTGTATCACTTTGGCCAGGGTACATAAGCACTCTGACGTGGTTTCAACTAAAACCATGTGCTACTACTTACATCACAGGATTTCAGAAGAATTAAATGCTCATTAACATCATACCTAACATGAAGTCGGCACGCTCTATCAGCTGTCTTGCTCCCTCAACTTCTCCAGTATATCTTAACTGACCTCATCCAGATCCACACACCATAGTTTGCTCTTGAAGTGTTCAGTCCCAAGGAATACCATATGACAGACAACTTAACGCAAGGTAAAAAAGCTGAAAGCCACCCAAATTAAGGAAGAAGCACAGAGTAACATATGAGTAGCACAGCCGTCTTGATTTCAAGATTGTGCTGGGTATAGAAACCCGCACAAGCGACTGGAAGGCAACAGTCTGTTTGCAGCGTCACACGTGACTGCTGGCTCTTCACTCTCTCCAAACACCCTGCATCAGGTGGGTGTTGGGGGAGGCATAGACAGTAGCGGGGAGAGTCAGAAAAGATAGGGCCAGTGAAGGGTAGGGGCCATCTTCCTAGCCCCAGTTGGATTCAAAGTGTGGTGCCTTGCACAGAAAATGAGAGGCTATTCAAAGCACCAATTCTCAACCAAACAATTTAAAAAGACAAGAATCATAGCAACAGGCCCCAGAGTAAGATAATTTCTCATGTCCTTTAATTAGGAACAAGTTACGAGTATGGTGCAGGTTTTAGCTACCGTACTTCACTCAGATCAAGCCAGCTACTAGAGGGTCAATCAGCACACTCGCTTCTCTTCCATTCTTGCAGCATTACAGATCGGATCTTGTGTTCTCTTATCTGATCCTACTGTAACTTTCACTTTCTGTTTTCCTTCCTACCTCCTGCCCAAACCATTTTCACTGACCCTAATGCTAATGTCAGTAGGTCTGTCATTCCCTGTCACATGGCTCCTCATTCCCTCACCTGAAGCAACTGTTTGTACAGTACTTTTCCAGAAATCCCCATATATTTTCTTTGATTTTATCTTCAAAGTGTTGTAAAGTGGGTAGGGTAGGAGACAGAATTTAAATCTTATAAACTGTAGACTGAGTGGCATACAGTTTACGTGACTTGTTTGTTCAAATTTCCAAAGTTCATGAGAATAGAGACTAAAACTCAGGACTTCTATTTTTCACTTTAGGGTTTTGTGAGGAAGAATTGTATTGATAGCGAGTAGGAGCTTCAAAATAAGTACTGAGCTAAAATCTGAAAACCCAAGAAAGATTTTAGCAAATCAGCAGAGAAACCTCCCGAAAAGAAATGCAAGTATGTCTAGCTTTAGTTCATTATTTGGGTTGAGATGGGCATCCTAAATCCAGGATCACAGGGAGAATAAAAGCAATTATAACAAGGCAAAATAGAGTAGACTCTTTATACTCAGGTGGGTAACTGCCAAAACTCACCTCATACATTTTTAAATGGTCTCCGTTACTATTCTAAACAGTCTTGTGTTACAGGCACCTAGCAGTAGCCACCTCATTGAGCTCTTTCGTAGCCAAACGTGCCATTTTTGGCTATGGCATGGCTATGCCACCATGAGCTTTGGCTTCCTGGGGCGCAAGGATCAAAGGTCCCGCCCCACACATCAGAGCTCTTCCCCAGATTTTCCCCTGGCCTCTCTTCTTGGTCCGTGTCCAGCTCCACAGCATCTCTACCATTGGCCATGACCCTGTTCAACTTCTCATTCTTTTCCTATATCCTGAAACCTCCTTTTCTTCAAATTGCCCCACAGAACTGTCAGCCTGGCCTACGGACCGCTGTGCTGGAAACTTGGTGAAGCTCTTGCTATACATGATCTCATTTAATCTTCAGCACCTCTGTAATACACTCAGATTCTTGTCCCCAATACATGGCCAAGGGAACCTGGGTTTAGTGTAAGTGGTTACCAAGTAGCCCAGATTCCCAGTGGAGGTGATGGTTAACACCGGCCCTGACTCCCAAATCTGAGCTTCCAGCAGCTCTACTCTTTTAGCTCCAATGCTTCTTTCCACCATGATATACGGTACATTTCCTCATTGGGAAAGCACAATACTCATTCATGTTTCTACTCGTTAATTAGTACACACCAAAAAAAAAAAAAAAAAAGTGAGCGCAAGCTATTGGCCCAGATGCTGAACTTGTGTCTCTCTCTAATTTGTTCAAAAATCTTTGTAACAGAGTTTTTCTTCGGTTCTAACTCCTTCAGTCAGGGATTTTATTCCTGTAATAGAACCTTCCACAAGAACACTTAATAAGTGGGCCTTATAGGAAGCAAGCTAACAACAACAACAACAAAACTCAGGTAAAATGCAATGGCAATGACGCATTTCCTAGAAGAGGGAAGCAAAATGGAAGGCTTATTCCTCACCCTTTGGATGGTTCCTGTAGCTCAGAGACTAGCCCTTAACCGTGGCAAAGCTGTATTTCTTGGTCTCATTTTCAGATGTTTTGTCCTGTGGCCGCACAGTTGATTCATAGTTGTCAAACTCTGTGTCCTCATTCTATGTTTGCAAAATATGTTCACGGTACTTAAAAATAAACTTCTACTTTAAAAAACCTAACAAACTGGCCTTAGAATTTGAGATGTTTTATTTTTGAAACTTGCCCCAAAAGCTTGTTTCTCTGAGATCTGGGGGACTCTTTCTATTTGCCTTCAGCTGAATCCGTTAAGCTGGCGAATGGCCCTCCGCACAGCTGCTGGGAATCGCGGCCCCGCGGCCCACTCGGCCCACTCAGCCCTGCTGGTGCGTGCTCACCTTCCCCTGCAGCTAGCAGCCCACTCGGGTGTCTGACCCCTGAGGGCTAAGCCTCCAAACCCCCAGCTTCTGCGGCATCAGGACCTCCTTCTTTCTTCCTTTTCCTCTTACTACCTCCCTTTGGGAAATCGTTTCAAGGTCAAAAGTCAGTTTGATATTTTTTAGGCTATTTTAGGAAATTTCCTAAAAACCACTGCTTCCCTCTTTTTTGGGGGCGGGAGGAGTGGAGAGAGAAAAAGATAAGAGGGAATATTTGATTGTGGCTGCCACAGTAGGGAGGTGGCCAGGGGGGATCTCATTCCAATCACCTGTCTTCAATACTCCCTTTAACCCCAGGAGTGGCCACCAGTAGGCCCACTGTGGACCCAGGTTACACCCAAGGCTACAGCATCTCTTCCTTCCTTCTCTCCTCTAGTCAGATCCCAGTATTGACACTATGAATAAAGTGGTGGGTTACTTTAGTCCGGTAACATCTACCAAGCGCTGTATAACAGAGAAGTAAGGAGCAGGAATGTATGTGAGACCTTGACTAGCCTCTCCATTTTCTTGAGAGGCAACAGAGCACGTGGCCTCTGGAGCCAGCAACCAGTGTTAAAGTCCTGGCTGCCACTTACTGGCTACGTCACTTTGGTTATGGTTTTTAACCTCTCTGGGCCTCAGTCTCCCCATCTGTCAAATGGAGGTAAATAATATCACTTAGCTCACTGAGTTGTTAAGAGCATTAAATAAGATAATGCATACAAAGAGCTATGTGCTCAAGCATCTGGTAAACACTAAAGCACCTAGAATCAATCAATGGACCAAAAGAGCCCCGTCTTTGCATCTTACCTCATATCATATGGTTATTATGCATTCGTAAGAGATACAACAGGGAAGCAACTAAGCAGGGTAGCCAATAACTTCTTCTACCAGGGAGGGGCAGGTGATTATGAAATAGCATAAGCTGCATGATAGCCTGAATAACAAATAAAAAAACTATTTTTACTTGTCATGCTCCCAAGATAACTATACACTTATTTATGATTCAAAAATTTGGCTCATCCATCTTGGCATTCGTTCCGTGCAATACCATGCCCTCAAAATACCACTGCTGAAATACAGCATAATCAGCTGAGGGCAACGATGTTAAGAAAGTCTACCTGAAGTCACAGTTGGTCTACATTTTCCATTCTGCTTAAGTTTATCCCCCGTCCCTTAGCATGGGCTTCTAGTGCCAAAATTTGTTTCCTAACATCTTTTCCTGTGCCCCTGTGAATGGAACAACACCTTTCTCACATGCAGCTGAGATCCCTCCACCTAGTACTTCAACTTGACCTTTCCTAGACTGAATGAAGGAAGCTCCACAACAGAAGCGAGTCACTTCTGCCTGCTGCCGACAGATGGCGGTAATGATTGCGCATGATTACTGTAGCCTGCTCAACCTGGCACTGTGATGGTTCTCCGCTGGCCAAGGAGCACGCCTGTGGTGTCTGTGCTAGCTTTTGGGGTGTTTCCAAACATCATTAACCCCACAGCATGTCTTTCAAGCACAAAACTAAAGACAGTTTCAAAAGTAACGATAAGAAGCATAAGATGACAATGCAAAGGTAGGGACCATTTAAAACACCCAACGTCATGAAAAACAATAAAAACTGCCCCTGGGGTGAAATGAATCATTCTAAGATATGAATAACCGCAAAGGACAATACCTATGTGAGAAGTGCTGTCCCTAAGCAATGAGCAGTACTCCATAAAGCAAGGAAAAATATCTGAATAGGTGGAAAGTGTAAAAACAAAACAACCACAAAGAAAACACTTTATGCAATTAAAGAATAGGCATTAGTGTCCAATGATAATTAGCTTGTCAGAGAACAATTAATCGAATGTTAATGTAGAAGAGTCTACTATTTATATAAGGCCTTAAAGCTGAGGTGCTCAACCTTAACCACACACTAGAATCACACGGGAAGCTTGTGGGAATCCAGATGCCCAGGCTGCATCCAAGGCTAAGGATCAGAATCTCTGGGGGTGGGACCCAGGCATGAGTAGTGTTGAGAGCTCCTCAGGTAATTCCAATGTGCGACCAGGATTAAGAACCATCGCCTTCAATCTAAGCATGGAGAAAAGGCAGCCAGCTACTACTGGTTCCGTGGATTAACATCCATTCCAATGTGTAGATCCATGTGCGATGTGCATGGACACCTTAGCAAGAAGTACCTCCCCCATGACATTTGTATCTTCAAGGAGATAAACAATCTGCCACAAGGGATTTTTCTTTTTATAGTCCTGAAGCTGGGGGGGGAGGGGTGGGGGGAGAACTTGTGTTACCAAAAAAGAAGAGAGCACGCCTTATTTTAAAGATTTGAAGGAGCTATTCATACACACATTTACATATTGGAAGAAAATGCATCACAGAAAGAACTACAAGCTTCAACATCTCTTAGTCATTTCAGTAAATCCATTTGCAAACAAATGGACAAACAGGAACTCTGAATACCAGTATCTTTTCCTCACGCTCATCTCCAAAGGGAGAAACTGATTCCTGATCTATCCACCTACTCCGTGCATTCTGGTTACTTTCTTGCATAATCAAGTTTTGCATTAAGACACATGCATCATTTAGTTCTCGATACAAGTGCCCAGGTTCTCCTCCCCGATTCCCTCCTTTACCTTATCTGCCATTATCATAGAGGAGCCTCCGTGGATGCCCAGGATGGGGGTGAGAGTCTGGGCTGAAATGAAGTCAAGGATCTGGGCAATGGCCTCCTGATCTGTGTCGTCGGCAAACACCACGCCCTGGATCTTCCGGTCGGACATGAGATCGCAGATGCGGGTGATGATGCTCTTTGGGTCAGTCTCATTCATGGCTACCAGCTCCACACGGGGTACCACGGAGAGATGGTGGAAATCATCTTTCTCGTGGGCATCCTTGATGGCCACCTCGTCGGAAGTGCCCACGAGGATGACAGCGATGCCAATGCTGGGGGGGCTCTTCTGAGAGCGAGCTCTGCTGCCTGACACGGCCAGGACAGCCAACACCAACCAGAACTTGGGAGAACAGCACTCGGCTCTGGGCTTCATCTTCAACTCGTCGACTCCCTGCAAACACAAAATGAGAGTGGTTAAATTACCGACACTACTGGACATCCTCTCTCGGAAGGGAATGGATACTGTAAGTCAAGGGCCTCATCTCCTTCCACTGATCATCAAACCCAACTTCCATCTTCTAGCCTTGCCCCTGATCTCTTGTGTTTGCTCAGCAGAATGGGAGAAAGGGGGGAAAAAACTTTCAAAAGCACCAGAAATCCTTAAGCAGAACAAGGAAAGCTATTCTATAGCCATCAGCAGCAAACAGAGGGAAAAGAGAAGAGGATGCAAGTGGTCCAGGCAGCCACACCAAGGGCACATAGGCAGGCATCTCCAAGAGGGGGTCTTGCTGCTGCTGTGTGATCCCTGGCACTTCTGCCATAGTCCGTCTCTGAATTTCTCCTGGGCCAAGGGGATGGCAGAGGCCTGGTGAATGAGCAGGCCAAAATGCACTCAGCAGAAGCTAGCAACAAAACACGGTCTGCACAGGCTGGCTGTAGGGAGCTACAGAAGCACAAGCCCCTCTACTCTGTGTTCACTTCAACGAGAACAAGAGCCTGGAAATTCCTCAGCAACTCTTTTAGTAACTGACTTTTCTCCTTAAAAAAAATTCATGGAGAGTACTTTAAAGAACATCTTGGGGCACCTGGGTGGCTCAGTCATTTAAGCCTCTGACTCTCGATCGTGATCTCACAGTTGGTGAGGTCAAGCCCTGCATCAGGCTCTGCACCATCAGTGCCTAGGAGTCTCTCTCTCCCTGTCTCTCTGCCCCTCTCCCCTCTCAAAATAAATAAATAAACCAAAAAAAAAAAAAATCTCAATTGATCCTGACAATTTTCCAGCAGTAAAAAGGTAAGAAAGACATTATTTTTCCTATTTTATAGATGTTAAAGGCAAGGCTAAAAGAAGCTAAGAAGTCCAAGACTAGGTACCAATTAAGTGAAACAGACATGAATCCAGATCTTCTGGCTTGTAGGCTAATTTGCATTCCATTGCATTACGCCACACTACCTCTCACATCATCAATGATTACAAGGGATAGTTTTATTATGATTTGTTATACATCAGAGGATGGTGATTTAGACAAATACTATTGGTATCTGTAGTAATGTTAGAACCACTTTAGAAAAATTTTCCATGGTATCTTACAGCAGTGACTTCCTCCAGAGGACTGGCTCGTATCTGAGCATAATTCACCGTCTTTTACCCACAGCAAATTCGTTCCTTTTGCTTCCACGTATGCCCCTAAATCTTACACTGTGCACCAGGCTGAGGACACAGCTCCCTGCCGAGTGTGGTCATGTCTCTTCACATTTTTCACCATTCTCCAAGAGGTCTTCTTATTTAAATAGAACTGATCCTGCTTATATTATTTTGATTTAAGTAAACATTTATTACACATCTGTTAGACCCTCTGCGCTGTGCCAGGTGTTTCTTTATATGCAATCTCTTTGGTCCTCATAGAAACCCTATAAACTAGTCATCTGTTATCCCCATTTCTCAAGTGGAGAAACTGCAGCTCAAAACAATTATGTAATTTTCCCAAGGTCAGTGATATTGTAATACCATTGTGCTAATATGTAAACATGGCATTTTTGTTCTCTGAGGAAAATTCTACAGACTGCACCCAAAACCAGAACCAGGGATTCTCATTCTTCTGCAAAGGTCAAGGATGAAAATGCTGCTTAATATCTGCTTGTCTGAAAGAAAAGGCGAGATACTAGGATCTCCAAACCTTGAGAGTTCAACTAACAAAAAGAAAACAATGAGGATGTTGAAAAGAAAGATAAGGAAGCATTCAGTCTGAACAGACCAACTGAAAAGGGCATTAATGATTTGGGAGTAAGATGCTGAGGACATTTTGTGGCTGGAGAAGCACAAAATCCATTCCAGTTCTTGGCAGAAAACATTCTGGAGCTCTTGCTGCTGTAGTCATCCCTCCACGCTGCCAAGAAGGAGACGTGTATTGATCGTCCTGTCTGTCACTTGTGAATAAGACGAGTAGCTCAGTGGTTCACACCTGAGTGTGGCTCACTCCTGACAATTTTCTGGTCTCCGTGTCCTTTTTAATTCTTTTTTTCTTAATTTTTGTTTTAATGTTTTATTTATTTCCAAGAGAGAGAGGCAGCATGAGCAGGGGAGGGTCAGAGAGAGAGGGAGACAAAGAATCCGAAGCAGGCCCCAGGCTCTGAGCTAGCTGTCAGCACAGAGCCCGATGCTGGGCTCGAACTCACGAACCGTGAAATCATGACCTGAGCCGAAGTCGGATGCTCAACCGACTAAGCCACCCAGGCGTCCCTCCGTGTCCTTGTGGAAACAGGGAATGGCCACAGGAGCCCTGGAAACCCATGCTGATGGACTGTGTCCAACCTAACATGAGCTCCAGGGCCCACATTCTGCCTACTAGAGCTTAAAGCAAAGCAGTGCTAGACGGGGGTGAGCAGCACTAACTATCCGGAGGGAGACAGAGAGGGTTAGCATCTCAAAAAGCTATTGACAAAATAATAATTGTGATACGAATCTGTTCAGTTTCAAAGACCGGTTCTCAAGGAGAACCAAAAGATGGAGAATTTGGCAAAACCAGCAGCTAACTTCATTCCAATGAGATTCAAATCCTACAGTTAGTTACAAGTCCCTAAATCAGATTCCTTCGCACTGAAAAGTGGTCCATTCTGCCATGACAGTTTATTAACTTTAATGCACTCTACACTCTCCCACTTTGATGTTTTATTTGCTCTTTTTTTTTTTTTTAAATATCTCTGTGTTCCTCTATTTCTTCTCACACAATATATTACACTTTGTTATTCAAGGGCTAGTTGTGACACTGAAAGAATAGAATCTGGTTTTACTGAGCGTCTCTTTTGTACCCAGGATAGAGTAGAGCACTTTAGAAAGCAATACATTAAGGGAGATACCAGCAACAGACAGACAGGGAGACAAACAAAGAAGCTGCTTTGAATACAAACTCAATTTCACACATTAGAAGGGGGTTAGTTGAAAGCAAGCGTGCTGTCCAAGGTAAGCAAATTGCTTTTGCTTCCTTCCACAGACAGACCACAGCCAGTCTTGGTGCAGCAGCTTTATGTGGCTGTGCACCCAGCCCCCCTCACCCTGCCGCCCCCGCCCTTGGACTTCACTGTCTTTTGGTAGAATGGAGCACTATTTCCTCTGGGCTCTCCCAATAGCCTGCCTGTATCTCTACCTAAATACCTTTAACAGTCTGTTACAATTATATGACTATGTGACTGCTTACCTTAACTAGGTGGTATTCTCCTTGCAGGTGGGGGCCTGTTAGGCTCAGTAAGCATTTATGGAGCACCTACTGCCCAGTAAACATTGTCCTTGGTCTGAGGAATGCAACAGACACGGGCTCTCTCACCCACTGTCTAACAGAACAGAGAGACACACAAAGAAGACCTTTTCCCACCTCTGTGCCCAGGCTGGGGGCTGTGCAGGGCCTCATACACAATAGGGAAGGACTCAATAAGTGGTAGCCACTGAATTTCTGCCATTATGAAATTGTCAGTATTTGACCACTTTTTACCTATAACAGTAACCGATTTTACATGTTACGTATTTATAATAACATTTTACCTGTAACTTACCATATGCCAGACACTACTATTGCCAGATAATTTTCATGTATTATTAAATCACATATAAACATTGTAAGTTATAATCCTTCCCGATATGACAAGTAAGGAAACTGATCTTCTGAAAGGTTAAGTACATGACAAAGGTCATGTAGTTAATAAGGGGTGGCATTAAAGTTTATCCTTTCTGCCGCCTCTCAATATAATAAGAGTATATGAATGAATGAATGAATGAATGAATGATTGAAATCTCCAGATGAAAACAACCTGCACTCTAATATCAGGTCCACATTAACTAAGCACCTGAGGATGGGCAAGTTGCCTAATCACTGTCACCATTTCCTTGTCAGTGAAATCAGGATATATGCCTAACCCAAATACCTGAAAGGGTTCTTGTGAGGATCAAATGATAGTATGTATATGGAAGTGCTTTGAAGAAAAGTACTCTATAGATGCAAAGAATGTTACCTTTAAGCTTCTATAAAAGTTGTTCAAGGAGACTAGCTATTCGTGAAAGCAAAAAGTCAGCATGTGGGAGGTGGAGTGAGAGAAATGCAGACCGAGGCTGAGAGGAATATTAAGAGGAGCCTCACAGGGGGCGAGAGATATGAGTTCCCTGACCAATATAACTCCCAGAAGGAGATGCCTCATAATGGCCTCAGGGTAGCAGCAAGCCCAGCTGCTGGCTTGCCGGTCAAGTGCAGCAGAATTCCAGAGCCACTCAGGCCAGGGTCCGTAATGGGAATCCGGGGAGCGTGGCGCCCCCAAACCATGCCAGGAATTGGGGCACCAGGGTGCACAAGCAGAGCCAACAGCAAAGGGACAGGACTGGAGGCCCGGCCGTCCACCTCCGCGCCCTCTGCCTCCTCGAAGCGCAAGCTGAGCGGTCACCAGACGTCTAGCAAGCAGGCGACCAGAGCAGCCTAAGTTCACGCCTACACCAGGTGCGGGGCAAAGACAGGAGCCGCTCTCCACTCTGCCCACAGTGACTCCGAAAGAAGACATATCTGAGTGAGGATCCGGGCCAATTCTGTCCTCAGAGAGAACGGAGTCCTTGGGCAACACCAGCAGGAAGGATAAAACGTGATTTAATAGATGATTAGCTCAAATTTTCCAAGCACCATCCCATAATGCAGTCAGGACGCTATTTGGAATGAACCAATCAGGGAGGCTGTGATTCGAATATGATTGACAGTGAGAGAAATGAAGATCAAAAGTGCCAGGCCTGTGTATCAGGTCCAGTTTCCCAAGCTACCAATCAAAACAGAAAGCTAGGCTGTACAAGCCTTAAAATTCGTAAAATTAGAGAGTACAGGGAAATAAAGAGTCTCGTACGGTGCAAGTCAAATGAAGTATAAATGAGTATAACCTTCTCGGAGGTGAGAATATCTATCAAAATTTTAAATATCAAGATACAATAAAAGCCAAATGAGAAAATATTAGAAGTAACAATGAGGGGTGCGTGGGTGGCTCAGTCTGTTCGGCATCCGACTCCGGCTTAGGTCATGATCTCGTAGTTTGTGAGTTCGAGCCACACGTCAGGCTCTGTACTGACAGCTTGGAACCTGGAGCCTACTTCAGATTCTGTGTCTCCCTCTCTTTCTGCCCCCTCCCCTGCTTGTGCTCTGTCTCTCTCTTGCTCTTTAAAATAAATAAACATTTTTTAAAACTTTTAAGAAAAAGTAACAATGAAAGATGTCACAAACTGGTACCAAGAAGATACTCAATAATCCTAAACATATGTGAATCTTAGCATATAGACTTAACATGTATGAAGCAGTCACTAAAACACCTAGGGAGAAACAGGTAAACCAAGATACAAAATATAAAAATATAAACAAAGACACAAATGATAAAAAAAAATACAAAGCCTAGGTAATAAGCCTGTACCAGTTTACAGATCCAGAAATAAATGTACAAAAGAGAATACATAATCTTTTTTAAGTACATAGAAAATATTAAATTTACAAAAATGCCTCACTGTATTCCAAAGAATCCATATGAAACAACTGCCATTTTTCTATAATGTGACTAAATTAAAAACAAATTTTTAAAGGTAGCTTAAAAAAATCACATATCCAAAAACCTTTCGAAAACTTACTACTAAATAACTCTAAAGTTGAGGAATTATAAGAAACTAAAAATCCTTTAAACAGGATAAGAATTAAAACATTAAATTTCAAAATTTTAGGAGTACAACTAAACACTTTACAGAGAAGCTTTTACCTTTAAGTACATTTATGAGAAAATAGAAAATGAAAAATAATTAACTGTAATTAAATTTTCACTTATTGAATAATTACCTGAATCAACCATAGGGAGAAATTAAATAATATAGAAAAAGGCATAAATGAATGAAACACAAGGTAAATAAAAGAAAATACAAAACCAAAAGCTGCTCTTTTAAAAGACTACCAAAGACAAAGTTCTGACAAGACCAATCACAGAAAAAATAGAGAAAATGCAAATTAAGTTGACAATTAAAAAGGGAAAATAACAACATATACAATGGAAATTTTAAAATAATAAGAGTATAGGGGCTCCTGGGTGCCTCAGTTGGTTAGGCATCAGTCTCTTGAGTTCAACTCAGGTCATGATCTCACAGTTTGTGGATTCGAGCCCCATGTCAAGCTCTGTGCTGACAGCTCAGAGCCTGGAACCTGATAAGGATTCTGTGTCTCCCTCTCTCTGTCCCCACATCATGCTCTGTCTCTCTCTCAGTAATAAATCAAACACTTAAAATTTTTTTAAATCAAAAAACGAGATGGAGAGCCTTGTTCATACAAGTTGAACAAAACAGAAAAACAATGAAAGTTTAGTTCTAAATCCAGTACAATTATAGTACAAGAAAAGATTATCATTGGTCCCTTTACTTGTGAACATAAAGGCAAAAAAAAAAAAAAAAAATCTCAAACAAAATATTAGCTAAAAAAATACATATTACATTTTAAAAACAATAATCATAATCAAGTGTGGCTTATACCAGCAATGTAAGGATGGCTTAACTTTAGAATACAAATAAAAATAATTTACCACTTTAATGGACTAAGGGAGATAGTTACATGAATATCTCAAAAAAAAAAATGATGAGGGCGCCTGGGGGGCTCAGTCAGCTAAGCGTCGGACTTTGGCTCAGGTCATGATCTCGCAGTTCGTGGGTTTAAGCCCCGCGTCGGCTCTGTGCTGACAGCTCAAAGCCTGGAGGCCGCTTCTGATTCTGTGTCTCCCTCTCTCTCTGACCTTCCCCTGCTCACGCTGTCTCTATCTCTCTCTCAAAAATAAATAAAACATTAAAAAAAATTTTTTTTAAATGACGGAAACCCACTTGATTAAGGAAAACACCTATTTATGGCACAAATGTTAGCATATGTTCTAAAAAAATTCTTTGATAATAGGAAATGAAGAAGACCATCAATCTTTACTTGGTATGAGTATATACTAAAGGCTCTTAATCACATTTCATTTGGCATTGAGAAAAAGGCAAGGTTAATGCTATTCCTGCTACTGGACATTCTGGTAATAAAGTAAGTCAAGAAGGCAAAAGTTTTTAAGAATGTGAATGAAAGACAAAAAACTAGCATTATATGAAGATATTAAGATTTTTCTACATAGAAAATCCAATGGAATTTTAAACCTATTAGTATTAATATGGGTAAGGGTATGACTGATAGATAAGTAATACTCTTAGAAAACATCACTAGCTCTTCTTTAACCAACTAGAAAATATGATAGTCATAACAGCAAAAGCAACTAGAAATTACTTAGGAACTAACAAAGAATACATAAGACCTCTGCAGAGAAAATTTGAAACTCTATTAAAGGTTATGAAAAAAGGCCCAAACAATGTAATCATATACCTCATTCGTGGACGTGATGACAATAGTATAGAGTTCTATTTTCTCCTGAGTTAATCTATAACTTCAAGTCAATTCCATCAAAATAACCATAGAATTTTTTAAGGAATTTTATTAATTTATTCTAAAATGTATACGGAAGATAAAGGTCTGGAAAGAACTAATTAATTAAACAAGACATCCTTATCTGAGCCAATAATAAAAGTGTGCCACGAACTGAGAGGTATGATTAACTTAATTCTGCAGAACAGATCCAAAATAAAAATTTTTAATTAACATAAATTAAATTTAAGTTCCAGGTCAATTTTGAGTTTTAAGTTATACTTTCTAAATTCAAATTTATAGGAGCAGAGAAAATGTTGAACCAGAAAGGTACTTTTGACTCAGAATGCTTAGCTTAGGCAATAAATGTGTTCAACAACCATCCGATGCAGTAAGCGTGAGTATTACAGATGTGAAACATGTACTATCTACTGCCGTTCTGTCTAGCAAATGAATTCCAATGTTATCTATATATTCGGGGCATCTGGAAACCCAATTTCCATCCCCAAATGCATTTAGGGCCTGCTAAGTATCACCTAAACATCATCTAAATCTGTAGAAATAACATACAAAAGGCATGACTCTTTGATTTCAGTTGACTCAGAACCAATAACTTCTCTCTGCATTGTTATTCTCTCTACATTGTTCTCCTCCGTCTCACACTATTACCATCATCCATTACTCTCTTAGAAGCTTCTGAACTCTATTGCGCCTGCTCTTTCTTCAGAGAGGAACATGGTAGGAAATCCTGGTAGTCTAGGGTGTGGGGGCAGGTGCTGAGACCGTGTGCCCATGAAACCAGTGATGACAGAAAAGTCTACTTGGACATCCCACAAGGACATCGAATCCGTTTTTAATGTAGTGATTGTCGTGGCGATAAATAGTGTTCCCTGGTCCTGTTAGGTATTTACTTCTCGAAGTACACTCCTGTGCGGAACCAACCCCAAATGCATTTAAACATACGATAGCCACAACGAATATAGAAAATCAAAGAAAACAGAATCTTAGTTAAATTGCTTCTGGGAAAGCGTGTGATCAGAGACGAGCAGGATACATGGGAGAGGGAAAAGATACAGGCAAACCCTTGACCCAGCAGACAAACCATCAGGTCCTCCTACGTAATGCAGGCAAGAAGGCCCTTCCAAAGACCACCAGTCCCTTCGACCCCTACGAGACGATGCCCTCATCACTACAAAAGCAAATGCGGCTTTGAATTCCTCGGCAGAGAAATTTTGTTTCCTAGGTTGTCTGCTGAATAAAAGCATCCTTGTTCTTGTTTGATCCAAGCAGATCTACCACCTGAGCTCCTCCCCTGTTCTACAACACTTCCGGTGGCTCAGTCTAGGCTTTCCTATCTGAGCCGTTCATTCCTGCTTTATGTACAAAGGCAGAAGGATCACATCTACTGTCACCCAAGTTCTTAACACAAGGCTTGTAGAGATAACTAAGAAAGGTTTATAAATCACTTTCTTTTTATTGTAATTTTTTTTTAACGTTTTATTTATTTTTGAGAGAGACAGCATGAGCAGGGGAGGGTCAGAGAGAGAGGGAGACACAGAATCCAAAGACAGGCTCCAGGCTCTGAGCTAGCTGTCAGCACCGAGCCCGATGCGGGGCTCGAACCCACGAGCCGTGAGATCACGACCGGAGCCGAAGTCGGACGCTCAATCAACTGAACCACCCAGGCGCCCCTATAAATCACTTTCTACGTGTGTGTTTTAATAGAAATTTGTAATACTAGCATAGACGACTGTGTGTACTCTCACCCGCAATAGTCACTCGTGGAGTTTTTTCCCTTTAATATTCTGTGAGGGCAGACACCAAAATTGTTCAAAGTTTCTCATCTAACATCTGCACATGGTTCTTAATTATAATTAATTTATAGGCCTCTAAGGACAGTGTGGGCAGCCCTGCTGAAATCCAAACCTTTTGAAACCTGATTCTGATTACTACCATTTGGCAGCAGATTAGGGCAATTGCGTGTATTGGTTTAACAGCAAAATAGCATTTTCAAGTGTTAATAAAAATGATTGGCTTGTCACTGACTATTAAAAGGCAGGGGGGGATGAGCGGTGCAAATGGGTGATGGATGATAAAAAGAGAAGCACAGCAACAAGGCTACCGGAAAATCTCAACTGGGAAGGCGGTCAAAGGAAGGTATCAGGAGCACAACCGTGGGCCAGGGAGGGGCAGGGGCCATGAGACCCACACACATTTACCGAGAAAACACTCGTGTTCTCAGATGCAGGTAAACAGCCTATGCTAAGATCGATCTAAAATTCAGGTGTTGAAAAGGCCACTTCCAAGTCCCCCAAGATGACCTGCTTTACTACCTCACCATAGTCCAAGCCACCCTCAACAAAACCTCTACTACCGACCCCAATACCACCAGCCACAAGAGTCGGGCTGTGCTGTGCCGGGCAGAAGGCGGCTACGGAGTTGAGAACACAGGTGTTACATATCCTCTTAACTTGCTGTGCGACCTTGGATCAGTTTCCTTTACCTCGCCGACCCCATCCCCCTCATTTGTAAAGCGTGAGATAGGAACTACTCTCACAGGATTACTGTGAAGACTGACTTCTGGGACAACTGCTTATCGAGTGCTTTCTATGTGCCAGATAATGTGCTCGGAGATGAGATCCAACACTGACTGCGATCCACTCTACAAGGAGCCTTTCGTATGGTGGCCAAGACAGACAGAAAGACAGATTACAGTACGATGTAACAAGAGCTATAATAGAGCAGACCCTGTGTACTTTAAAAGCCTGTCTAATTCTGCCTGGGAGATCAGGAGGAAACAATACATTGAAATCGCAAAAATAACAAAATATTAGTTAGAAAGGTATCATGGTCCAGTGAAGAAACCAAGCTAATGACGTCTGCCTCTGAAGTCTACATACACGGAAATGTGTTAACAATCCCACGGGACTTTGCTTTAAGTGACAGTATGTGTATAGAGTGCGTTTCTAGTTCTTCACAGAACTGCACTTAATTCTTAGTATTATTCTTGACTTTTTAAGGGCTCTGCTATAATGAGAATACGTTCTCCCTTACTGTTAAAATCTAATTACATATGCTTTGGAATTTTCTAAGACTGTCCTTTGGATCCTCTAAATGTGAATTTTGATATAATGACTGCTAATAAAATGATACCGAAATAGTGCAGGGAAAAGGACCTAGAAATCAAAAGGATCTAGAATTGAAATTCGGATCTGATACCTCGTGGGGAGGAGGGGGCAATAACTTAAATTATTCAGACCTCGTTTTCTTCATTGTAAGATGGGGATGACATTCCTCACCTCACAGAGTTGTTGGGAATATTAAACAATTTACTTAAAAGCATCTAGCAAATAGTGGGCACCTAATATTTATTCATTGAATGTGAATATACTCTGTTCAGAAGGAGATAAGGAATTTCTTTTGCCTCAAATTACTTAGGAAGGAGTCAAAGACTCCTTTCCCACCACTCTCTCCAGCTTCAGTACAGTCTCTACTCACCTTAGAAATGGGTTGTTTTAAAAAGTTAGCTAACCTCTCTCTCTCTATATATATATGTGTGTGTATATATGTGTGTATATATGAGATACGTGTATATACATATGTGTGGGTATATGTATACACACACACATATGCACACATACACACACATACGTATATACACGTATCTCATATATCAAGCTCTGGCAAGGATGCAGAAACTCTGCGGGAATCTCACATTGCTGGTTGTTATGAAAATGGTGTGCACATTTCAGAAAACTGTTTCTAGGATTTGCATAAGGTTAAACACGTTTACCATAGACCTAGCACTGGCACTCCAAGGTATTTACTGAACTTGAAAACTTTTGCTATATAAAACACTCCATGCAACTGTTTACAGAATATCTTTTCACAACTGCCCAAAGCTACAAACCACTTGTATATATTTCAATGGATTAATACATAAAATATAAGGTATCTGGGTAGCTCAGTTGCTTGAGCATCTGACTGATGCTCAGTCAGCACCTGATCTGACTCAGGTCATGATCTAACAGTTCGTGGGTTAGAGTCCTGCATCGGGCTCTGTGCTGACAGATCAGAGTCTGGAGCCTGCTTCGGATTCTATGTCTCCCTCTCCCTCTCTTCCTCCCTCACTTTCACTCTGTGTGTGTGTGTCTCTCTCTCTCAAAAATAAAGATTAAAAGATTATAAATGAAAAATACATAAAATATAATAACAACAGGACAGTGCCCAATAATAAAAGGAGCTACTGGCACACACAACATGGGTGAATCTCAAAGGCAAAATGGTGAATGAATAGAGTCAGTTTTAAAATCTTGCATACGGCTTAACACTATGGATATAACATACTCAAAAAAGTAAAACTACCTCCATGAAGAATGTATCAATGATTGTCATATGTCAAATATATTAGGGTTTGGAGGGGGTGTGGCTACAAAAAGCCAGCAAGAGGGAGTTCTGAGGATGTACTCTAATGGCGCTGGTGAATCCAAACAAGTGTTTTAAAAATCCCAGGCCTGTGGGGTGCCTGGGTGGCTTAGTCGGTTAAGCGTCCGACTTTCGCTTAGGTCATGATCTCACGGTTCATGGGTTCGAGCCCCGCGTCGGGCTCTGTGCTGACTGCCAGCTCAGAGCCTGGAGCCTATTTCAGAGTCTGTGTCTCCCTCTCTCTCTGACCCTCCCCTGCTCATGCTGTCTCTCTCTCTCTCCTAGAAATAAATAAAAATTAAAAAAAAAAAAATCCCAGGCCTGTATATCCAAGATAAATAAATAAATAAAAGTCAATTTTACTGTGTGTTAATTTAGGAAGTCAAATATTATTAAAATTGCTTTTTAAAAAGCTAGTCTATAAGAAATAACCTGATGTCCAATATTTAAAATGGACTTTAAATCCTAGAACCAGGGAGCACCTACTCCCCCTTCTCCTCACCAGCCAGCAAATTTTGTGCAAAGTAATATGACAACTTCAAGTACATGAAAATAGTAATGGATTATCCTTGGAATCCATATTCACTCACTAACAGTGATTCTCCCTACATGGAGTATAGGAAAGGCAAACCCGACTCTCCCTACTTTGGCTATTAAGATACTTTTCTTGCAAACCCGAGCTAAGGGAGGGCGAGGATTACATCTGTCGTCCTTATCTCCCTCCAGTACTTAGCAGAGTGCTAAGTACCTGGCAGGTGCTCGATAAACGTTTATTGATGACAATTCATAAATGAACCAATGACTAAGTACCTAAGAATACCAACAATGAGTTGCCTCTCTCCATCAACATTGACACATAAATGAAGGCACTGTTCTAGGTCTTTCACTCCCCAAGGGTTATAACATGAAGGAAAATACTCGAAGCACCAATCCCATTTCCAATTTCCTCATATTATACAGGGGTCATTCCTAGGTCAATGTTGTTAGCTGATCATTGCTTATGTATCTGAGTGTTTATCTGCATGTGTACCTGCCTGTGTGAATCAACGCCTGCCTATACGAGTGGTTTATATATGTGCGTGTACAAATTAGCCCTCTTACCCTTGGCCTCTGAGTTCTAAGATGGTTCGGCTGATGAAGCGTGGCGTCCACACATGATTTAGAGTTCATTCAGAGCCTAGGTTTAAAACAAGGCTCTGAGGCCATAAAAGACTTCAAAGACTGCACAGCAGCAAGGCCAGGATCAATAGAGAACAAAAGCTATGCCATTTGAGCTGGCTAGTTATTAAGCCAACTCTCAATGCAGCCATATATTCCTTAATATAAAATGCCATTTTTTATTATTGCCATCAATACACACATTTGTTAAACACACAACCAATCATAACTGAATTCTGAACTCATTTAAATCCCTCTAATGTCACATGTAGAACGGAGCATCTATTCAGAGAATTAATCGTAAGTTGAAACATGACTCTAATTTCACTGGCCCTTCCTCCTCTCTCCCCCTTCCTCCCAAATTCTTGTGCAAGAATGGTGTCGTAGAAGGGCCGTGGAACTGAGGATCGGGAAATCTCAGGCCTTACAAACAATTCTGCCACCAACAAGCCATGTGGCCTAGAATCATTCAGCCTCTCTGTGGCTCTATTTTTAATCAAGGAAAAGGGACTGGCTGTTCTTAAAGTCTCTTTGGCTTTCAAAATCTGTGAATCCCTCCATCCTCCATTTTCTCCTCAAGATCAATGCCCTGCTCTTCTCTGCTTTGAGTCCTGGGGGGGCAGGCCTGTTGAGAGCACATCAACGGGCTTCCTAGTCCTCTGGCTTCCAGTTGGGTTTGACCAACAGACAGCAAAGGCTTATAGAAAACAATAGGACCAGGTCTAGGCTTCCCTCCCTGAAGGCCCACTGCGGACAGATCGTATCACTGGACTAAAGGTCACAGCTTTTCCATCAAATGACCCTCTCCCCAGGGCTCTCTCCACACAGCACCCCCTCCAGATTCCAGAAACTGCTCCCACTCTCCTCCTTCAGGACTGCAGGTATTGGTAACCACACCAGGTTGCTTCTAGCTCTAGGACACGTCACTACTTCTCGCAGTGTCTGGGCACTGGCCACACCTTGGTAAGCAGTCCTTCTTCTAAACCCTCTTCAAATTAAACCGATTCAGGCTATCATCTGTTTCATGCTCCAACCATAAATAATACAGATTCCTCCTGCATTCCACAAGAATGCCTGGGGAGCCTCTCTTAGTTTCCAAATGGCAAATGCAGGACCTGAATTCTACCACCAGCCACCACTAAATAAAGTACAGCCTCTCCCGATAAAACTTCCTGCTTATCCTCAGGTCCTGGTTACCAGCTTCATAAGCAGCAATGCTTTCCGAGTGCCTAGCCCTCCACAAAGAAGACGTATACATCTGTGGAATGTTTCAAGAATGGCCTTCAGAAGCCAACATTTTGAAAATGAGAAATATAAAAAAAAACATGGGAAATCGGAAAAACATACCAAGCAATTATCAGAATGACTACAAAGCACAGAGAAAGGCAGAGCATTTTCATGAAAGAAAATGTGGTCATTAAATGGGACTTTACACCACTGAAGAAACAAACTGGTTAACGAAACCCTAACTTCCTTATGTTTTTTCCCTCTTTGATTTGGCTGGAATCCGCTTCATGAAAAAATCAGATTTTCACATCAGTTTTCACTGTCAAATTATGAGCCAGGGCATAAACAAAGAAATGCAGCCACATGAGAAAGCACAAAGGTGATATTTCAAGTAAATATATGACAGTTAACTTAGCGATTTTTCTTAACATGCAGGAATTAAAACAGTGAAAAAGAACAAATGTTTGTGAATCCTTGCTGTAATGATAATAATATAGTTGTAGTTTGATGACTCTTCAAAGTTTATATTGTTTTTAAAAAGCAAATAGGGGCACCAGGGTGGCTTAGTCAGCTAAGCATACGACTCTTGATTGCAGCTCAGGTCATGATCTCCAGGTTCATGAGACTGAACCCCGAGTTGGGCTCTGCGCTGACAGCATGGAGCCTACTTGGGATTCTCTCTCCTTCTCTCTCTGCCCCTCCCCCTCTCAAAACAAATAAATAAACATTTACAAAAGGCAATAAGCCGCGCTCTCTCAATCCAGCATTTTCACACTATTGGAGCAGCATGTACATCAGGCCTGAACTACCACGTCCACCATTGCCACAGAAACTGCAGGGCAGGGACAGCTGTCAGGGCCCGCACCCCTTCCCAAGCCCCACTGCGGCCAAACGAAGCTCCTCCCCGACTCAACAAGCTGTGCCAGAATCCACAGGCAGAGATCTGTACATCCAGATACAACGGATACTCAAGGTATCTGTGACTTTCCAAGTTTAAATGACAGTTTGATATATGAGACGAGGGATGTTAGTTATGCGGTAATCATTTCACAACGTATCTAAGGCCAGTCTTCACGCTATATAACTTCGAGTCAATCGCATCTGGATAGCAGTGGGGGAAAAAACACAATTTGAAAGCAAAATCTTAACTTATACTTCACACTAGAGCTCCTATCCCTTTCCCCTCAAAAATCCAATGAATGGGGTGCCTGGGTGGCTCAGTTGGTTGAATGTCCGACTTTGGCTCGGGTCATTATCTCCTGGTTCATGAGTTCGAGCCCCATGTCGGGCTCTGTGCTGACAGCTCAGAGCTGTCAAGGTGAACGAAACCACAGCTGCCTTCCAGAGCTGTTCGGGAAATCAACGAGGCTGGCTCACCGCAGCACGGAAATTCCTGGTCTGCCTCCGGATAATAGCTGTCACTGTCAGAAGTTAAGACCCCAATTTTATAATGATTAAGAAACCAGAGTGCTTATGAAATAGCATTCACTGAGGTGTGTTTGATTGAAAGGGAATTCACGGAAACGTTCGTCTCTACAGGAACTCTTCCCTGCGGTACCGTGAAGCTAACCACGGTGGCCCTGCATCTGTCCCCGCACCCAGGGACTTCTCTTTCCCCTGTCCCCTTCATCCCAAGTCCACTCCCCCAGGACCTCCATTCGCTCCTGTCACCTGCTCATTCAGCCTCGTTGAAACTCTCCCTGAAACCCTTCATCCTCAGGCAGCCTTTGCTCGGGTTTCCAATTCTCTCTTGCCTCACGCGCGGATGAGTAAGGGCACACGTGTGTGGTGTGTGCGTGCGTGCGTGTGCGTAAAAGAACAAAAGAGTATCCCCTCTTCAGTCACTCTGTCTTTCCTTCTCCATCTTTTTCATTTCCAATTATTTTATTTTTTTAACATGTTTTTTTATTTATTTCTAGGAGACAGAGAGAGAGACAGCGTGAGCAGGGGAGGGTCAGAGAGAGAGGGAGTCACAGACTGAAACGGGCTCCAGGCTCTGAGCCGGCAGTCAGCACAGAGCCCGACGCGGGGCTCGAACCCACGAACCGCGAGATCATGACCTAAGCGAAAGTCGGATGCTTAATGACTAAGCCACCCAGGCGCCCCCATCTTTTTCATTTCCTTCCTCGCCTGGCTTCTCAGATATCTTCTTTGTTCTTACCATGTCCTTCTCTGGAGTTCTTCGAGTGTCCTCACACTTTTATCCACACTATTGGATTCAAACCACTTTGCCACAAGTCACTAATCCTATGTGCATGAGCGATGCTGGCCATCCCCTTTCTTCTGCTGCTCTAAGCCCCACCCCCCACCCCTGGCTGTGCTTGACAAGATTTTTCATTCGTTTCTTTCCCAATTCCGTCACCTCTCTTGCTGCCTGGCCTCTCTGCACCTCTTTGATCCGCTCCCACCTGAAAGTCTCTGGCTCTACTCTCTTACTTTCTCTGGACCGCTCTTTCTTTCCTCACCTCATCTCTCCAGAGGGCTTCATTCCCACCCAGAATTTAACCACGACCCCTCTGCTTTGCCCTCCTGCAACCAAGCCCGGGCCTCAAATCTTATTCATTTGTAAACTATAAAGAAAGAACTAGTTTTACGTAAGTTCTGTCTCTTCAGTTAACTGCCTTCACTTCAAGGGTAACATGTCTGAAACGTTTTCACACCTCTTCACGTGCCCGTGTCCTTTTCTTTTGTCTAATTTATATTCAGGGCTAAGTCAAACCCTCTATTTTAGCACCAAACTCCTTCTTCATCACCTGATGCTGTGTCCTAATGTTTTCATACAACTAACATTTCCTCTGGAATATTCTCGCACTCCACATCAAAGCATCCCCATCAGAATCACTTTCTTCCGCTTGCAAAACTATATTTTTCTGTGTTTAAACCCTGACATCTTCTTTCCTATTCTTCTCTTCCCTCCAGAATCTACTCAGAGATGTAGCGATGCAGCCCGACAGAACATATCTGATCCAGTCTGGGCTCCACAGAGTTTAATGAAAGGAGCTGCTAAGCCTTTACCCCTGCACCTAATTAATTATTCACGCCTTGAAATTCGCTCCTTCTTCCACCAGCCACGTGATTGTTCCTTCCCACACCAATTCTCCAAATTTCCATCTGTCTCCTCACCCAGAGTCAACGTGGCTCTTTCTTACACAAATTTCTCCAGGAGACAGATGAAGAAAGAATGCAGAGATCAACTAGCTACCTACAACACAAACAGTATATGTCACAGTTGTCAAGAGGAAGGGGACACGGTGGGTGCCACAGGATGACTCTGGACTTATCAAGAGCATTTTCCCAGGAGACCTGCACTTCCGAAGAAACGGACAAGCCCTGGCAGAAGATGCGTGAGAAAAAAAAAAAGGGGGGCTGATCGAAGCCGGAAGCTCTTTGGAATTGGTAGACCGGAGAACAAGTACAGGAATTCCTAGCTAATGCAGGAGAAAGAGCAGCCACATAAGCCAGAAAAACATTTTTTTTCAAAACTGGCAAATATGGTCTATTTTTTTAAAAGAGGCATTAAAAAATAGTGGAAAAAGCCCTGGATTTAAAAAACACTTCCTATGTGACCTTAAGCACGTCACTTAGCCTCACTGAACCCCAGGGAAGTAGCTCATCTCCAAAATGTGAACAACATGCCTATTTCTCAGGGTTGTGAGACTTACAGGGGAAAACAGGGATGCACGTAGCTTACAAACTGAAAAGTACTATGCAAATGTATGGGTTTGTTATTCCTAAATGGGACTGACAAATAAATCATTTGTTCATGCATATGCCAGCATGAACAGTAAATTGTAACTAAACATAAAACTTTTTTGGTCACTTATACACATTAAAATTTGCCATTCCAGGCGTAAGTTCTGTAAGTTCTAACACACATTGCAGTATACAACTGCCACCATAGTCAAGGTATACAAGATCACCATCACCCAAAGGTTCCCTGCACCCCCTCGTCATTAATCTCTTCTGCCCTTTTCCATGCCTGGCAACCCCTAATCTGACTGCTGTCCATATGATTTTGTCTTTTCTAAATATACTGTACATGGAAACATACTCTACGCAGCCTTTTTAATTTGACTTCCTGCACTTGAGATAATGGCTTTTGAGATTCATCGATACTGTTATGTGTATCAGCACGTTGTCCTTTTAATTGGCAAGTGATATTCCTTTGTATGGATGTTCCACCATATGTCTATCCATTCACTGTTGATGGACATTTAGGGTGTTTCCACTTTTGATAGTTAGGAATAAAGCTGCTATAGCATTCACACGGAGTTCTTACTGGAAACTCCTTTCTGTTCAGGAGAGAGGAGTGTGTTTTCCTTTCTCTTAAGAGGCTACCTGGGAGTGTGACTGCTGGTACTACGGTAAATGTAATTTTAACCATTAAATTGCCAGACTTTTCCAAAGCGGCTGTAGCAATAGCAGTCCCTCCATATTCTTACCAACACTTGGTCTTAGGGCTTTTTTTTTCTTTTCTTTCCTTCCTTTCCTTTTCCTTTTTTCTTCCTTTCTTCCTTCCTTCTTCTTTCCTTTCTTTTTTCAAACTTTAGCCATTCTACTAAATGGTTAGTGGTATCTCATGGTGGTTTTAATTTTTTTTTAAGCTTATTTATCTTGGGTGGGGGGAAGAGCAGAGAGAGAGGGAGAGAGGAAAGTCCGAGCAGGTTCTATGCTGTTAGCACAGAGCCCATCACAGGACTGGATCCCACAGACTGTGAGATCATGACCCGAGCCAAGATCAAGATCAAGAGTCCAACACTTAGCCAACCGTGCCACCCAGGAGCCCCTCACTGTGGTTTTGATATGAATTTCCTGCCAGGATCTTTTCAAGTGTTTTTCACTTTTTACTTTTTACAAGTGCATCTCTATTGTGGTAAAGTCTCTTCTGACCATTTTGTTAACTGGGTTGTGTGTCTTACTGTTGAGTTCTAAGGGTTCTTTATTAGATATTCTAGACACAAGATCTTCACGTATGTATTTTGTACATATGTTCTCCCACTCTGTCACTTATCATTTCCTTAACAATGCTTTTCAAAGAACTTAAGTTCTTATTATTAATGAAACCCAATTTATCAATTTTTTTCTTTTATAGTCATGCTCTTTGTATACATAGGTAATCTTTGCCTAAACCAATGACACAGGCATTTTTCTCCTGTTTTCTTCTAAAAGTTTTTTGTTTTATATTTTTACAGTGATAATTCTATGATACATTTTAAGTTCATTTTTAACATAGCATACGGTCCTCTATTTTTTGTCAAAAACAAATTGACTATGTATTGTGTGGGTCCACCTCAGACCTGTCTTCAGCCTGACTGATCTCCACGTCCATTCCTAGGACATCGTCGCATTACCTTCATTACTACCGTTGCTTTACGTAACTCTCATAATCAGACACTGTATGCCCCCTAACATTATTCTTTTATTCAAATTGTTTTGGCTTTTTTGGCTTTTCAGCATAAATACTAGAATCACCTGGGTGGCTCAGTTAGTTAATAGTCCAAAATTGGTTTTGGTGCAGGTTATGATCTCATGGTTCGTGAGATCAAGCCTCACACTGCACTCTGCACGGATTGCTCAGAGCTTGCTTCTTTCTCTCTCTCCCTCTTTCTCTGCCCATCCTCCACTGTGTTCTCTTTATCTCTCAAAATAAATGAATCAACTTTAAAAAAAACGATTACAATCAGCTGTCAATTTTTACAAAAAAAAAAAAAAGCTTGCTGGGATTTATATTGAGCTTGTGTTGAGTCTATACTAAAATTTGAGAATTGACATCTAAATACTGAGTCAGATATTTTATAAAATTCATCCCTAAAAATCTCTCTCTTTTTTTGGATTGGAAAAGACTTATTATAGGAAAAGTAACCAAAAGAAATTGGGTATGTCTTTTCCTTTTTTTGTTTTTTCCAGAGGTATAATTGACATATAACATTATATTAGTTTTAGGTATAAAACAATGATTCACTATTTGTATACGAATATATAAATATATGTATGATATCATAAATTTATTATTTAAATTTCAATTCCTAATTGTTCATTGACAGTATATGTAAGTATGATTAATTTTTGTATATTGACCTTGCATCCTGGGACCTCACCAAACTTCCTATTCATCTTGGTAGGTTTTTGGTATATTCTTTGCTACCATCTACATAAATGCTCACAAATAAAGAGTTGTACTTTTTCCTTTCACCTCTTTTTCTAGTTTTATGACACTGGCTAGGACTTCCAATTCCCTTTTTCACAGAAATGGCACAGGGAACATCTTGTCTTGTTCCTAATCTTAGAGGTGGAGCATTCAGTCTTCCAGCTTTAAGCAGGAAACTACTTGCAGGGTTTTCACGGATGTCTTTCTTCAGGTTAACTAAGTTCCCTTCTATCTCTAGTTTGAGGAAATCTTTTAGCTGTGGATACATATCTATAACTGCTTTTACATTTTTGGTGGTGGTGGTGGTTTCCTCCTTGGTGTGGTTAGTTTCTATGAGACTGACTGAGGAGTACCAGAAAGTAAGCAGCCCCTATGGAGGTTACAGCTATTCATGTAGGAAATAATCAGGCCATAAAAAAAATTGCTGGAGAGGAGATAATAGATCTGAAATTGATGAAGAGTAAAACACAGTAAGAGGCGGAGAAGGTGTGTGTCTAAAACTGTATTAAAATTGCCCTCGACACCAACATTTGGGAGGAAGTCAGTGATGGGAGACAACTGTGGAAATAAGTTCTGTGTGTTTTCTATTAATTTCAAGTGTCAGCACTACAGAGTTATAGAAAATCAGGTAGAGAATGAATGATAAATACTAAACCACAGAAAAAGAAGTCAGGGCCAAAAAAAACCCCCAAAAACAAACAAACAAACAAACAAACAAAAACAAAAGCAGATTTAAGTGTCAATTACCTGAAGATAAAATCTCTCTCTAAATTGAAAACACGTACACACGTTTCCTTTCAGAAAGGAAAAGACCTTTCTGACTACCAGGGTGTGGTCAGAAACCCCAAAACTAACTTTTTCTCCCGATTACTATGAGAATTTTCACTCTTTCTTCCTTCCTGTCACCTTCATTCTCCACGTAAACGTTCTACTGCCTTGGTAAGGGTCCCGCCACCGTCCCCTGCCTGTGACCCCCACATCATTCACACCAGCTATAGGGTCTGGGAAGTGATAGTAACAAAATCTAAAGGAGAGCCTAACTAGGCTTTTTATGTTGGCTTAGGGATCTATCAACCTTACTTAAAGAGGTGGTATCCTGTTTATTTATGCAAGGGTCTCAGAAACTGATTTTTGACATACAATTTGTTCATAAGGCAGAGTATTTGTGCATAGAAGGAAGAGAAGTGGGAGCAGAGTATATCATTTATTAGAGAACTCCCATCTAATGCAGTGTTTCTCCAAACATGATCTGCAAGCAATTTGCCTCCAAAACCCTTGAGCACTCGGTGAGGTCTGCAGGTAGGCAGCCTGAACCCCAGAAAAGGGGGTGCAGAATCTCTGGAGATAAAATGTGAAAATGCGCATTGTTCACAAGTGCCCCAAGTGACACTGCTGTGCACCACAGACGGGGCTGCCCTGAACGGAGGAGTGTGGAGCAACCGACCGTGCCCCAACCCAAGCCAGTCCCAGAGGCGTCGGTGCTTCATAATGGAATAATTTAGGGAATGCTCGTACCATAACAGAGGTGCACAGAAGAAATCCTCACTCCTAAACACTTACATGGTACTTACTGTGTGATAACCACGCTGCAAGTGCTTTATATGTAGTAATTCACTTAATCTTCACACAACCCATTGAGGCACATGCAATTTTAGCCCTATTTAACAGATGAATAAATTGAGGTATACAAAAGCGTAACTTTTAAGCTATACATTTTTGGTTACACTTTTGTTTTATTCTTTTAAATGTTTATTCATTTTGAGAACGAGAACTCGAGTACGAGTGGGGAGAGGGGCAGAGAGAGAAGGAAAGAGAGAATCCCAAGTAGGGCCTGCAGTGTCATGTAGAACCCAACACAGGGCTTAACCTCATAAACTGCAAGATCATGGCCTTAGCTGAAGTCAAGATACAGGTGCTTAACTGACTAAACCACCCAGGGCTCCCCTTTTAGTTACACTTTTAGTGATATGTTTTGTTTTATTTTATTTTATTAATCTTTATTTACTTTTCAGAGGGACAGAGCGTGAGCAGGGGAGGGACGGAGACAGAGGGAGACACGGAATCTGAAGCAGGCTCCAGGCTCTGAGCTCTCAGCACAGAACCCGAAGTGGGGTTCAAACCCACAAACTGTGAGATCATGACCTGAGCTGAAGTTGCACGCTCAACCAACTGAGCCACCCAGGTGCCCCGGTGGTATGTTTTAAAGTTGAGTAACCCCAGGTTATGCTGCTCTGAACTGGAGAAGCGGGATACAAAGTTAGGCAGTTATTTCTAGCATCCCTGCACTTAATCACTACTCTCTACATGCTCTCAAATGCCAGCACAGAAAAACAATTACATTTCAAGCAGGAAAATAATTACAAAAATGAGCTGAAATGCTTTTGAAGACGCCCTCGGTGATACCGACAAAACAAAAACGTGGATAAAGAAAACAGATTAGAAAAATTTTAATAACAAAAGTGACTTCTTCAAAAACTTTTTATTAACAGGCAACATTTACACAGACAAGAACTTATATTATAAGCATATATGTAACTGAGTGAATTTTTATAAAGTAAACCATCACTGCTGTTTTTAAACACCTTCATAATTAAGTATAGAGAAATCTTCACGGGAAACAAAAAAAAGCCATGCTTGCTCTTTCTGTCCCTGAAATTAAATTTTAAAAAAATCTAATATATAAACTGATACATAACACTATACACAGGACAGAGGGATAAGGCACAGAATTCAGTAGAACTCTTACAAAAAAAGATCAGCAGAAGACAGCATGAATGGAAGTAGAAAAAAATAAAAGAAAAAGAAATCAAAACTCCTAAAAGAATAATTCAATTCTTAGTCAAAGCGACCTGCTTCCAGAATACTTTGGGGATTTATTGCAGTCTTACTTACACTAACCCACTCATCCAGGACAAGTAATAATTATGCAAAGTGAGTAATGAAGACTGGGGGTTTGTGAATCTCATATATTTTATTTCTGTGGAGCAGCTGGGAAGAGGTAAGAGTGCCAATAAACGCTTCTCTGGGCCAATAAGCTCCCAGGTATTTCCTCCTGAAGCCTGTGGTGTGGCCAGGGGTTACATTTATATAGCACCTTCCCTCTGCAATGGAAAGGAAACCATCGTCAGATGTACGGGGACGCCGGCTCTGTGTCGGTGGCTGGCCACTTGGTCCCAGGACTGACAAAGTCCACATCCACCTTCATCTGCCTCTACAAGCCCACTGGTTCCTTCATCCCAATACCAAATCAGGTGAGCAAACAATAGAATAGCTGAACTGGCATTGGAAAGGGAAGGCAAAGAAATGAAAGAAGAAGAAAGAATGTGTACAAAAGGAGACCGTTGCATTTAACCCCCAAATCAATATATATAACATCTCCCAGCACAGAAAACACCCATTAGCTTGAGATAGGGCATAAAGATGCTTTTCTGTCTGAGTCCGTTGAGGGGATTTTAGGTAAGCGCAGTATAATTACCTACCTTAATCACATTAGAGCTCCATCTTCTAACCACTTCCTAACCTTTACCGAAAGAATTTCCACAAAACCTCTGCAAGGGATGCATGTATTAAGCACCCAGTTTGTAAATGGACAAACCAAGAGCAAGAGGTTAAGTGACTTCCCTAAAACTGAAGGGAGAGGCTGGCATGTGAAGTCAGAATGTGAACAGCAGTAAGGTATTTCTGTTCTCCAAGACTGCGCCAAACCCTTATTTTTAAAATTGCTTGTGTTCTCAGCCTCCTAGGGCTTACAGGCTGGCACCAAGGATGGAGTTTTGCACAGGTAAAATGGGCGTACACCTGACTGTCATTCAAGCGACAAAAGGAAGTGCATTTCTCACCAATAGATAAGAGCGCCGCAAGCTAATATACCCAGTGGTTAACAGGTACAATGATGTACCATCAGGGGAAGCAGAGCTCCCCATCAGTCAGTCATTCTTCAGCCTTGCTGATTAGCATACTTTATATTTTCTAGGCATCTCAGCAAAGCTTATCAAGGCAAGAGTCTGAGACTCTCCAGTTAGTGGGGACTGAAATGGTCTACCTTAACTCCATCCCCAGTGTGGCCGAGAGGAATTGGGACTCTGCTGCTCACCAGCAGCCCCTGCCAGGCTGACCCTGACGATACAGCCAGCTTCCCTGATGGCTCTGCAATCCCCTCCTATAGCTGGAGCATCTCCTTGAACTTCAGCTCCCCAACCAGAGCCCTGACCTTCTGCTTGACTCTTGCATCTCTTCCTTCTCAGTGAATACAAAGCCCTACAGATTCCCAGAAAGGCCCTGAGTTCCTTGGGTCTATTTGGATCCTGTCATTCGGTGCATCCTTTCACCCGTCTTTCTGAAGCTATGTCGACTGTCGGGTCCGTCCTGCCTTCCCTGATCCCACCCACCGTCTTCATCCTCCACTTTCTCCAGTGTCTACAGTTAGGATCCCAGGACTTCTTACAGTCAACCCTTCATGGACTGTGCACTTTAAACATTAAGGATATATTTCAACACTGATGAAGAATGGGTGTTTTCCCAGTCTTTTCCTAGATATTCTGCCACTCCTTATTATCCGGGGACCACTACTCCCCTCCAGGAATCTCCTCTTGCTCCATCTGTCCGTTTTCTCAGATCGCTCTGGTTTTTAAGACCCTGTGAAGTTTGCTCACCTACCTATCACCTCTAGAAAGGGAACTACTTCAGGACTGCTGGACTCAGAATCTCCTGCGAGATCTCAGAATCTCCTATAGCTTCTGAGCCGCAGTGGGGACTTGTAAATTGCAGGGCCTCACTGGGCCTTGAAGTATGACTGTGTGCTGTTGACTGGTGGGCTGGTACCACCACCACTCCAGGGGCACAATGGCAGTGCTAGAAGGAGAAGCTTATTTAGGTGAAGCTTAGAGGCAGCAACCCAGATGGAAAAAGAAGCTAGGGGCCTATCATAAAGTAGTAAACACTATTTTTACTTGCTGTATACATTTATTGAGAAGAGAAGGTGCTGTAGGAAGGCTGTTCAATATTCTGGGATTATGCTTCTCCCATAACACTTTTTGTCATTGCTGTCTCCTAAACCGGCTTAAGTATAGGTTTCTAAGACCAAATTGGAAGAGCCAGTGAAACTGAGGTATGGGGGCTGACAGGTCCAGAGCCTTGCTCACCAATGCCCTGTACCCGGTGTGACTTCTGCCCAGCCCGGTGACAATTTAAAAGAAGACAGTGGGGGAGCCTGGATGGCTCAGTCAGTTAGGCGCCCAACTTTGACTAGGTCATGATCTCATGGCTCTTGAGTTCGAGTCCCGTGTTGGGCTCTGGGCTGACAGCTCAGAGCCTGGAGCCTACTTCAGATTCTGTGTCTCCCTCCCTCTGCCCCTCCCTCCCTCATGCTCGCGCTCTCTCTCAAAAAAAAAATGAATAAACACTTAAAAAATTAAAAAACAAAGACGACAGTGCCTCTCTGGGCACCATGCAGACTTTCCACTTTGGGAGAGAAGCGGTACCCTGGGCACCACGGTCTCTGAAGCTGCAAACTCCAGTGGGTGCAGGATCCATCCAAGTGCAGGTGCAGATCCTCACCTCTGCAGGCGAGGACACCGGAGGGCAGGGACTGCTTCAATCTTGTCCTCTAGCTACGCGCCACTGTCTCTGCTCCCTGTCAGTACTACTGATGTGCGGCCACCTTTAGTTGATTGCCATCCTTCATCTTCTGGAATGTGATTTTTAAATGTGTTATGGATTTCATTTGTGCAATGCCCAGGACACTGGATTGGAACACAATTGCAGCAGATTACACTATTTATTTTACAGACTTGAAGATACAGCCTCTTGAACTCAATATGCAAACGCAAGTGAAGAATATGCAAATCTATGTTTTCTGCCAAGACTCTGGCATTTTTCTTTTAACGGGACTGTGATTCCTATTCAAGAAGGAAGAGCATCTTCCTCGCATCCCCCTGCATCAATGCTTTCCCCCTCCTCCCTTCCAGGTCCTGACCAGCTTGTAACTTCACTAGGCTTCAAAGCCCTGAGAAAATTACAGGCTCCACTGAATTACATTTAAACCTGTAATGGTCATTCCAAGACATTATTTAGTGCCTTTCGATAGGTGTGCTACAAATGCAATGAGGGTCACACTACTTCACGGCTAAATTGGAATTTTATTCTTAACTTCATGAAATCTGACAGTCTCCTTAGTAATTCTAAATATAAATGTTCTCACCTACTGTAGGGATGCAGCCACACAACCTTTCTTTAAAAAAACGCAGTTTACAAAGCTTTTTAAAGTGAAATTTACAATGGTGCTGGTAAAAGGTGTCAGACTGGCACTTGCAAAGTTGAACCCCCTATTTAGCCTCAGAAGAGTCAATTACATGTATCTTACACAGGTGGCCAGAACCACCACCACCATCATCACCATAACCACCACCAGAGCGAGGACGGGAAGATGTGCTCAAACCCAAGCAAAGGTCCTGAAGAAACAAATCAATTTTAACAGTTATTTGCCTATAATCTACAAGGCACTCTTCTAAGTTGTCAAAATTATAAAGGTAAAACAACTCTTGCCCTTTAGAAGTGTACAATCTAATGAAAATTATGTCAGTCACTCATATTCACTTACACTTATTTTCACCAGGCACCATGCTCAGCACTCAACATGGGTACATCATTCCTCATGACAACCATATCTGCCCAAGATCTTTTTTTAAAAAATTTTTTTTATGTTTATTTTACTTTTGAGACAGAGAGAGAGCTTGAGTGGGGGAGGGGCAGAGAGAGAAGGAATCACAGAATCTGAAGCAGGCTCCAGATTCTGAGCTAGCTGTCAGCACAGAGCCCGACATGGGGCTTGAACCCACGGACTGTGAGGTCATGACCTGAGCCGAAGTCGGCCGCCCAACCGACTGAGCCACCCGGGCGCCCCATCCCAAGATCTTAACGTTGAAACATCAGAGAGACCAGATTCCAACCCAAAGAAACCATCCTAGTGATTCACATATAAATAATCATTGAAAGGACCTGAATTAAAATTTCCTAGGCTAAACACAACTGTCCCAAAGAACCAAAATGAGAGCCTTAAATTAACTCTCAGGAAGAAGTTTTCATTCAGGGCTATAATAACATAGCGGAAGAAAGAAATCAGAAGCTCCATCTCCCAATGGCCCAGTTCTAATTTGTATTTTATGCTTATATGTCAAATTCAATAAAATGTCCTCACGGTTCTCTAGTCCTAGTCCCTTTATAAAGAATATTATTTTTAAAACTATTTCAAATTCTCATAATGAAATGTCACACAGGCTAGATTTATCCCTTCTATGTTGGAAATGGAATAAATGAGATCCACTACGTGACCCGGCGGCCTGTGAGGCCCCAAGATTCCCAGGCACCATAAGCCAAAAAAGTACACAGGCCAAAATAAAACATACTCTCTACTCTGCTCCCACTCTCCCTACTCTTCCACAGCTTTCTTATTCCTTTTGATTCTGCAGAAGTGACAGAGGCAAGGCAAAGACCATCACCTTGTTTAAAAACAATTGTGCATGTAAATACAAGACACTCTCAAAAACCTAGGGGAACGTGAGAATTTGGCTGAGCATCAGAGCTTCCAACCAGAGTCTCAAGGGCCCACCTGAATCATACTAGCTCCCCAGGAAGATATAATGTTACTGAAGGTTTAGAAGTGAATCCTCAAGCTCACTCCAAACTGATGCATCGAACATCCTGAAAGTACATCCGCTTTTATGGAACCAGTGTATTCAAAGCACAGAGCCACGGTCATCAGGGATGAGAACCTACAGTCAGAGCTGAGTTGTGACCTGACCAAAACCATCCCCCATGCCTTGAGAATCATTCGAGTGGTTCTGGGTTTGTTCAGTATTCAAATGACCTGATCAACATTGATCAGTGACTAGCACTTGGCGCATAGCAAAGTGCTTTTGTACAAATAAATTTGATTAAGTTGTTTCGAACAACTTTTGAATTACATCTGAGAAGCCATATTTTAAAATAGCGAATGCACTATTTCACCACTGTTATCAATAAAATACTCATGGGCCCTGTACACGCACTGCTTTCTAATCATATGGCCGCATACTGAAGTGTGGGTTCCTGTTTTTCCTGCACTGGTGAAGAATAATGTGGAAAACGGATGCTAGGAGTGAGGGATGGGTAGTGGGAACCATTACAAATTCTTTTTCTCAAGGAGTTTTTAATAACATAGAAAAATCCTTAAGCTGTGATGTCAAATAAAAGGAATGAAAAGAATTTAGTTTTGATTTTGATAATCCACAGATATAAAAGAAACACACCAAAACAGTAGAGAAAGAATATCTATTAAATTCTTTGTTTAATCATTATTAATGAATGCCAAACTGCAAATGCTTAAGAAGGTTACAAACCACATCAGCTACCTGGAAATCTACGAAAAGATATGCAGGAGCATATTTCACTTTAATAGACGTGTGCCTGAAAAGCTATACGTAAAACTCAGATATTTGAAAGCCATCTACTCAGAAGCACACCATGACAGCTTGCTATAGAAAACTACAGTTTTGAGAAACTAATGGCCAATATAAGAAAATCAACCAAGGAAAACCCAAAAAGCAACTTAACACCACATGTTTAAAGGAAGAGGGAGATTTGTGTTCATGTGATTTATATACTGATGACACAAAATTCTATTCATATATATAAAACAAGCAATTGAAAATATACTGCAGATATAAGCAGAAGATTTGCAAGAGAGAAATTACGAATGTTTAACAAACATAGAAAATTGCTCAATATCGCTGGTAATTACAGAAATAAAAATTAGCGATAGCGTATAATTTTTACCTATCAAATCGTAAAGCCTATTTATTTAGTTTTTTTAGAAGGGAGTAGACAAGGATGCGGTAGAAAAAAGCACTCTCACATATTAGTACAGGGAGTATAAATTGATAAAAACCATTTTGGAAAAGCCATTTGGCTCCATAGATCAAGAGCCTTAAAAATGTCCCTACCTTTGACCCTGTAAATTCAATTTCTGGGAATCTATCCTAAGGAAATAATGTAAAAAACAGACAGAAAAGCTTTATACACCAAAACGTTCACTGCAGCTTCATTTATAATAGTGAAAAATTGGAAGTAATTAAATGGCCGACAGTAAGAAGGTGGCTAAGTAAATTATGCTATAGCTATATGACAGAATGCTAAATCACCGAAAAAATTATGTTATGTTTACCAAGAATTTTTAATAACATAGAAACCCCTTATGCTGTGGTGTTAAATTAAAAAGCACCACAGAAAGGGGTATGATGCAATCTACATAAAAGGAATAGAAAAATGCTGGTAGAAAATACAACAAAAGTGAACAATAATTACTTTTGTAAGAATCTGAGTGACTTTTTTCTTCTTTTAGCCAATTTTTTCCTTTTTTCCAAATACTACACAATGAGCATGTGTTACTTTCAATCAGAAAAAAAAAGTCGTTAAAGTTATATAATGCATATATTTCAAATATCTGTGCCAATCACTTAATAGGAAAAGATAAAGGGAAGAAGAACAAAACCAAAATAAGACGAGAAATTAATGGAGTATCAGCCTCTCCCTGTGCCCTTTTAGGTACTGCCACTAAACTGTTTAAAGCCATGTTGTGATTTAGCAATTACAAGTATATGAAATACTTACCCTGTTAGCTGAATAAAAATAAGTTAAGTGCATAAATCTGTCTAGGGTCAGACACTTCCTACTTCTGACTTAAAGGAATCACATAATGAATCATTCTGGAAAGAATCATTTCTATAAAGTGAGAGTCATGATCTAATTCTGAGTTATCAAGTTTATTTAAAGTGCTGCCCCTCTTTTGTGTGCATATAAAGGCACATGTACGCTGTGTAAATACTGTGAATGTGTGTGCATCAGGTAGACACATCATAAAGATTATAACAGCAACTGAGGGTTGTACAGTTTGGTTTAGTTCAACCCTCTCTCTTGCTAGAGGAAAAAACAGAGGACTGAATACATTAGGAGGCTAAGAAACTGCTTCAGGGTCTTGTGGCCAGCTAGCCGCAAAGCCAGTGTGGCTAGCCCACCAGTTTCTCCCAACTAATTTACATTGCCAAGTTTATATCTCTCTACTAGGATGGTAAGACACTGGAAAGTTGAAATAAAGTTGCAGTAACTCCCGGCTCTTACCCTACCCAGGAAATGAACACCTTCACTTGAACCATTTTGTATTAAGGGAAGGACTTCAAAAGCTGTTGAAAAGTGGGTGGCTGAGCTCTTTGATCTGTGAATAACTGTCCTGGGTGGTCGCTAATCGCTCAATTAGCAGAAGAAACTGAAAGTAGAGGCTACAGCAGTATTTGTTTTGTTGGTGTGCTACGATCAAAACGGCTCTTTTCCAAAATTTCAAAGGCCAAGAATTTCAGAAGCTCCTGAGAAATGACAGTAAAGTGAATTAATAATGTAAACTGAACTCGGCAGACTATAAATATTTTACAGCTCTTGTACAACACTAGGCTGCTTTGTGATTCTTGGTGGCTGTGGTTAGCACATGCGAAATATTTCAAGGTGACTTATTAAGCTTATTATCTGAGGGCTTCAGAAAAAGTTTTTAAATGTAGCTCTTCAGATGTTTTTCAGGCTACATCAGTTCCTCTAATTTGGGGATCTAAGGAGGTGTCTTAGCTTAAGATCCTTGTGCCTATTCATCAGGATAATATTCTATGTAGCCGATACTGACTAAATCAAGACTTCAGGCACTTGGGCAGAACACCTTAACTCCCTTTTATACCCAGTGGGTTTTTACCAAATGTATGTGTCTCTGTTATAATATGCATGGTGTATGTTTCATCTGTGTTACTTAGGCAAATTCCATATGCTAATATCTTCTACATACAGAAGCTTAATGTTGATGATAAAGTAGAAAATGATGTAGGCAAACAGGATTAGAGTGTGATTTCAGAGGAGAGATGGAGTGTAGCAGAGGGCTCTACCACTGCAGAGGCTCCTTTAACTGGCAGTAAACTAGGAGCTGAGAGGAGCAGGGTGGGGCCAAGGAACATGAGTAATAGTGAGGAGACGGGACAGGAGCGCAGGGCTGACGGAGGTAAGGTGCAGGATGAACTTGGCTCTGACAAGTCCGTGGAGGACGGTAATTAAAGATCAAGGCAGGCATTTGGAAAAGAATCAAGAAGTAGATAGGGTGTCCAATGACAATAGCAAAGCAATGAGGTTAGTCCTTCGGAAGGTCTGCAGCATCGCCACTGGCCAGTAAGGGCATGCAAAGAGTCCAATAAAGGTATGAGAATATGAATGATTTAAGAAAACTATCACTGAGGCCATAATGGTGCTTGTAAACTTTGAAATTCATCTCCGAAATGAAGGTAAACTATAACTACATGCAATCATTTCCCTAAGTCCGATTTTAAAAGTCCACTCCATTTTTTAAATTAGACTCACATGGTGATCTCATGGCTCTGTGGACAAGTGAAGTCCTTGGAAAAGAAAAGTCCAGAATATAAGATGTGTATGAGAGGGCCTTCAGGACTCCATATATGAAGACTATGATCACTTTATGGGCAAGGCAGATGACACATTTACAAATTTCACCCTGTAGCAACGACTGTAGACAGAGCCATCCTGGCTTTGACATACGCTAGCTGAGTGACCTTGGATAAACTGTTTAACCTTTCTGAGCCACAGTTTTCTCATCTGTAAAGTGGAGATAAGACCTACCTTGCAGAACTCTTGTGAAAATTAAATGAGATAATGCATGCAAAGCACCTAGAAAAATACCCTCACGACAGATGCTCTTTGTGATAATGATTATGATGAGGAGGATGTGGCTTATTTAAAATATTGCCAACGCTGAAATTCCTCCATCCCTTGCTCTTTGTGATTGCCCTACAAAGAAGCATCATTCTGCCACCTCCCACCTCCCTGCAACTCTCTTGAGAAACAGACGAGAACTAGGGAAAAGCCTGATGGATCAGAAAAGTTTCTCGTTGACAGAGCATCTTTCCTCAGAGCTTCTCAGGTTAATCAGCCTCCCTCCTGCCTCTTTCATGCAGGGAAATCAGAGCCCCAGACCAGCAAGGGGCCCTGTTTCTGTAGAAACTATCCAAGTCGCCCCACCATGTTTTGTGAGCCTGCTCTAAATCAAAGATTCGCCATCCCCACCCCCACTGCACCAGTAAAGCCAGAAGTTACAAACAAGCGGGCACAGAGGAGAGAAAAACCACTATGGAATGAAGAGTACAAAAATGATCAGCTAAGGGAATCCCAAATCTTTAATATTTGACAAGAAACAAATTAAAATATTAGCCTCCTTACTTATCATTTCCCAAGAAAGGTCTCCTGAAGCCTTGTGAGTCCTAAGTCTGTTTTCAGTCTATAGGAAGTGTAGGCTCTTCCACTGAATCGGAGCCCTTAAATCTTTGGAAGTCAGTGGCTAGAAGATCTCAGGCAAGGCAATTATCTCTCTGGGCCTAGATTTCCCTTCTGGAAAATAAGGACGTTGTATTAGGTAATCTTGAAGGTCCATTCCAGAGATAGATAGATAGATAGATAGATAGATAGATAGATAGATAGATAAGACAGACAGATGGATAGATAGATAGATAGATAGATAGATAGATAGATAGATAGATAGATAGATATTAGATAGATGATCAAAAGATGGCAGATGTATGAGAGCAAATCTTTACCGGGAAAATAACAATAATTAAGTATGGCTAAATTATTTAGTTCTACTGAAGAATTATGTCCTGGGCCCAGATTATTTTAACTTTGTCCTTACTGAAAACAAAAACAAAACATGCCAAAACTTATGAGATATAGTAAAAGCCATATTTAGAGGGAAATTTATTGTGGCAAACACTTATATTAAAAAGGAAGAAAGATCTCAAATCAACAGCCTAAGTTTACCCTTCAAGGAACTAGGAAAAACAGAGCAAACAAAACCCAAAGTTAGCAGATAACAGGATATAATGAAGACTAGAGCAGAAATCAAATAGAGAACATAAAAATAGAAAAATTGCAATTAAATTAAGAGTTATTTTTTGAAAAGATAAATGAAATTGAAAATCCTTAGGTAGATTATGAAAAAAAAACCACAAATAACAAACATTAGAAATAAAAGAAGAGATGGGGTGTCTCGGTGGCTCAGTCAGTTAAATGTGTGACTTTGGCTCAGATCATGATGTCATGATTCATAAGTTCAAGCCCTGTGCAGTGCTCTGTGCTGACAGCTCAGAGCCTGGAGCCTGCTTTGCATTCTGTCTGCCTCGCTCTCTGCCCCTCCCCCATTCACATTCTTTTTCCCTCTCTCTCAAAAATAAATATCAAAAAAATTTTTTTAAGAAATAAGAGGAGGCATTATAATTTATGTCACAGAAATAAATATTATCATTAGAGACTACTATGAATAAATATACACTCACAAATCAGAAAATCTAAGAGAAATGGATAAATTCTTAGAAATACACAGCCTATCAACACATAATCATGAAGAAATAAAAAGTATGAACAGACCTATAACTAGTAAGGAGACTAAATCAACAGTCAAAAACTTCTAAACAAAGAAAAACCAGATGGCTTCACTGGTGAATTCTAGCAAACATTTAAAGAAGAATTAACCCCAATCCTTCTCAAACTCTTCCAAAAAACTGAAGAGGAAATATTTCCAAACTCATGTGGCCAGCATTAACCTTGACACCAAGACCAGACAAACATCCTGCAAGAAAAGAAACCTACAGACCAATATTTCTGATGAACGCTGATGCAAAAATCCTTAACAAAATCTAACATAACAAATAAGCACATTAAAAGAATTATATGCCATGCCCAAGGGGGATTTATTCTTGTAATGCAAAAGTGGCTCAACACAAAAGTCAGTCTCTATAATAAACCACATTAATAGAATGAAAGACAAAAATCAATGATCATCTCAATAAAAGCAGAAAAGAATTTGACAAAATTCAACACTCTTTCAGGATAAAAACACTCATGAAACTAGATATAGAAAAAAAAAAACCCTACCTCAACATAAATACCAAACTCACAGCTAACATCGTACTTGTAAAAAACTGAAAGGCTTTCCTCTATGATCAGGAACAAGGCAATGATTCCTACTCTTGTCACTTCTACTCAATATAGTAGAAATGCTAGTCAGAGTAATTAGGCAAGAAAAATAAATGAAAGGCATCCAAATTTGAAAAGAAGTAAAAATATCTCTGTTCATAGACGGCATGATCGTACATAAGAAAACCCTAAAGATTCCACAGAAAAACTGTTATAACTAATAAGTGAATTCAGCAAAGTTGTAGAATAAAAAATGAACACACAAAAAGAAGCTGAAAAGGAAATTAAGATAATAATCCCATTTACAATAACACCAAAAATTATAAAATGTTTAGGAATAAACTTAACCAAGGAGAGAAAGACTTGTACACTGAGAACTACAAAATATTCCTGAAAGAAATTAAAGAAAACACAAATAAAGGGAAAGAATGCCATGTTCATGGTTCAAAAGACCTAGAGCACTGTTAAGACATCTACACAAAGCAACCTACAGACTCACTGCAATCTCTATCAAAATCCCAATGGCATATTTCTTTTTGCAGAAATAGAAAACTATCCTAAAATTGTATGGGGTCTCAAAGGATTTGAAAGAGCCAAAAGAATCTTGAGAAACAAAAGACAAAGCTGGGGGCCTCACACTTCTTGATTTTCAAATACATTAAGGAGAAACATTTCATGACATTAGAGTTAGAAACGACTTCTTGGATATGACACCAAAAACACAGGCCACAAAAGGAAAAATAGACAAATGGGGCTACATCAAAGTGGAAAACTGTGCAACAAAGGAAACAATCAACACAGTTAAGGCAACCTATGGAATAGGAGAAAATATTTACAGATATACATCTATAATATATAAAGAACCTCTGGAACTCAACAACAACAACAACAAAAATAACTCAATTAAAAATGCAAAAAAGACTTGAGTACACATTGCTCCAAAGAAGATCTACAAATGACCTACAAGGATATGAAAGACATTCAACATCACTAATCATCGGGTAAATACAAATCAGAACTATAATGAGTTTTCACCTTATACCCATTAGGATGGTTATTATAAAATAATTAATATGATAATAGTAATAACAATAATAAGTGATAGTGTTGGCAAGGATGTGGAGAAATTGGGACTGATGTCTACTATTCTGCACTGGTGGTGAGAATGTAAAATGGTGCAGCCCTAAGAAAAACAGTACAGTAGCTCCTTTAAAAATTACAAATGGGCCTACCAAACTAAAGAAATCATCCTATATTCTACACTATGGATACACCTTGAGGACGTTATGCTCAGTGAAATAAACGAGTTGCCAAAAGACAATGATTCAGACTCTTAGAATGGTAGTTGCCAGGGGCTGGGGGAAGCGAGGAGAGTTTGTCCTTCAAGGAGTACAGAGTTTCAGTTTCACATGATGAGAAAGCTCTAGAGATCTGTTGCTCATCTATGTGGCGATAGTTAATACTACTGTACTGCAAACTTCAAAATAATTAACATGATAAATTTTATGTTGTGTGCTTTTTACCACAATAAACATCAATAAATAATGTGGTCCTTATTCATCTTCCTAACCCCCCCCTTTTCATAATAAAGAAAGAGCTATCTTAAACTGCCCTGGCTTTGCCAATAAGGTTTGTTTTCAATGAAGGTTAAGATGAGAGATGGGAAAGAAATGACAATAAATATACACAAGAGTTGCCTGTGTTACTCTCTCCTTTCTGAGCTAATCAAATCCACAGGCTGCAAATGGGACTCATCAGGGTCAGATACTGAGATAAAGGGATTTTTTTCAGTTCATTATTTCTAGCTCCTAATATTCTTGATTACTAGGACTGTACCCAAGGCAACAATAAGACTAGATCATGATTTATTGAATATGTGTCAGCCACAATGCTATGCCTTTTATACATATAATTGTACTTAATATTCAGTGCTTTTGAGAGATAGGTTAAGTTACTAGCCAAAGGTCACACAGTAATAAATGGCAGAGGAAGGATATGAACCCAGGCCTGCCAGATTCCCAGGCTGGTGCTTTAACCACAGGGGAGAGAACCCTTTGTTGCCATTGTATGACCACTACATGGCAAGATCATCCTGCTTTCTGGGTGTGGGGAAAATTCAAGAGGCAGAGCACAAATGTAGTTCTTCCTTAACTGCCCATTGCATTTCCTGGTATATTCCCTAGTGCAAATAATAACAATCACTACTATTACTACTATTTATTACTGTTACCACTACTTACTGAGAATTAGGTTTTATTAGATACTGTGCTAGTCTTCTGTTAGAATTATTTTCCTCGTTTTATAGAGGAGGGAAGTTAAAATTCAGAGAATCCAATAATTTGCCTCACGTCAAATCAGCTTATAAGGTGAAGGCAAATTTAGAGCCCAGTACTGTCGGACTCAATGCAAAATAGGTTATTAAAGACTTGGATGCTAGAATCAAGACTACATTAATTAAATTGACACATAATACTAACTTGTGCACGGCCCTAACTCTTTCAAAGTAAAAAAATAAATAAATAAAAGATAAAAGTAAAAAGAAAGAAAAAGGATAATGTTCAGTAGAAATAAGACCAGACTCTATGATGTGACCTGGCAAAAGTAAGTGGGTCAGTGCCAACTTCAAGAGTATTTAGTCTCAGGACAATTGGGGAGGTGGCTTACGTAAGCCAATGTTCAATCCAAATGAAAATAGGCAGGAACGTCCAGAGGGGTGTCTCCTTTTGCCCCAAGAAGTTCTTCTAGGCAACATAGCACAGTTGTTGAAAGTGCCAGACACAAATTAAAAAATCTATAAATGTTAGATATGATTGTTTCGACGTCAAAATAGTAAGTTGGCCAAATGATTCATCTGTAATTAAGTAAATCAAATGGAGAAACTGCCAATTATCCATATCCTGTTAGGTGATATAGACAAAGAATAGCATGTTAAGATACTGAAATTTTTTCTTATTCTGTCAGATGTTCATGGGGCCATAACTAGGGTTATGTTTTCTTTCAAGAAAGAAAAGCACAGACGTGCTTTGTGGAAGATGATATATCTACAAAAAGGTCTCTTATCTTTTTTTTTTTTAATGTGTTTTTTTTTTTTTTCTGGGAGAGAGAGAGAGACAGCGTGAGCAGAGGAGGGTCAGAGAGAGAGGGAGTCATAGACTGAAACAGGCTCCAGGCTCTGAGCTGGCAGTCAGCACAGAGCCCGACGCGGGGCTCGAACCCACGAACCGCGAGATCATGACCTAAGCGAAAGTCGGATGCCCAACCGACTAAGCCACCCAGGCGCCCCTCTTTTATCTTTTTTTAATTGAATAATAATTTCAAAAAAGTTTCCAGTCTAGGAAAATCTCACAGGATATATACCTAACCTGTAACAGCCTTATTTCCCATCAATTTCCCACCTTCCCCTAAAGGATGGATAGGACTCAAACAGGTATGTCTTCCGAGTTCCATGCTGTTTTCACCATGTTCCAATCTTAGAGTCATCTTTCCCTCTCCCAATTTGCTGAGTGTATTCATATAACTCTCATTAAATATCCCTCTCCTATAACGCCTTTTCAAATATACTCAAGGAAATATAAGCAGCTCAAAGCTTCCCTTTTTTTTTTTATTATTGTGGAATATTCATATAAGAAGCTCATAAAATATTCATGTACTCACTCTTCCAAATACTCATTCTTCCAAATAATTCTAGAGCAAAGAGCAAATAGCTATTATTACCACCCAGAACAAAAAAAATAACATAACAGAACTCTTCCCAAAGACCCCTGTGTGCCCTTCCCTTGTTACAAGTTTTTCCCTTTCCAACAGAAGAAACCACCACCCCTACTGAGTATTATACTAATCATTTTCTTCCTTTGTTTTATAATTTTCACCTAATGACACATCCCTAAGTAGTATGGTTTAGTTATTTGTTTTATAACATTACATAAATAGATTCATACCATATGTATTATTTCCCATGGTGCTCCTTTTACTCTATATCACACTTGTGAGATTTAGCCATGGTGTTGGGTGCAGCTGCGATTCGTTTACCTCAATCGCTATATACTGTTCCATTCTATGATCGTACTTCCAATTTATTTATCTGCACTGAAATGTACATCAGACTTTTGGGTCAATTCCAGTTTGGAGCTATTCTGCCATGTCATTTCTGGTCCAAGACCTGGTACAATCATGCATGACATTCTCTAAGATTTTTAACCTACGTGTCAGTATTCACAGGGGATATATGTATGTATATACACATATATATCTTGCCTATGAATTTCAAACTCATCCCCTATATATTTCAAACCTAATAGATAATGCCCAACTACTTTTTCAAATCAGGCCAATCATACCTCCACAAGCAGTGGAGTTTCTCTTAATCTACATTCTTACCAACACTTGGTATTGCTAATTTGTGTAATTAGTTGAAAATATTGTGGCAACTTGTAATGGTTGTAATTTGTATTCTTCTGCTCCCTAATGAGGTTACATCTTTCTGTATGTCTACTAGCCATTTAGACAGCCCCTTCTGGGAAGGGCTTCTATTAAAGCCTTTTTACTATCCACTTCACTTCCAAGTTGACTACTTTATACTCATTCATTTATACAAGAATATTCATTTCTTTATAAATTACAAACACTTTATATAGAGAGACACTGTACTTTGTATATTCTGGATATATATTTTTTTTAAAAATCGAAGTCAGTACTATCCAAAATGGTAGCCAGTAGTCACGAGTGGCTAATGAGCAGTTGAAATGTGACTAAAGAATTGTTTGGAAATTTTAATTTAATCTCACTTTTATTTAAATAGCCACACATGGCTACTGACAGCCATACTGAACAGTGCAATCAATTGTAATTATAAGTCTTTTGTCAGCTATATATCTTATAAACATACCTAACCACTCTCTGTCTTTTCAGTATCTTTACTGTATAATGATAAAAAATGGCAAATTTAATGTAGTTGAACATATCAAACTTGCTCTTTATTATTAGAAATATTTCTTTACTTCAAAAAAGTTTCCTATTCCAAGCTCATGAGATACCCTTCTAGCATCTATGAGGTTTATGAGTTTCTCTTAACTATGAGTTAAGAGAACTATGAGTTTTGCCTTTCACATTTACCTCTCAAGTCCACCTAGAATTGACTTTTGTATGTGCTAACAATTGAGGGACCAATTCCATTTTTTAAAAAAATATAGATGCTCAATTTCCCTGGTATTAATTATTAAAAAGACTAATTTTTCTCCACCAAGTTCCCGTGCTGAGTTTCGGTACTGAGACTACGTGAGCCTCATTTTAAAAAACATAAAACACCAAACCAAAACAAACAAACTAGGGACTGTCATCTCTTTTTATATTCTCTGGAAGAGTTTATATAAAAGTTTTCTTCCTTTAATGGTTGACAAAACTTGCAGTGAAGTCCTCTGAGCCTGACATTTTCTTTTAGGAAGAGTTCTTTTACTATCAATTAAATGTTTTAAAAATTACCCTAATCTTTAGGCTGTCTTGTGAATCAGTATTGGTGAGTTCTACTTTCCAAAAACTTTTCTATCGGGGCGCCTGGGTGGCTTAGTCGGTTGGGCATCCGACTTTCGCTTACGTCATGATCTCGCGGTTCGTGGGTTTGAGCCCCGCGTTGGGCTCTGTGCTGACTGCCAGCTCAGGGCCTGGAGCCTGTTTCAGAGTCTGTGTCTCCCTCTCTCTCTGACCCTCCCCTGCTCACGCTGTCTCTCTCTCTCTCCTAGAAATAAATAAAAATAAAAAATTTTTTTTTCTATCGAACTAAACTTTCAAATTCTTCAGCACACAGTTTTAATAATAACCTATCTTTTTATTTTATGAGGCATTTATACTGTTATCCTCTTTGTTGTTCCTTAGAATTACTAGATGCGGCTTTTATCATTCTTTCATGACCAGTACTGCTGGACGTTTGTAAGTGTATAAGATTTTGTTTTTCAAAATAAAACTTTAGACTTTGTGAATATATGTTTACTATCATTTTCTTTTATTTATGCTGTAATCTTGATTCCTTCCTTCTGTCCACAGTGTTCTAGATTATTATTCCCCTTTATCTAACTTCATGAAACAAATGTCTACTAATTTTCAGCCTTTTTGAAAAATACAAGCTAGAAAAACTATAAATTTTTCTCTAAAGACTGTTTTATCTGCACCCTACATGTACTGATTTGTTATTGTTCAATTCAAAATAGTTTCTTAACTTCTACAATTTCACCTTTAACACATAAGTTATTTACCTAACATATCTACGATTTTCTGGTTATCCGTTTGCTACCAATTTCTACCTTAATTATTACACTGTGGTCAGAAAGGATAAGGTCTCCTCACCTTGATTACAGTCCTTTGAAATCCAAAGAGATATGACTTAAGTTCTGGTAAATGATCAATTTCTTAAATGTCTCATATACGCTCGACAAAGAGTTTGTACTCCGTAACTTTTTACCGCAGCGTTCTGCATATGTCTGTTATGTCAGGTTTGTTCATCACATTGGTCAAATCTTCTATGTCTATACAGATAACTGTTGGCTTGTTTTATCTGTCTACAAAGAGAAGTATTTTTTTAACTTCCTATCATAATTATGAATGTTTTTATTTTTCCTTCAGCAACTATTAATTTTTACATCATATATTTTAAGGTCATGTTACTAGGCTCACATAATCTTAAAGTTTTATATCTCCTTAGTACACTGAAGTTTTAATCATTGAAGTGACCCACCTGTCTATTAATATCTGATATTACAGCTATGTCAGCATTCTTTTAGTTAATATTGCATGGTATATATTTTTCCAGCTTTTTATACTCAGTATCAGTATCCTTATGTTTTAGATGTGGCTCTTGTAAAGAACATACCATTAGATTTTTTAAGTCCAATCTGATAGTTATTTTTGTAATTACAGCATTTTTAGTTTCTGTGATTAATGGGCTTAAATTTATTATCTTAGGTTTTCTATTTGTCCTGCCTGTCATGAGTTTCTTTTCTTTTTCTCTTTCTTGCCCTTCTTTTAGATGATTGAGTACTTTTGTCACTGGTACTTCCCATGTGCTAATTGTAAGTTATACTCAGAGTCTACCATTTTAATGGCTATAAGAGAAATTAAAACATATCTACTTGATTCATCAGAGCCTAAAGTTAACATCTTTACCTCTCTCTCAGGCAGCAGAAGAATCTTAAGACAGTTTAGGCTCATCACCCTCCATACTTAATTTATATATTTTTGTTATGCATTTCTCCCATTTTTAATTTATCACTATTATTCATTTTTATTTTTGTTAGAAATAGTTAATACTTATTTAGATTCAGTACTTGCTCTTCAGCGTGCATCTCAGACCTTTTATCTTAAGCTCATGTTCCTTCTGCTTAAAATACAACCTTCAGAAAGTCCTTCAGTGCTGGTGACTAAAATTCAAGGGTTTATTTTGCTTGATATTTTAAACTTGTACTTCATTCTTGAAAGATATTTTCACTATTATGAAATTCTAAGGCACTAGTTATTTTCTTCCAGCACGTAAACTTTCTACTATCTTCTGGATTCTAGTGTTGCTACTGAGAAGTCAGGAGTTAGTCTGCTGGTCATTTCTTTATACTAACCTATCATTTTTTAGGACTTCTTTTAAAATTTTCTTTATGTAGTTGATTTTCTGCTGTAATATTATGATACCATTTTAAGGCAGAAGTCATTTGGAAATCTAAAGTAAAAATAAATTTATTTGTGTTTCTTAGTACTCATTATACCTCTCAAATCTGTACATTTGATCTTTTCTTCTTCTAAATCTGATTTATAATGTAGATAAATATAAACACAGATAAACAGAACTATTTTAAGGTCATGTTTTTAGGTATATACATATTCAAAACTGTTAGGTAACTCTGGTTAAACTAAACATTTTATCGTTCTGATGTGACCATAGGATCTATATATGCGATCTCTGGCATTATTTTTTTTTTTTTTAATATATTGCTTCTACCTATTTTCTCTTACCACTCCTAGAACTCTGACTGTATGCAGAGAAGGTCTTTACCTTCTCACTGTACCCTCCATGTATTTTAAACTCTCTTCTACATTCTCTTTTTATCAAAAGGGGATAATGGGGAGGGTCTCTCCTGCTGCCTTCTGGATAATTCTTCTGATTTATCTTCTAGTCCTCTAATTCCTTCTTCCTCTGTATATAAAACTGCTGCTAAATCAATCATAAGAGTTCTTACTTCCAGTTATTTTATTTTTTGCTCCCAGAAGATCTAGTTGGTGCTTTCTTTTCCAAGTCAAAATGATCTCTGTTTTTAAAAAGTGATAGTTGAGGGGCGCCTGGGTGGCTTAGTCGGTTAAGCGTCCGACTTTCGCTTGGGTCATGATCTCGCGGTTCGTGGGTTCGAGCCCCGCATCGGGCTCTGTGCTGACTGCCAGCTCAGAGCCTGGAGCCTGTTTCGGAGTCTGTGATTCCCTCTCTCTCTGACCCTCCCCTGCTCACGCTGTCTTTCTCTCTCTTCTAGAAATAAGTAAAACATTAAAAAAAAATTAAAAAATAATTAAAAAATAAAAAGTGATAGTTGAGCTCACAATCCAATCACACAAGTGCTTTTCTTCAAGACAAACACAATACCTCAGACAGCTTTATACGTACGATCCATTTCATCACAGAAAATATTTTTAAAGCACACATATTCAAGGGTAGAGCGTTCAAATCAATAACATTTTAATACTTCATCAAGGAAATGGAGTGTGACTGGAATATTTTTTATTGTGAGTGCACAGTGGTGACTAATATAAACACTGCTAGTATAGCTGGCACCACTGTCCTGATTCACAGGAAGGCACAGCCGTTTAGCCACCATCGCTTTTGCATCCTCAGTGCAAATATCAACATGGTGAAAAAGGCAAATAGTATCTTTGTATCATTAGGACAGTCTCCCACAGAGATTTACAGGAGAGTCTTGGGAAAACCCCAGGAGACTGAAGACTAGATTTTGAAAACTGTTGCCCTATGGCAATGTTTCCACTTTTTTTAAAGCATGCATTTATACATAACATATATGTATTTATGTATGCATACACACATAAACTGTTGAGTTAGTCTGTACTGAAATCCCTGATCACCATTTGCCAGCTGTGTGACTTTCAGTGAATTATTGAACCTCTATGAGCCTCAGCTTCCTCAACCATAAAACAAAAATAATAATAGTGCCTATTCATAGACATTAAATGAGATTAATTTATGTGTAGCATGTAGCACAAAGCCTTACAAATATTAATAGCTTGATAAAGATGAACTGTTGCTGGCGCTCCCGAGTGGCTCAGTTGGTTTGGCATCCAACTTCAGCTCAAGTCATGATCTCATGGTTCATGGGTTCAAGTTCCACATCGATCTGTGTTGACAGCTCAGAGCCTGGAACCTGCTTCAGATTCTGTGTCTCCCTCTCTCTCTGCCCCCCCCCCCCCACTAATGCTCTGTCTCTCTGCATCTCTCAAAAATGAAATCAAGTTAAAAAAAATTTTTTTTAAATTAACTGTTACCATTAACAATTACTTTTTAAGTTTTTTTTTAAGAAATTAAACTATAAAGGTATGTCTTAAGTATAAAATGCTACAATAGCCTCTCAACAATTTTTGACACTAAGAACTAAGAACACTTGGCCCAGCTTAACAATCTTAAATATTTGGCCATTGTGCAATTTTCATAACTGATTATACTTCCATTCATGTTTTGATAGCACAATTTTCAATACTGTAACTATCTAATTTAAGCATATTATCTGAACAGGCTGGGTAGTAAGTTCCTGGTTGAGCTATCATAAAATGGTCACACTGTCTAATGTCAATTACACTTCCTAATCCAATTATATTGGATGACTACCATGTTAATCCAGAAATTTTGCTGATAATGATAAATAATATCCAATATATCCCTGAGATGGCTGTGTACTTTTAGAAACACAGGTCTAAACAAAGTCTGAACAGTAACAGAACTATCCAAAGATCTAGATTCAGGATGAAAATTTACTGGTGAGTCAGCCACTGGATTTGATGTTGGGTTCACACAGTACTGATTTGTAGACTTGAATGTGGGAGTAATACCTAAGTGTGTCATTCTTTATTCCCCCGAAATATGACCTGAGGTTTACCCTGTTCAAAACATTTGCAATTTCTGGTTTGAACTTGCTATCTTGCTATCTCTCCAACATAGATCAGCTCATGGTCATCATCTTCGATCTCTTTTAATTTCTTCTGCCATTGTTCCAGCTCTTCTTCACATCACATTAACAGTTCTGCCATTTTTGAATAACTTTTTGGTTAAAAACTGTTGCAGTCCATCAATTTGTAGAGCTGAGCTTCTGTAAACTGTCACCTAACTAACTACTTGTGACTTCAGGCAAGGCATTACGTCATATCTTAGTTTCCTTCATTTGCTCCCATTAATTTGTCTTATTCTGGTTTAATTTGCAGGTACCAGGCACTGAACCAGGAGCAGTGCCTGCTCTCTGAGAAGGTGGCAGCAGAGGAGAAAGGTGTGCATGAAAACTCCCTGGGAATTGGGTGACGACAGGGGCTGCCATCGCAGAGCAGTGTGCTGAGACATGGGTGAGGCGAGATTCCCCTGGAGCTGGCTCTGCCTCCTGCCATAGGCTGGGGGTCCGTCTCCATGGCTCCTGCTCCCTTCCTTCCTACCGACAGGAAGTGGGTGTGGGCACCTGGCTGTGGGACAGGTCCTGGAGGGCGGCAGCCGACCACAAGCCAGCGGCCATGGCCCTGCCTGGCTGGGGGTGCCCATCTAGGGGTACCCACCTGCTCCCTGTCAGCCCCAGGCAGTAATCTTGAAATCCCTAATGGGTTCCTTTAAGAATCTTCTAGAATACCTCCTATAGTTTCCTAGTTCCTGGAGATATTTTTAGGTTTGCCTTTGACTTCTTTAAACACAATAAAGATAGTTGTCTATAATAAATGTCTGATGAGTCCAAAGTCTGGGGAGTTTGCTGGTCTTTCTCTGCACTATGGTGTCTCTTCTGGTTCACGCTGGTTTTGTGGTACGCTCGTCATCTCTGATGGTACTGCTTAAGCATGGACAGGGAAGCGGGGTCCTCGTAGTCTAGGATGACAGTGTCTTCCTTCAAAGTAGTTTAACATTTGTTTTTGCCAGGTGCCTAGGAGAACCAGGAACCCAGAAACACCTCAAACTAAACTCCCTGCCAGGGGGTTCTTGATCACCCATTTATGCAAATATGGGCCCTAAGTACTCTGATGGGTTGAGCTGTCTGTGGTTACTGCTTCTCAGAGACAGGTTTTCATTCACCGCCCCACCTCCGGCCCCCTTCTGCGCAGCCTCAAGGCAGCTCTCCTGAGGATGTGATGCAGGTATTATATTTGTAATTCAGAGATTCCAGCATAACATGGGAGGGTTTCCCTAGACTTCCCATTTAGACTGTATTCCAAGTTTTGTGTTCTGCCCTCTACTGCCAGGCCATCAAAACTGCAGCTCAATTTTGAAGGCCAGTAAATTCCAGTGGGTAAATAGAGTTCCCACCGCTTTTCCCTGTCTTGGATTTCAGCCTCCTGATCCCTTATTTTCTTATAGCAATTTGATGCTTTTTATCCAGTATTTTAATTTGTTTTTAGCCAGAGGGTCAGGCTGATTAGCCAGACTGCCATATTCCTGAAGAAGAAATGGCATTTCTTTATACTTCTGTCACTTAACACATTCAGTCTTGTACATAGCCTCCTAGCTACACACAAATCCATGGGCAGTGCAGGCCGTACCTCCTATCCTTCAGTGTCAAAATTTTAAGTCCATTGCCCACCGAAGGGCAAGGCTTTACCACCCTTCCATCTACTCCCATGTCTTTATTATACAGCTTTGTTACATTCTATCAATTTCAAGAACAACATTTTGAGTTTCAGGAGCAGTAAGGTTGTGGCGAGACAATTACCCACTTGAGGACATAGAGATGCACGGTTATATTCTAGGATATGCGTGGTCTTCTCACATGGTCTGTTGTAGGTGGTGTATGTGTGCTTGTGAATGTATGTGTGCGTGAGTTTGCACGTGCACATCTGCACGAGAGGGAGAGAGAGAGAGAGAGAGAATGTGTTTATTTAAGATTTATTCCAGTAGAAGCTCTTCTGGTTTTATTGCACATAAGGCTCTTTGACTTGTATGAATGGGCATGAGTACAATGAGTTCCTTGTCCGGGTAATCACAACAAACTCTTCCAAAAAGGCCATTGTCAAAATGTATATACAACCCAAAAGCCAGCCTCATAGCGAACAGGATTAATTTGTATCATAATAATTTGTAATTTTAAATAATTCACCCTTTCTATGCATAATTCAGACACTGTGTGCATGACTCTTACTGAGAATAATGTTTGCAATAGATCTGTCTCTGTGAAGGGAACATGTTACTTGGCCATTAGTTATCTATGCAAATTACTTAATATCTTTGGTTCAGATGCTTCAACTGTAAATCAAAGGACATGGGCATGAAGTTGTATAAGACTCCCTCCAGTCTCATATCTCTTCCAAAGATTTATTTGTAATATGGAAAGCCATTTGAAAACAAGAAGCTTTTTACATAAACTAGTTACATGCAACAATACAAAAGAATCTCACAGATAAGATGTCGAGCAAGAGCCGCCAGACACTGGAGTACATACTGCTGGATTTCCTTTATATCAAGTTCAAGAACAAGTACAACTTATCTAAGCTTGACAGAAGTCTCAGTAGACTTAGAAAGGGCATGAGGTAACTCTGGTTGTTGGAAATGGATTATATCTTTATCTGTGGGGTGGGTGCACAGATGTGTACATATGTAAAAACACATCCAACTATATACTGACGTGTGTTCACTTTACTGTATGTGATGCCTCAATTTTTAAGTGTATAAAGAAGAATTCAAGAAATTAAAAATGATAGACTTTATTATCTCACTATCTCAGTGTTTCCATAAATTCAGGATAAAGTAATTCATCTTTGTCTTTACAAAAGTAAATGGCTATTTTACTTATTACTGCCCATGAATGCTTTACACAGAAATGTATACAATATATTTTAAAACCTTAAAATTTCTTTTATTTAAAAAAAATCCTTTGAGCATCTGGGTAGCTCAGTTGGTTAAGCGTCTGACTTTGGCTCAGGTCATGATTTCGTGGTTCATGAGTTTGAGCCCTGCATCAGCATAGAGCCCACTTTGGATCCTCTGTCTCCCACATGCATGCGATCTCTCACTCTCGCTCTCTCTCTCTCTCAAAAATAAACATTAAAAAATGTTTCTTAAATCTTAATTCAACTTTCACCAGGTCAGAATGGCATCCTCATCCATTCGACTCCATGCTCCACTGAATTCATGTCACTGTATATTGTATTTTCCCTAAACTTCACAGGAAATCTATGCCATTTAAATTATTCTAGAAGCTATGTAGTTCTCTATCAATTTCCCTCAGCCAAGAAAAACATAAGAAAACCACACACAAATATTCCAAAAAATTCCAAATTTGAAAAAAAAAAGTTATAATGCTCAACAGTAATAGGAAATATTGGAAACAGTTGTTAAATCCATGTACAATCTTGAGACAGTCCAGCGCATTAATAATTGCCAGCATTATCAAGCATTCATTGTGCATCATGATAAGAGAGCATTTAACTGGCACTACGTCATTAGACAACCATAACAATTCATAAGATAGATACTAATGTTATCCCTATTTTATGGATGAGGAAACTAAAGATTAGAAGGGTTAAAAAAATTAACCCAATTTTATATGGCTAGTAACCGCCAGATGTTGGATTTAAATTCAAGAAGCTGGATTCCACCACAAAAATTCTTTTTTTTTTTTAATGTTTATTTATTTTGAGAGAGAGACAGAGTGTGAGCAGGGGAGGGACAGAGAGAGAGGGAGACACAGAACCTGAAGCAGGCTCCAGGCTCTGAGCTGTCAGCACAGAGCCCAACATGGGGCTCGAACTCACAAACCGTGAGATCATGACCCGAGCCGACATCAGACACTTAACCCACTGAGCCACCCAGGCGCCCCTGCCACAAAAATTCTTAACGATCACACTCTAAAGTCCTTCCCTATGACGAATTGAATGTCTCCCTTCACCTCGCACCTAGTTCTGCTCCTTGGGGACACATTAGAACAATTTTAATTCCCTTCTGCATGACAACATTTCACAGACTTGAAGAAAACTAATGCCTCGCCCTATCTCTCCTACAAGTTAAAAACCACATCTTACTTCTACAGTTTTTTATATGACTTGTTTCAAGTCATGTCACCTTCCTTAAGACTTCTCACGAAATGTACCCCAGTGTATTCACTGATTGCCTGGAATTGAGGAAAGGACATTCCAAGTGGTCTGATAAGAGCACAGCACAAAGCACACTGCAAGATTGCTCCAAGAGAAGGACTGCTTCAGTGGAATCCAGAAATGCTCGCTAAGCAGTGGGAAGTGGTCAGGAGAAGGAGCCTTGGGATCACGTGTGCACACAGCCCACAGTATAAACGGGCACTGGCTCATACTCCGTAACGAGAGCGGGCGCCAGGAAGGCAGCATAAAGACACTATTTCCCTCCTTCCTTCTATCTTCCTTAAGCTAGGTCAAAGCCACTGATCCTTGAGTAGCACAAAGGGCAAATTTTGCAGCTGAAGAGTCCATGGCACAGACAAGCCATGGGACGCAGATCTGCATTAAAGCTGACTTGCTTTTTACATGTGTAGAAGTCCATATGGAAACCCAAGACGGACCGTGAAACAACCCAAGGAGACGCTACCCACTCACAGGAACTCATCTTTGGTAAGGATCCCTGGATCCAACACAGGGAGCCCCAAAGCCTAATGTTCATATTGCAAGGGTTACTGATAACACTACCCTCTGGTTAGGGCCACTGGGTATGTGCTGTGTATCCTCATGATGCAAAGCCCAAGTGTAGGAGGAGGGCCGGAAATATTGACTCTTGCTCTTAAAATCCACTAAAACTATCTGATCAGGCTTATCAAAGCCTCAGAGAAAAATATGACCTAGATGTATCATAACTGACCAGGGCACAGCACGGTCTGGCCCCCAGCACTGATGTATTGTGAAAATATGCTGTATCCGATGGCCTGATGGCTGATGTCTTCCTGGTCATTAAACTGGGACAGAGACCGGAGAGATCAGGAAGAAAAGAGAAAAAGCAGAGGGTCTTAAGGTACGGAGGAGCACCCGGGAGTAAAAAAGATAAACGTGACCAGGAAGGAAACCCAAGAGAGAAAAGAATGTTGCAAATAAGACACAAGCTAAGGACAGCTATTCTGATATTTACAAATACCAGAAAAGAGAACAGGAACCAGAATGAGGAACATCAACCATCTTTGTAAAAAGCTCTGGTTTTAAAGACAGGTTGACTGATCGTCAGAAGTTACTGAACAACAAAGAAATCCCACCTCCTATATTGTAGGAAACAATCACCAATTAAAGCAACTAAAATATTTACCGAGGAAAACCAAGAGCAGAAGCCATTCATATTGTAATTCGGGAATGGGTTTTAATGCATTCAAAAGTTCAAACTGAGATTTTTCTTATAAAACTTAAACTTAGCCAAACCGCTTCCAAACCTACTTATTCCTTCACTGACAAATATAATAATGCTCCTGGGGCTCAGATCTTATTATTATTAAATACTTATTAAGAATCCCTGGTGTGCTGAATGCAGCACATAATAGATGGATAAATGTGCTGTGTGCCCTCCCTTGAAGAGCTTAGAAGCCTTATAAAAGTGATAGGACACACAAATAAACACCCCCAAATTTCTTCCAGAGAGTATTTTCAACAGTCAATGCCATTATAATGCTTTGGTGTGAGGTGCAAGGAAGAAAACTGAACTGGACTTAATTTGATGAAATGGGAAGAATACATGGATACTATCATTCTAGCAACACACAGACTTCTCTCTCCCTTCTCTCCCACCCCAGGCAAGGCGGGTCCCCCCCCCACTCCTGTTCATAGCTAATCCCTTTACCCAGGTCCCCCCCCCATCTCATCTTCCTGCCGCCACTGCCTCCGACCTTCATCATTTCCGGCCAGGGCCACCACGAAGGCCTTTCCACGAGCTTCGCCACCATGTCACACCACTCAGCAAATCTAGTACATCGTTTCCCGAGGAATTATTTTTTTAATAAAATGTAAATTTCACGGTGTCGCCCCTCTGTTTAAAGATTCTTCAGTAGATTCCCACAGCTCTCAGGATATAGATCGAATTAATCCCTTACCGTGACAGAAAATGATCTTGCAGTTTGCATTTCCATAAAGTTTCATTCTCCTCTCACGGCACAACCCCTCAGGAACCCATCTACTCCAAACCTCCTGCCCTTTATTTGAAGATTTCCAAGTCTGTCATGCTTTCTCGAATCTTCCTTCGGGCCTTAGCTCCTGCTGAGCTGGGCCAGCCTGCGCTTCCCTCCTCATCTGGCCAGCTCAAGTTCCGCCTTCACTTGGAAGGTATTTTGAACCCTTCCTGCATGGCCCTGGGCTGGCCCTCCTCCCCCAGGCCCCTGTCTGTGCTCACACGGGAGCCTGGGACACTGTGCCCGGTCCCGTCTGTCTCCTCAGGTAGACCAGAAACTCCTCTGGAAAACAACTGCAGCCCGCTCCTTTTGATATCTCTAGCACTTCGCACAGAACGTATACGAAATAAGCGAAACATAACAGGCCTAAAACAGAATAAAATGATTATTTTCAAGGAATGAATGACGGGTCACACGGTTGGTTCAGCCTGGAGGGGCAGGCCAAGCCTCAACACCAAAGTCTGGTAGAAGCTGGAGGCGGGGGTGGGCGAGGGGGGAACCCCCAGAAGTGAGCCGAAAGGGGGCCTCGACCCATCCGAAGAGTCAATTCGTCTCAGCTGCCTACTGTGCCCTCACAGCCAGGTACCAACTCACAACCTTTGTAAAGTTTCCATCAATATGTATTATCCGTTACACAGTTCTTTACTGCTACCTGCTCACACCAGGCAGTAAACCAAAATCCTATCTTCCGACTTTCTGGAGGGTCCCCTCTACTCCATGGCTCGGAGGGAAGAGATCATCTTCTGCCAGGACTCCTAATGGAGGCCTGAGGCCCCTGCCCACCCCAGTGCACACACAGGCACCCCCACAGTAACAGGGTGCTGGCAAAGACTCTGCACAGGACGCCAGGGGGTGGGTGGGGGGCGATCACGTGGTCTCGCCCTCGCAGGAGGCGGAGGAGCTGGGGACACACAGAGGAAGGTACCCGCGTGCCCATTCACCTGGGGCTCTTTCCTTCACCTGCTCCCGGTGTTTTTCCACCTCCTCGCGGAGAAAGCGTTCAGCTGGAAAAGGGCAGGCTTGACCGCGTGCCGTCTGGACAGTGAGGCTCTGCGCCACCAGGCGGGGCTGCCGAAGAGACGAACACGGTGCCCGACGTGCGGGGCCGGGGCCTGGGCGACCCCGGGGCAGGCACGAGCCCCCGCCCTCCTCTCCCTCCGGCGTCTGCATCCGCCCCGGGGTGGGTGCTGGCCGCGGGCAGCCCCTCGGTGCCCACCCCCCCCCCCGCCACGCAGGGGGCATGGGGGCGGGGCGGGCTGACATTCACTCTGGATGCAATTTACCAACTAATTGTATGCAGTGAATTATAACCCACTGGGGTCCCCTGCCACTCACGGCGAAACGGGAGGAAGCGAAAAGTGGAAGAGAAGGGAGACAATGAGGTTAAAGAAGAAAGGAGGAATGCGTGATACATAAAGCGAGGAGAGAGAGTGAATTACTTTTCATCTGTTGAGTGATTAACGGAAATGAAGTGTGAGCAACATGGTGAGGCATTAATACTCCTATTGAAGCTATGTATTTAATATGATTGGCAGGAAGCCACCTTTAAGGCGCTGGAGAGCATCACCTGAGCCTCCCACCCAGTGCTGTATGCTTGAGGGCACAGGCTCAGGGCGTGTGTGATCCTGGACTGCACCCGTTTTCTCTCCAAACCTCAGTTGCTTTAACCATAAAAGAGGGATAATAACAATAATAAAACTACCTCACTGGCCAGTTTTACGGATTATATGAGTTACTTGTGCAAAACACTTAGAACACTAAACAGGCACACTGAACAATAACTGCTACCTAATTATTACCATATTTTCATCTTTGGTTCTAGATTCAGAAGATCCTCATCCCGTTCATTAAGCTTCCCGTGGAAGAAAAATCCGCTTTAGCATCAAACCCTTGACAAAAGGCCCTAAGCAGGTGGTTGAGCACTAAGCAGGCTCCAAGGGACAGCTGGATGGAGCAAACAGGTGCATTTCTTCCAAATTAATGTCTCCCCTTTTAACTAATGGTCCTTTGCCCATCTGTTCCTTACTCCCTCTCCCCACCCCTAAGGCCAGAAAAGCACTGAACTTAAGAGTTAGAAACACTGGGTTCCTACTACTGCGTGGCCTTTTACATGTGACTTAATTCTCTGAGTCTCAGTCTTCTCATCTGTAAAAAGCAGCCAAGGGGATACCTGGGTGGCTCAGTCGGTTAAGCGTCCGACTTTGGCTCAGGTCATAATCTCATGGTTTGTGGGTTAGAGCCCCGTGTCGGGCTCTGTGCTGACAGCTCAGAGCCTGGGGCCTGTCTTCAGAGTCTGTGACTCCCTCTCTCTCTGATCCTCCCCTGCTCACGCTGTCTCTCTCTCTCTCTCAAAAATAAATAAAACATTAAAAAAAAAAAAAAAAGCGGCCAAGTAGCCACTATCTTTGGGGCCGAAGGAAGGTAACAAAGGTGAAAGTGACCAACAATGTTAAGTCCTGGTGCGTGTTAGTCACACAGGAACTAAGACTCCAGTCTGAGTCTCAACCACCCCACTTCCTCACTCTCCACCAGCTATATTTCAAACCCGGTGGTAGTTGCACCCAAAGGCATCACCCAGGCCCTGGCCACAGGCAAACAAACACTATTCACTGACCTCCCTCTCTATTTTAAGCTGCACCTCCCGGGACTGCTCCTGGCCATTCTGGAAAAGTCAGGCATCTTGCAGGTGTAACATTATAGGCTTCCAGGTCCTTGGAGCAGCACTGCCCAAGAGCACTTTCTGCAGTGATGACAACTCATAACTGCAGTGTCCCACACAACAGCCACATGTGGCCGGCGAGCACCTGAAAGGCAGCTCAGCAACTGAGAAACTGAAATGGTACTTCGCTTCATTTGAATTCATTTAAATGTAAATAGCCATGACCAGTGGCTGCCGTATTTTGTACTGGACAACAGAGCCTTAGAGCCACTGCCAGTTCTACCAAAGTGCTAACTCCAGCCACTCGTCCGAGGAGCAAGACATCTGAGCCTTCCAACCACCTGGCTGGTACCTCTACTTGGCCGCTGCTACCGCCATCAAGGGCAGCTTGGTAGAGCAGGAAAATGAGGTCGCTCCAAGGCTGTTTCCAATGCCCTTCAATTACCAGGCAACTAGAAGACTTGTTTTTAAAATGCAGGTAAAATCAACATTTCCCCTGTAGTCGAGGGAATGTAGGTAAATTGCAACTGTCCTTTTAACCGTCCCTAAAGGTTTGCCCTGCAGTGGGATTATTTTGTGGGGTATCTCACCAAAGGGCAGAGCTTTCCGGCCAACAACGAAAAGCCTGTGCACCGACTTAAGATGAGGGGCAAAACTCTGGGGGTCTTTTTGAAAACGAGATCCCTGACATTTCAATTTCACTGAGCCAAAATTCCACAAGAATTACTGCAGAGTATTTCTTACATGAATCTTGCCAAGATCAGATTCCAAGAAGCAATAAAGAATATTAAGTTAGCTTTTACTTTAAATCAGAAAGTTTGTGAGGTTTGAAATCATACACAAATTATCATCTTTGCCAAACTGAGCTCGGCCCTAAGGGACTGAGAGAGAGAGAAGACTCATCCTCTTGTTTGGAACGGTGAGCCTCGCGCACTTTCGTGACCTTCATTACAAGGTGCTAAAAGTGTTGTGTGGATTGTTCTCAGCCACTTGCCCTAGACAGAAACAAAACAAAACAAAAAAATCCCTGGCCCAAGTAAGAGGTGGGGGTGGGAGGGAAAGCCCATCTGCTCATTTGATAAATATCTCTCTAGTCTGCACTACATGCCAGGAAGGCACTCATGACAACGGGGCTCCAAACTCAGTTACAAATCTATAAACGAGCAATGCCTGGACGAAGGGCCTTGTCCGCACAAGCCGTCTGGGAACACGGAGAGTACAGCAGCACGTGCCGCAGGAAAGGCGAGGAAGCCTTTACCAAGAGGTAGCCTTCGAGCCGGGACGGAAGAATGGATAGAAATATGCCAGGTAAGAATGGACAGAAACAGGGCAGCAACGTTTCAGGAAGAAGAAGTGGGAGGGGATCAAAAGCACCGAGGATGAAATGAGCCTTCTAAACTGGGGGCAAGCCCCAAAACTGGCCCCATTTCATTTTGGAGCCTGTCATTCTTCTCAGTCTTTCCTGGCCCCCCTGGCTCTCTTCCAAACTCATGCAGACAGTCCAAGAACATCGTGTCCCTTTGGCTCACACCCCAATTATGAAAAGGCTCCAAATTGGGTCCTGCACACAAAATCCCATGGCCCTCCTAATGGTAGGGGCTAAGGGCAGGCCACCCCAAAATGTGCCACTTTGGCATGCAGATTGTTTCAAGCTAAAATCAAGGCCCAAGAGACTCAGGAAGAATTTTGCCTAACTGCCTAAAAGGAATTTCGATAAGAGAACCTGCTCCAGGAAGAGAGCTCTCATCATAGACGACTGCAACATAATATGAACTAGGGGTGATAGGAAGGAATTTGGCAGAGTCAGCCTGTTAAAATTCCTTTGTACGTTCCGTTGGTTCTGAGGCCCAGCAACCATTTATTTATTTACTAGACATTTACCCTTTTTCATCTGCCTGTGAATTGGTCCCCTTCCCTTCAAATCCCAGACCCCTACCCCCTTCTCCTCAGTTCAGGATGGTGAATATATCCCATTTTGCCTGACTGTCTTTGAAATCTCAGGTCTGTGTGGATTCCCTATAGGTATGATATTAAATTCGATTTTCTCTTGTTAATCTCATTGTCTCATGTCAGTTTAATTCTAAGACCAGCTAGAAGAATCTTGATGAGTAGAGAAGAATTTCTCCTTCCCAACACAATCAAGGCCACCACTGCTTCTTACAAAGCCCCAGCGATCTACCATATATGTGAATGGTGTTTGCTACTTCTTAGAAGAGACACCCTGACACCACTGCTGCAGGTAGCCAGCTCACCACAGGATGATGATCCAATGATTTGAGAGAGATCTGGTGACCCACGAGAGTGAACTGGCTATGTTGGGAAGTGTAGCCGTACTTTAAAAAGAGAGGAGGCGCCACATGACAGTGAATTTAACCAGAGGAATGTCAGTATGGTAAAAGCAGCTGTAAAGTACAGTACGACAGGGTGATGCAGGCGAAGAGAAAGAGGAAAGCAATGACCAAGGTAAATGTGGGCTAGCTGGAAATTTTTCTGACGTGCCATTAAATTCTTAAAATTGAGGGGCACCTGGGTGGCTTAGTCGGTTAAGCGTCCGACTTTCGCTTAGGTCATGATCTCACGGTTCGTGGGTTCGAGCCCCGCGTCGGGCTCTGTGCTGACTGCCAGCTCGGAGCCTGGAGCCTGTTTCAGTCTGTGACTCCCTCTCTCTCTGACCCTCCCCTGCTCACTCTCTCTCTCTAGAAATAAAAAAAAAAAAAAAAAAAAAAAAATTCTTAAAATTGATCTTATTTCTTTTTTAAGTTTATTTATTTTAAGAGAAACAGAGACAGAGAGAGAAAGCATGCACAAGACAGGGAGGGACAAAGAGAGAGGGTGAGAGAAAAACCCAAGCAGGCTCCGTGCTGTCAGTGCAAAGCCCGACTTGGGGCTTAATCTCACGAACTGTGAGAGCCAAGTGAGCCACCTAGGTGCCCCTCAAAATGGATCTTCTAAGGCACTTTTAAGAGAGCAAGTTGTAAAAAGGTAAATCTACCCCAAGCTCAGAAGGAAGCTAGTCACAGGAAACTGTGTAATATTACAGATGACTATATATTCAAAACTAGCCTATGATGGTTGGATGAAAAACATATGTTCCATTATGTGAGAGAGAATATCTCGTTTTAAGCAACCATTGCAGAATATACAAAAATGCTTCTTCCTGCTTTCTTTTTATTCTATATGCTAGAAAAATATCAGATTTTTCGCAGGGATTTTTGTATCCTCTTATAAATTAGGTCACCTCACCAGGCTTTTTGGACATGCTGGGTGGATTTTCCCAAATAAAGACATCACAGTGGTCAGCTGGCAATATGAATGATAGAATTCAGGTCCCCAGAAACTAGAACCAAGTAGGGCAGCACTGTGAAAAAAGCACCGGACTAGCCATCAGACATCCATTAGGTTTAGCTTTTGATACCAGGTCCCCCCTTTTCTCCTTGTGTGCATTTAAAAGGGCAGGTCTCTTAACTCTTCTGGACCTCACTTTTCTCATCTGTAAAAGGGGAAGAGTGACTAATTTCCTAAGATTACTGGGAAGATTAAATACAATGATACAAGTTAAAGCATATGAAAAATAGAAGTCAGTAAATTCTAGTTTAACTGAGTCTGCTAAATGCCATCTATTTACTCATTAATAGGAGAATGAAGGTGTGAAATCTGAACATGCTGAGTAAGATGTCTGCATAGCTATCAAAACTCTTGGCTTCTGACCCCTCACCTAATTATCAGTCACAAACAGCACTGACCAACCCAGTTGCCTTTCATTTATTGCTCATTTCACGTTCTGCAATGAGACACTAAGGGAAAAGAAAGTTTATTAACGGGATGGTTACTTGCTCTCTCCCCAATAAGCCTGTGGATCAGCGATTCATAGACCACCCATTACGAAGTTGGGGTCTCCTTTTTCATACAGGATTTGTAGCTCCAAAACGAGTGACTTCATCAAAATAAAGCTGGAAAAGGATTCCTTAGTCCCTCCCAACCATAATGTCTTTTGGAACAACTCACTTGAAAGTCCACTTTCTTTCTCCCGGATCCTTCTTTCTTCTTCTACCCATCCAAACTACTGGCAGTCCAACCAACTTATTTTGATTTTACTTATTTAATACCTCACTTTTTCTCAAAGAGAATAAAGACTTCCAATTCCAGCTAATAATAGAAATTCACCTGCTTCCAAATCTCCACTCTAGCGAACTCCCACAATAAGCCAAACTCCTTGTCTATCACATGTAGAACCCAGAAGGTCTACATTTACCTGCTTGATTTCAGTGTTACTTAACATGCATATAACGAAACCTTCCCGAAATAGGCATGTAGACCTGGCCATCCTTATCTCCAATCTTATGAGTCAGAGTGTCTAAATTTGGCACTTGACAACCCTCTGAATGTAGCTTACAGGTTAGAGTTTTAGGAGTCCAAATATGCAACCCATATGGAAAGCAAACAAAACCAAGTTTAAGATTATAATCTCCTATTCTTCATAGATTTCATTCCAACTATTCCAATGAAACACTTACCCATATAAATCAAATCATGTGTTTCTCTCACAACTTTTCTGAAATTCAAACCCCTTTCTAAACTAACATTCCCTAATACACATCTATGGAATGGGCCCAACATTTTGGAAATGATGTCCTTGTCTGGCATGAAAGATGCCAATTAGAGACCATAAGGCATTTTTTTTTTTCCTTACAGGCTTAATTACAACTACAAAAGTAAGAAAAAAAATTGATCCGGTCTTTTAAGATGGTCTATCACCCTAAAATAATTCATCTGAGTAAAAAAAAAAAAATGGTGATACTCATTTGCAAAAAGGTAGGGAAGCATCAAAATGAGCCAAAGAAAATTTCTGACCAAGATCTTGCTGGAAAATTGGGAGGTGAAAAAGAAAAAGTCTTCTGAAGAGAAACAGAAAGCCTCTGGACCCCTTCCGAAGGCCAATGGGAGCTCAGGGACTAAGAGAAAATAGACTTTCTTCTTTGGGTTCGTATCGGAAGGATCTTGCAAATGAGATCAGTGATGTTGCAGATGAACTGGCCGGAGCATTTAACTCCCTTCACCACAGGAGAAAGATCACATTCCCACAGAGGAATACACTACAAATCCTTTCAATCAATTCAGCTTTTCACCCTGTGTCTCCCCTAAAGAGCTTATCTCTGGAGAGGCCTAGGACGACAAAAAGCCCCCAAAGGAATTGAAACACAATCCTGAGACTAACAGCCCTCCTCCTCCCTTAGAGAAGGGAGTGGGGGGAACCAAAACAGTAAAGAGTAGGGATAGTGAAATTAAAGAGGAGGAGAATCAATAAAACAATTTCCCCAACTCTGTTACGCTTGTCATTCAAACATCATTTCCCTGGCATTTCAGCTTCTCAAGGAAAAGGTTTAAAGGGACAGGGGTACAGCAGGGAAAACAAGGAAGGGGATGATGCTGCCTTATCCCGGGCCAAAGCGCCATGTTTTCATTGCACAAGACCTTGTTAGTTGGTCCTCAGCACCATTCTCATCTCTAAACTCTCTCTTGCGTGCCGGGTCTCTATAGCCTAGAAACTACCTTTCCTAAAAAGGAAAAACTTGCTGCCAAGTTTCTGATTAGATTCTACCAGTAAGGGGCACTAGAGTGAGAGGAGGCTGGCAAAAGAGAAAGAGAAGCCACTACACTTCTGGTACAAGTGGAGGCAAGTACCCGGGCATCGGCACATCCTGTGATACCAGGCATGTCCTGAGAATCCATGCCCCCCACCCCCGGTGCTCACTGCAGTCCCCACATTTAAGTTTTAAGTTTTTCTTGAATGGGGTTTCCCTGGCCTCCACTTCCCTTACAAAGGCTGAGGTCAGGCTGGCCTCACCCTTTCAATTCCCAGTGTTAAACCACTTCCTGTTCAAAATATCCATGGTGGCTTCTGTGGAAACTGACTGATACATTGGTCTGTCCCATGCTTCACAAACTGGAGTACCTGTACCAACCCCGAGGGCACCAGGGATATGTAAAAGCATGTTTGAGAAATATGGTACATGTGCTTGAGTCTTACTTTCAAAGTATCTACTTTTAGGAATTTATTTTTATGTTAAAATAATCATTGGAATGCTATGGAGGAAAGGCATTTTAAAATAAAATTATAGGATCAAACACAAAGCTTAAGAGAAAATAACCCTTGTAGAAGGTTACTCTGTACTCTCCAGAGCATGCAGAACATGTTTCCACCCTCCGCAGTGATGAGTACCTTGGTGGAAGACCTGGAGACACGATGCGCATCTATCTATCCTACTTACCTACCTACCCACCTATCAGAGCGTCTCCTCTGTTCTATTCCAGAAAAGATTCTAGATGATATAGCAGCACCAGGCAGGATGAGTCTATACACTCTCCATGAACTGCATAATCAGGACATGCAGCATTCAATTAACTGAGTAGATTCTATATATGTCTTATCTTAACCTACTAGAATGCAAGATCCCTCATGGCAGCAAGGCACCAGGTCTAAGCTCTGTGTTCTGTACTCCGTGCCTCCAACAGTGCCTGGCCCACAGTCAACATATGTCTCCCTCACTGCCTTGAGGAATCAGTGAATAGATGAATAGTGGCTGAATACTTACCCAGCAGAGAGGCAACATACCATGGAGGTCAGAGTGTGTAAAATCTGTCATGAAATGTGTAGCCTTAAACAAGGTATTTTGCCTTTAAGTCTCGGGTTCTGCATCAGGAAAATGAGGACAATGACTGCACCTATCTCGTAGGGTTGTTAGGGTTGGGGTGAAGGTTCAAGAGAGATGATACGGGCAGAGTGTAAGGTGTCTGGTGCCTAGTACGTTCCCCCCGTAAACATCAGCAATTACTGTTACCTATTTCCCCTAGATTTGAAGAGCCTAAAATAAGCTTAGATTACACGACTGTACTAAGTCTAATTCAATCTTTCCTCAATGGTCCAGAGAGCACTAAAGTGCTTCAGCAGGTCATCTGAAATAGAAATTGTGTCTCCGGCTGATTAGCCAGAACGGCAGATAACAGTGTGCCCGGCTGTCCCAGCTCAGGCCCTCACTCACACGACCAGAGCTGGCTAGGAAAAGCCATTGTTTTGGCCACACGGCAGTCTTCCGATCGGAATTGTTATTCGGGGTAGGAATACCAAATTAGTAGAGAAGAGAAGACACAGTCAATGAAATAATACATTTGGACTCTAAAAACGAAACTGATACGGTTTCCTCCTTACATGAAATTCAAACTGGCAGGAGTGTGAAGCTCATCACAGAGGCTAAAACCTGACTGAAGGCAAATGAACAATTATCAACGATAACGTACACAGAGGAATGCCCGGTGGGGAGCCTGTGGCACCCGGGGTAAGTCTAGTTTTATTTAACATCTTAGTTAATGATCTGGAAGAGAGAGAAACAGAAGGCTAAAGAGAGACTGAAGTGGACATCTGTTGGCTTTGCCTGCCGGGCACCCACCCTCTTGTCAGTGGTAAGGACACCCAAGTTGTGTTTTGAGAAATCTCCTCCCCCAGCGAGTGAAATCTCCATGGGACTGTCGAACAAGATGGCCCATGCTGGGCCAAAAAGATGCCCTCTCCCTGGACTTTCAATCGTACGCGGAGGATCACAAAAACTTAGAAACCTTCGAACCACCAAGCGTCATTTGGTCTAACAGTAGATCTCTGGAAGAAAAAAAAATGTATTAGTTCTTACCTAGATCCTTGGACTCTGTGGCTTTTCGCCCTATTCTTTTTTCCCCTATTCTTTCCTTTCAAGTCTAAAATACCTCCCCTCAGCCCTTAAATTAGTCAATATCATTTTCTGTGGACTACAACCCAAAAGCCCCACGACTGGAGACACAGCTTCTACTAAATGCACATGGAGTCTGCATTTGGTTTACGTGGCCCTTCAGCAATTCTCAAGATACTTTTCAGGCACTAGTGTAAGCAATGCCACTACAGATAAAGCAAGTGATTTAAAAATTAGAGTGTTTTAATTCAACTTGAAAAAAATTCACCATGACATTTCTCTGGGAAAAAGAAAGGATTCTGATATTCGTACAACAGAACAAATCACCTCACCTCAGAACTAAGGTGAAAGCAGAGAATCAGACGGGAGACTGCAATGAGATGAGGCACTTTTAAATGCCAATAAAGTTCTATATTGCATAAAGTACAAAACATCAGACATTAGCAAAGTACGACCATGGTAAGTGACCTCTATGGTACACTGTCTGAATTATTAGGTACATGCTTTCTTTAAAAAGAGAGAGTAGGGAGAGAATAAGCGCAGTGGAGGTTAGAGAAGTGTAATAAAAATGAATCAGGCTATCCAGGGATGAATGCTAAAGGTATCAGGTTTGTTTTCCAAGAGCTCAGCTCTCCTGGGTGGAGAGCACGTAAGGAGGCCACCATCTTTGCTTGAGGCTAAGAGATGTTCAGTGATTGAGTGCTTCAGCCCAACTGGATGTTCTCAGACACTCAACAAACCCTCTACTGCCTGCATGACAATTCACCTACACTGCTTTGGGGCCAGGGGAACAAGCCATCGTGTCAACAACTAAAAAGCCCACTCACTTGCGAGGAGAATTTGGAAAGAAAAGAGGAATTTTCTTCTCATCATTAGAGAGAATCAAGACCCATTTCCTAGTCTACAAGGAACAGGGATTCCTCCCCTGTTGTCCTTTCCTCCCAGAATCTAGAGCAGTATCTGTGATGAAACTAGCCGGTGCCACATCCTGGCTGGTGCTTCAGCAGGACCTAAGGTATGCATTGCATACAGCATATAAAAGGGGTACATGGTCATAGGTATACTAAATAGGTATAAGGTAACTAGTATTGTATCAGTAGGGTCCCAAAAGAAACCAAAGGCAATCTTAAATGGGGAGACTGAGGCAAATCTAACAGAGACTATTTATAAAGGCATGGGCAGAGTCCAGGGAAAACAACAAGGCAGTTGGCTAAAACACCTGGGTCTGGATGCCTCTGGAGACAAGGCAAGGGAGCTGGTAATGGAAGCCTGCAGGGGCTGGCTCTGTGAGAAGGGTCACCCTAAGGCATGTGTGGCCTTGAGGAGGAAAAGGCAGCCATTAGCGCCCCACAGCACGGTAGAGATGAAAGACGAGGATGAAACTGGGGGTGGGGGGGCATCCAGCCTCACCCATCCAGTGCTCTCTCTTCCCATGCAACCCGTTGGCTAATCCTAATCAGATCAGTGGGGGCCCAGTGATGAGGTAAGCCAGGTTCAGCCTCACAGCGGTTAAAGCAGGGCGGAAGGACAGAATGTGGGTCTGGAGTGTGTATCCATATTGACATCCGTGTCTATATATCTCTCACGTCATAATGATTTGCCCACATTTCCTCCCAACCACTTGGCGTTCGGACTCTTCTATTGCTGTGTAAGATCTTCTTGCCTGAAGTGCTAATCGACATTCCCCTGAATTTCCTTAGTTAAAAGTTAGGGGTTAGGGTGCAAAGGTGGCATTTTCTTATTCTCCCCCATACATACCCAGGCACAGACACAGACAAAACCTTCCTTAAGACTATGATCGTAAAGGAAAAATTTAAATGATAAGAATGCTGCTAACTTCCCCCGAACAGCTCAAAGGAAGGCGGAAATCTTTGCTTTACCAACACACGAAGGGCAGAATCCAGGTATCCTATAATGTTAAGTCTAAAGCAAAACCACCCTAGACTAGGAGGGACAGGAAGTGGCTGCAACAGCAGCCTTGCCCGTGTCCCAAATTGCCTACTTTGTCCGGGCTCCACCGGAGACCTGCTCTCAGCACCTCCCAGGTCCTGACCGCAGGTGAAGTTAAAGGTCTCCTGTGTGACTTGACCTATCCAGGACCCCCGTTGCGGCAACATCCTCTTACACCGCATGTGACGGGGCAGGAGAACAGGAGGAAATTAGGGAGGGATTCGAGAGTACGGTATTAGAGAAAGCTCGAAAAAATGAGATCTGTTATGTCATAAAAGGTCTGCAAAAGAAAGTAGGACATCTGTCACTTTTGAGATGTTTGCTGACAGAATCTTCAAAGCACGGCTTCTTTTTCTGATTTCCACCATTTTGAAAAGGAACATGTGCACATCTCTCAGCAGGTCAGACCAGTATGTCATCCGCATACTGACCTCTGTCCTGACGGTGGCACCGGCAGGTGTTTTATGAGAGAACTCAATTGCCTGCCCTCCGAGACAACCTCACACTTTCGGAAAGGACCCCAAAACCCTAAACTTCCTTTGGACCTGAAAACCACAGGAGCCCAATAATCATCTTTAATTCCTGACTGTTAAAATTCAAGCATTCTGAAACCGTTTCCAAAGCTACTAAGGCTATTAATAGTGAGATTTTGATGAGCTAGTTCAAAGTCAGCACCAAGGACCTGTTGATGATTTTAATGGATCTTGCAATAAGTACTGTTGAATGACCTATTGTTAGAATACACAGCTACTGGCTTTTCCATTAATCCATTAACTCTTCTTTTCTCATAATTCTTTCCTGACTAAAATATTTCCCCCCTTTTAATCTGAAGGTTCGTGGATAGAAAAAAAAAACCCACCTGAGATATACAAAGAATAAACTTTAGTGACTGAGAATCAGAGGAGGCAAAGAAAAAGAAGCAAGACTTAGCAAGATTCTGAATTCCCATTTGTACGAAGCTGCGCCTTAGAGAGGAAATAAATCCAGCAGGGGCACACTCAGATCGGGGAGAGGGCAAGGCAGCACTGCCTGTTCACAAGGCAGAAGCTTTGAAAGTGGCGGGGATGGGACAATGGGGTCAGGGAATGGCTAGGATCCAGCATTTTTAAAAAATGTTTTATTTATTTCTGTGAGAGAGAGAGAGAGACAGCGTGAGCAGGGGAGGGCCAGAGAGAGAGGGAGTCACAGACTGAAACAGGCTCCAGGCTCTGAGCTGGCTGTCGGTACAGAGCCTGACGCGGGGCTCCAACCCACGAACTGTGAGGTCATGACCTGATCCCAAGTCACATGCTTAACCGACTAAGCCACCCAGGCGCCCCTAGGATCCAGCATTTTTAAGGAACTGCAACTGCACACATCCGACTGCAGAAAGCAACATCCAACCCTGGTTTGTATGCATGCCTTCCGGGTCCATCGCTCTTGTTCTGGACCTTGCTTCATGCCTGGGCTACCGAGCCTTCCCTTCGGACATTCTCTCAAGCCGCCATCCACACCTAAACAATGCACCCATCCTTGGGGCGCCTGGGTGGCTTAGTCGGTTAAGCGTCCGACTTTCGCTTAGGTCCTGATCTCGCGGTTTGTGGGTTCGGGCCCCGCGTCGGGCTCTGTGCTGACTGCCAGCTCAGAGCTTGGAGCCTGTTTCAGTCTGTGACTCCCTCTGTCTCTGACCCTCCCCTGCTCACGCTGTCTCTCTCTCTCTCTCTCCTAGAAATAAAAACAAAAAAACAAAAACAAAAAACAATGCACCCATCCTTTGTTCCCAGGCTGCAGCAACAGCTGCTCTCCTGGCTAGTTTCTTCTTTCTCTACTTGACAGCATTCACTCAGAGACCACCTCGGACAGTGGCCCTCTCGCCCTGCCTCCTCCCCAGCACCATCCTGCCGGTGGGTAGGGGGATCCTGGGTGAGAGCCGGGAAGGAGCACCAACAACTGAAGCATAAGGAGTAGAGCGAGTCTGCAACAAATGAACAAAGTCAAGGATTTTTTTTTTTTTTTATCTCCTATCTGGCTCTGCCTGTAATTTAAACAAGACAAACTTGAATAGAAGGCATTTAAGGAGGAATAGACGTGTCTGGGAATTCACAAACCAGGATACATGGTTGAGGGTATTTGGATGAAAGATAAAACAAGACAGAAAATAATAACACAGTTAAGAGGAGACCACCAAGCATCTTAGCCTGACAGAGGATATTGAAAATATTTCCTGAAAGAGATCACAAAACTGGCAGAAAGGCAAGATAATGTTAGCGATATGAGATTACAATTGTTTAGACATGCTAGAAATTTAATTCTTTTAAAACAGGGCATCTGGGGGCGCCTGGGTGGCTTAGTCGGTTAAGCGTCCGACTTTCGCTCAGGTCATGATCTCGCGGTTCGCGGGTTCGAGCCCCGCGTCGGGCTCTGTGCTGACTGCCAGCTCAGGGCCTGGAGCCTGTTTCAGTCTGTGACTCCCTCTCTCTCTGACCCTCCCCTGCTCATGCTGTCTCTCTCTCTCTCTCTCTCTCTCTCCTAGAAATAAATAAAACGTTAAAAAAAACAAAAACAGGGCATCTGATTTTTCCTTCTGACAGCAGTGTTTCTCAGAAGGTGAAGAAATCTTTTGAGGACAGCTGCTACAGGGGGTTCAGTCTTCCTCCTCAAGGAAGCTCTAGTAAGGATCCAGCCATTTTTTTTTTCTGTTAAGTGACAGAGAATAAATATTTTATACTTTGTGGGTCACGTGGTCTCTGTCTCTGTCACAGCTATTCAATCTTGCCCTTGTAGGGCAAAAGTGGCCATAGACAACGTGTAGACAAACGGATGTAGCTGTGCGTTCCAATAAAACTTTACTTGTAAAAACAACAGACCATCTATGGCCTGCAGGAAGTAGTTTGTCAATCCTTGTCCTAGATGGTTATGTAGAACTAATGATATTCTTATGAGGCAATGACCACATTCTACTGGAAATTGTGCTAGCTAAGAAAGGGATGCTGTGGAAAGTAGGATGTGTGATTTGGTAAGATGATTTCTGATGGAAAACTAAGACTTGGAACTAATAAAGTTGAGCCTATGGACATTTCTAAAAAGGAAATGTGATTCAAAAGAGATGCAGTGTTGGGACACCAAGGCTCAGTCAGTTAAGCATCCAACTTTGGCTTAGGTCATGATCTCACAGTTCATGGGTTCAAGCCCCACATTGAACTTTGGGCTGACAATGCAGAACCTGGAGCCTGCTTTGGATTCTGTGTCTCCCCCTCTCTCCCCACCCCTCTCCCTTTCTCTGCCCCTCCCCAGCTCACACTCTATCCCTTTCTCTCTCAAAAATAAATAAACGTTACAAAAAAATTTTTAAAAAGAGAGATGCAATGCTTTAAATGATTTTATTCTGGCTGCATAACAGCTAATAGTCCCAATCCAGAAGATACTTAAGAGAGACAATGTGGATACTGAGAAAGTTCTCACATGAAATCGGATTATATAACAAAATGTATAAAAAGATATATTCATAATATATAAATACAGGACAGTTATAAAAAAAATAAGGCTAAACTCGTAAAAAGTAAAAAAAGGGTGTCTAAAGCCCAGAGGCAAAAATGGCAAAAAAAAAAAAAGAAACACTAGTTAAAGCTATGTTCAAAGGAAAATGATCCAGGAAGTGATAGAAACACCTCTGTATGATGATGGCAAGTTAAAAGACGACAGAGAGAAGGCAGAGGTACTCAACTTTTATCTTGTGTTTCATCTCTTCTCCCAAGAAGAATGATCTTCAAACTGAGAGGGGAAAGGCAAATATGGCTAAGAAGCCTTATATGGGAAAAAGAAACTGTGAAGAAGCAGTCGGTCATTAAATATATCAGGTACTAAGCCAGAACAATGGCTAGTATTTAGTGACTTCTTAGGAAGCATCGGACCGTGTGCTAAATAATTCATATGCATTAACTAATTTAGTCCCCATGACAATATTATATAGATTATGCACTATCATTCTTTCCCATTTTACAGATGAATAAACAAGAGGTTAATAAATGTGTCCAAGTTTCCAGTTACTAAGTATAGAGCTAGGTGTTGAACTCAGTCTAGTTCAACTGAACTAGGTCTGACTAGTACAAAAGTCTTGTTTTTAAAGACATTTATATAATCTGAAGATTTATTCAGGAATCACTGTCACTAATCCCTCAGAGGACTGGACCTCTAAACTAGACAGTGGTATATGACCAGCTCTACCTTGCACAGATTCACAGAAAATTTCTGTTAAAAGAAAACCACATGCCCAAAATGGAGTCACTTATGCTAAACCAAGCAAGCAAAGCAGAACTTAATATCTAACCTAACTGCAGTTTAAACTTCCTCTAGAATTATCATCTTGACCAGTCAGGAATTTTCTGTCAGCACCAATGAGGTATTAGTCACATGGGTCCTCTCCTTCCCCCAAAGGAATTGAGGCGCTCCACTTAATAAGACCTTCTGTTACACTCCCTAAGAGAAGGTGACCTTGCCTGAAACAATCCTGTCGTCTCTCTTCATTGTACCACCTCCTTCCCAGGAAAACCATCCATATTGTGCAACTCCTTGGAGCTCTCTACTTGCTCGATGGGATGTGGCTGGATTCATGAATTACTTAGCAAAGCCAATTATTAAATTTTTTAAATGTTTATTTATTTTTGAGAGAGAGCAAGCACATGAGTGAGGAAGGCAAAGAGAGAGGGAGACACAGAATCTGAAGCAGGCTCCAGGCTCCGAGCTGTCAGCACAGAGCCCAACACGGGGCTCAAACCCACAAACCGTGAGATCATGACCTGGGCCGAAGTCGAATGCTTAACCAACGGAACTACCCAGGTGCCCCTTAGCAAAGCCAACGGGATCTTCAAATTTACTCAGTTGAATTTTCTTTTTTAACAGCTCTAAAAGAGTCTCTGCCCAGCCCCAACTGAGAGTCTGGCAAAGCCAGGCCCCATGATATGTTAAGGAAGAGCTTCCCCACTAGCGACGGATATCTGAAAACGGTCTTCTGTCACACACCTGGGCAAAGCTCAGAGTGTCCGCAGGAGCATCAAGCTTCAGCTTTCCTCTATATCCTATCTCCTGGAAACACCACATTACCTCAGTGACCTGCTCAGGCTTCCATCTCAAGGCTACCATGTCAATGATTTGAATCCCGATTCTGCCACTTATAAGCAGTCATGAAACTTATGATAAGCCACCAAACTTCTTTGGTGATCAGTTTCTTCACCTGCAAAATGGCACACCCTAGGTAACATAGGTTATTGTGATGGTTAAGTGAGAAAACATATATTAAAATACTCTGGGAGCGCCTGGGTGGCCTCAGTTAAGCTTTGGCTCAGGTCATGATCTCACGGTTGGTGGGTTGGAGCCCCGCGTAGGGCTCTGTGCTGACAGCCAGCCCAGAGCCTGGAGCCCGTTTCAGATTCTGTGTCTCCCTCTCTCTCTGACCCTCCCCTGCTCACGCTGTCTCTGTCTCTCTCTCTCTCTGTCTCTCTCTCTCTCTCAGAAATAAGAAACATTAAAAAATTTTAAAAAATAAATAAAACACTCTGAACACCACAGCACAATAAACAAATATTAATTGTGACAAGTTATTATTAACCTTATTTTTTAAATAATAGATTATTATATATGAACAATGTTGATCAGATTACCAGACTGGTGATGCAGAGAAATGTAAATATAAGGAAACTTCATTTCAGTGGGGCACCTGGCCAAGTCTCCTATGAGATCTTTGAGGCTGTGACAGAGGACGGTGGGCCGAATAATGGTGCAGTCAGCGAGGTTCACAACTGGATGAGATGAATGGATCAACCCAGCCTGGAAAGAGCTTTTGGGAACTGGTTCACACACACCCAGGTGACAAGAGCATCCACCTGGCTCTGATCTGAAGCAAGTAAGCACCACACCCTCTAACTTTGTGTGGCCTCCCTCATGGTGGGACAGCCTTTGGCCTGTCTACTGTTATATTTACGTATCAGTAAATTATAATTTATACCCATCAACTTCCACAAAATACATGAAGGCAAGTAACATGCTTATTAATGACTTGAAGGCACAGGAACCTTCTTATAAAAAGATGAGATCAATCCCTGAGTGACAGAATTTGGACGCAAATTAGAGCTTGGCAAGCCAAATCAAACAAGATGAAGTACAACAGTGACAACTATCAGGTACAGCACTTGGATCCAAAAGGAAAAAAAAATTCTGTAACAGGAAGAAGTAGCTCTGAAGGAGTATGTGTGCTAAAGATTTAGAGCTCTTCAATAAGTTGCTATCAATCAAAAGTTCAATGAGGTTGTCAAAAAAAAAAGAAATGTAATCTATCTTGGGCTGCAATAATAGATGTAGAACACTTAGAATGAAGGAACTCATTTTTCTGATGTAGTCTACATGGGGAAGATCACATGAAGTTCTGGACTGGATGTAACTAGAAACCCTTGAGCTCACTTAGAAGTGGTCTGACCAGGAAACATTGAAAAAAAAAATCTAGAAATTTAAAAAATATATCACGTTAGGAACCGTTGAAAAAACAGTACTTATAATGTGTACAAAAGAAGGCAAAGACTGGGGTATTCATCTCCTAATACTTGCGGAACCCTATTCACTCACATTTTATTCTGCTTTTAACCTTCTTGAAGCTCCTTATATAAAGGTCACCCATGATCCCTATTATCACCAAATCCAATGGCCAATTCACTATCTCACGTTCCTCTCACATCTACCTTCAACAATGTTGACTATCCCTTTATTTGTGAAATATTTTCATTGCCGGCTTCAATAACACTGCAGTATCCTGGTTTCCTCTGGTGGTCAGTCTTTGCTATGTCCTTCCTATCTCTCCTCCTTGTCATAATTTCTAAAAATAGAATGCCATAGGACTCACTATCTGACATTCCTCCCCCCAGCCCAGCTACCTAGGCTCACTCCCTAAGTGATCACATCCAAATTCACGGCTTTTAATCTCATCTCTATACTGGTGGCTCCCAAATTTATATCTCCAGTCTTGAACTCCTCCAATCTGAAGGCTCAAATAGATGTCTAAATTCAGAAATACTTCGAAATAATTCAGACAAAAAGAGTACTGCATTTTTTTTCTGCACCAAATGTACTGCCCCTGAAAGTCTTCCCTATTTCGGTTACTAGCAATACCATTTACCCAATTGCATAGCCACCCGTGATTCCTCTTTCCTTCAACCCTTTCTTTTTGCAATCCATCTGCAAGTTAAGTCAGCACCATAGTAAACATATACCTAACATCCAGTGCTGTCCACCACCTCCACAGCCTTAGTCTCCATCAGTTACCACCTGCACTGTGAAACAGCCACCTGAATGTCTCTTGCTCCTTACGTACTATTCATGCTGTAGCCAGATCAAAATATAAATCAAAGCAAGTCCTCCAATAACTGTCTATCACACAAAATAAAAAACCAAGCCTCTTACCATAGCCTAAAGGCTCCACATGATTTGGTCCCCATCTCCCCCTCCAATCTCATCTTTTTGTAGTCTTCTATTCATTACACTCCCATCACGTCAACCTTCTTGCTACTACCCAGACGTGCCGAACTTGTAGGAACAAGTCTTTGAGTATTTGCCCTTGCTATTGGTCTCCTCATGGACCACTCCCTCTGATTTAGCAGGTGTCTATACCACTGCCACCTCTTCCAAGGTCTTCCATGACTATAGTATCCAAAAGAGCCCTAACCCCCCTTTGTTTTATTTGAGGAACTTAACATTATCTGAAATTATATAATTCTTTTACATGATTAATATGTGTGCCCTCCATTAGCAAATCAGTTGTTCCGTTTTCTTTATCACTGGATTCCAGGACCTAGACCAACACCTACCACTTAGGAGGTAATAATCCAGTACACTGTAAAGAGCAGGCATTCAATTAATGTTTGTTAAAGTGAACGGAATTGAATGAGTACTTTATTCTATGGAAAGAGGGGGAATAATGTAAATTAAGGATTAGAAAATTTGGAAAGAGGGGTGTCTGTGCTCCACATAAGGAAGAACGGTCAAACAGTGACTGTTACGTCATCAAGCAGCCGTCACCCTCGGAAACCTGAATGGAGGCTGAACGGTCATCTATGAGAGGGATATACAAAGGGCTCCTGCATCAGGAGAAAGAGAAAGGTAGATAATTTCTAACACCCAAGTGGGCCACTGCTTACTTCTCTGTAGGACGGAGAAAGAGAAGAAAGAGAACAAGCAGTACCCAGGTGCCGATAAGGTCTGGAGAAGAGAACAACAACGACAAAGAGTTCTGTTTCAATAACCTTGACAGCAACAGGAACTGGGTTGTAAGTGCTTCACAAGGTGAGTGGATACTAAGGAAGTAATGTCAGCCCAACGATGTTTGGATAAGGGAGACAATGATAGCTCAAAAGGCAGGGTCCGGTTTCAGGGAGGTGTTTGAAGGAGACCGAAGCAGGGTCAGAAGCAGCAGGATGGAAGACACAGGTGAAAAGAGCGAGCCTGAGGGTGTCAAAGATGGAGCATGTGTTTGAGACTCTGGACATCAGGATTAGCCCAGAGGAGCCTGGGCTCTGATGCCAGAATTTCCAGAGAAGGGGTGTGTTGTACTGAAAAAGCCCGAGGCATGAATCTCTGCGATGGTTTTGTTTTGATTTCATTCATTCACTCATTGAAGTTTATCTGTTTCCATGAAAGTCTCTATTTTAGAGGTATCGTGCATTCAACAACTGGGTGGTATCATGGAAGAGAAGTCCTGAGGTAGGGAAGGCAGAAAAGCCTTTCTGGGATGCCTATCTGAGGCTTCCACTGGAAAGAGTAAGACTAGTTTAGGGCAATTTCCCGAACTGGGAAAGATCCAGAGAAATGCTGAAGTTAAGAACCAAAGGGTTGGGAGAACTTTGGTTTTGGACTTGGAGGTAAAAATCAGGATGAAATAGCAGTCTGGCCTTAGACCGTGAAAGCCTAATTTCTATGCTATCCTGATAAACTGCGTAAAAGACTACATTTAAAACCGTTGATACGTGTTTGTTGGTACTCCAAGTTGATAGTAAAATGGTGTTTGAACTCAAAGGGTGTGCGTGTGTGTGTGGCCACAGCTCCTGCTGGGCAGCCCCTCTCCCATCACCACACTTCTTCCTCTTTTTTAAGTTTTTATTCATTTTTGAAAGACAGAGAGAGAGAGAGACAGTGTGAGCAGGGGAGGGGCAGAGAGAGAAAGAGACACAGAATCCAAAGTAGTAGGCTCCAGGCTCTGAGCTGTCAGCACAGAGCCATACGCGGGGCTTGAACCCACAAACCGTGAGATCATGACCTGAGCCGAAGTCAGACGCTTAAGTCTCTTGAGCCACCCAGGCGCAAACCCCCATAACTACACTTCTCACCAGTTTCCCTCTCCTTCCTTCAGCCAGGAGTGATGACGGCTTCCCGCTGTTACTAGTCCCTGGACCTTACTCAAAGGTTCAGACTGAGTCCCTTAACTTCCTCCCATGCCTCTGCGGTCCCTTCATCAAACTCTCTTCAATTAAACCTTCTGAGTATGCCATTGTCTTCCTGCCAGGAGCCTAACTGAAACATTAAGGCCTCAAAGACAGCTCCCTTCCCTAGGGCAGCTCCTTCTATCCAATCAATTTAAGGTGGCAGCCATTTATCTCCTTTATTGGTCACTACTTAAACTCCAAGTCCAACCACAATCTCTTTTTGTTTTGCTAATTACCCACTGAGTCACCATTTCCCCAGGCACCTGCCTGATGCAGCCCCATCCAAATATCCTCACATTTATAATTGTATCCTAATTTCACCTTCTACCTACCCTGGCTTCCCAAATGCAACAATATCTATTCCCCAAAGTAGCTCAGGTATTGCTGGTAGCTCTGCAGAGAGGGTATCACCCTACCCAAATAGCTAAGGCTCAGATATGGGCTCCTGGCCCTGTAGACGGATTGTAAAATAAATCGGGAAAGCACAGTAGAAGCCTCATGGTGGAACGGGGCAGTAAGTGCTAAAGCAAAGACGGCAGGTGCGCGACCCAAGTCTACTCAGTTTGCCAGACCCCAAGCCTGGATCATCCTAATTTGTGACAGATCCGACCAGCTGGAGGGTTTAGAAGGACCTGCCTCGGAAAAGCCCAACTTGGGAGAGGAGCTGATGTAAGCTGACAGAATGAGGTTCACCTTGCCTGAAGATGAACAGGACTGGTAAAAGTAACAGTGGAGACTTACGTCCTCCTCGAACCTTCCCCTTACCCCCTCAATATCTCCTAGTCAACAACCCAAATTGCTGACTCTTCTGCAATATCTCTTACCATCATTCCGTTTTACCTTTTCAGGAGACTCCATGCCCAGAGAGGAGATGAACTCTGCCTCCTACGTCTGCTATGTTCTCCACAGCATCTGGCTCAAGGCTGAGCACCAGGAGGACTTTAGAAAACGTCTAGTAACTCACTGCCTCATCTCAGCAGCCCATTTCAGTTGTTCTCACAGCCTCAAACCCTAATACTCCTTGACAACCCATGCCTGCCTGTGCCCCGCTCTGTGAATGTCCAGATCTCCCAGGCAAATGGTTCCATTTATATTTTTTCCAAAAACGAGAATGTGCACAGTGCCTAAATTTCCAGAAGCTGCATGCCATTGACTTTCTTGCTCTCAGAAAACTATTTAGACACTAGGTTAGCTAATACAGTTTTTATACACGTTACTTCATTCTCTCACAAAAAGAGAATATCTTTTTGTACCTTAAGGTTGGATACGACAGATATTATGACAGCCATTTTAGAATTAATGAATCCGACGGGGCACCTGGGTGGCTCAGGTTATGATCTCCCGAAACCAAGGTTATGATAATGCCTGGTTAAGCGTCCGACTTTAGCTCAGGTCATGATCTCGCAGTTTGTGAGGTCAAGCCCCGCCTCAGGCTCTGTGCTGACAGCTCGGAGCCTGGAGCCTGCTTCAGATTCTGTGTCTCCCTCTCTCTCTGACGCTCGCCGGCTTACATCCTGTCTCTGTCTCTCAAAAATGAATAAAAACATTAAAAAAAAAAAAAAGAGTGAAACCAAGGCTCAGAGCGTACAAGGTTACGATACTTGCAAGTGGTTTTAAAATCAGAGTAGAACCCAGGGCTCCATCTGCTACCTTACAGTGCTCCTCTGTCAGCCTGTCTCCCCCCCAGGTTAACTCCCTGTCCTACAGGCTACTGAAGATAATAACATCATGGGGGGACATAACAGGGCATCTGGCCAAAATTCACGGCTGCATCGCTGGTGAGGAGCTGAGACCCCAATACATGCGGCTGAGTCCTAAATTCTGGCCTCCCCTTGCTTCTTCACACACTTGAGGAATGCTTACCAGCACTTTCTATGGAAAGCATGGCTCTCGGGTCTGAGGTAACCAAAGCCCTATGTACTCACACATTCCTATCCCCTGGTCATCTGTCCAGGCAGCTGTGAACAGCGGCCAGGAAATAGTGTCTGCTTTGGTATTCCCCGAGGCTCCAGCTAAACACCCCAACCAGAAGGCAATAGTTTGAGGTCTTATTTCTCGTGTTCTTGCCTCACTTGAATAGGTGAAATGCTTGTTCCCATTTACCCTCTAAAAAAACCCCCAAGGTATCTAAGAGTGGACAGCCAGAAACTCCTGGGACTTTAAAGACAAAGATGATAGAAGGAACAGGTGGTCCCCAAATGAGAAAAGCATATGAAAATACAAGGTAATGATTGGGGTTTTCAAGAGCCATGGCTAAGTGAGGCTGGCTCTGCCTCAGCTAGTCAAAAGACTAGTGTGTGTGACTGGGAAGAAATTAGAAGCCCTCTGTATCATACAAATCTTGAATGTAAGCAATAGTTAGCAACTGTTATACTAATAGGACTTACGAAACTACTTGACCACACACCAATTTCAGAACATAACGTGGCCACAACTTCTCTTGAGGGTTCCCATTTGAATAATCATACCTGCATTCGTGAAGTACTTCATCTCATCTTTAGAGGAGGGGAAATTCATTCTGTGTGAGAACAATGGACACTGGGTGATATTCCCAGAGCACTGGCTACTGTCCAGGCAGGGAGTCTGTTGTCCAAAAGCATGAGCTCTGAAGTCAGACTGCCCCATGTGAATCCGACCCTTGGGCACGTGCTAGGTGGATTTCTTGCCGCATGTTTCTTCTCCCTCTCCACATCAGTTCCCCCACTTACAAAACTGTGGTAACAACAGTACCAACTTCATAGCCCTACAGTGAGAATTAAAGGAGAGAATACACATAAAATAAACAGGAGAGTGCCCTGCACAAGGTGTAGGAAGCATTATTAAAAATAAAAGTAAGTAAAGGGCTTCTGCTTTTTGCAATGACAGAGTGCCTGGTATCAGACTAGACTTCCTACTGGAAACGAGTATAAAACTGGATGAAATACATGAGGCAACTGTTTCCAGGCAATGGACAGAAAGCAGCATAGGATTTCAATTCCTACAAAGAGGGACACTCACGAGATCAGCCTGTGATCACCCTGGCTCCTTGCCTAAAAACAACTTCCTGACTGGAGTACAGGGAGCTGAACCCCCAAGCGCAGCAGAGTGGTCACACATGCGGAGGAGGCAGAGGTCAGAGTCGCCAGCAGCTACAGAGGCTGGATTCTGCAGGGTGGACGATCAGAGCGTAAAGTACAGAAAGGGACCCCTTAAGTTCAACATGAGGTCCCCTATGAGGCCACAGCATGTATATCTCAGGTGTATACACACACACACACACACACACACACACACACACACACATCGCATATATATCTCAGGTCAACACATCCAAGATTTTCTAGACCACAACTACAGGGTTGAAAGTAAAACACAGATACAAGAGGTTGAGCACTAGTCAGAAAGGAGAGTGCTAGAGTTTCTTGGAGTTCTAGCCCTGCCAGAGTGGAGATTCCAGAAATGCCACTCCTTAGGAATAAGGACCATACCCTAAAATAGGATATACTCTAGTCTCACCCTAATAAAGACTAAATTCAAACCCAAAGAGATTAGAAAAAGACAGAATTTAGACTGAGTTCCACCAAGTTAGAGGGACTTGGGAAATGCCTCAGGCTTTCCACAGGTATGCAATAATGAAGCATAAAACCAAACTTACACATGTTCAAGGTGATGAGCCAGTGAAGTATTCAAACTGCAACATAAAACATGAATTAATACTCTTACAAGGAAAATAACAGAATCCAGAGTCTCTATTAACAAATTATCCACAGTGTCCAGCATTTATTAATAAAATTACACAAAGAAAATGGAAAATGTGATCCATATTATGGATGTCACAAGCAAAAATCTTCAAGCAGCTATTATTAGCTATTATAAATGTGTTCAAAGAAGAAAAAAATATGTTCAAATAATTAAAGGAAAATATAGTCTTAATGAGTGAACAAATAGAAAATTTCAGCAGAAAAACAGAAATTACAAAAGATGCAAATGAAAGTTCTACAATTAAAAGGTACAATAATTGAAATAAGAAAAAAAATCAGGGGCACCTGGGTGGCTCAGTCGATTAGGCATCTGACTTTGGCTCAGGTCATGATCTCACGGTTCGTGGGGTTGAGCCCTGCATTGTCTCAAACTGACAGCTCAGAACCTGGAGCTTGCTTGCTTCAGATTCTGTGTCTCCTCTCTCTCTGCCCCCTCCCCCCCTTGTGCATGCACACGCACACTCTCTCTCTCTTTCTCTCTCTCTCTCCATCTCAAAAATAAATAAACATTAAAAAAATTTTAAATAACAAAAATCAATGTATGGGCTTAACAGAAGATTGGGAGTGGCAGAGAGTTGATGAACTTGAAGACAGATTAATAATATCTTTGACTTATTATTTCCTTTTTTTCATCCTGGCTCACTGCCTAAACACAATTTCCTGACTGCAGTAAGGAGAGCTAGTGTCCAAGCACAGCTTGGACAAAAAATAAAGAAGGGGTGAGGGGAACTGAATGAAAATGAAAAAGCTGCATATTGATATTTGGCACAGTATCAAATGATCTAGCATACATATAATTGGAGTCTCAAAAGATAAAAAGCATGAGATTGAAGCAGAAAAAACCCCTGAAGAAATGATCATCAAAAACTTCCCAAATACAATGAGAAACACTGACTTATTGTTCCAAGAAGCTCAGCAAATCCCAAACAGGATTAATATAAACCCAAAGCAGCCTCTTGTGTTGGTACACCATAATCAAACTCCTGAAGCTAGAGAAAATAACCGTTAACCAGAGACAATGGAACAATATTCCTAAAGTGATAAAAGGAAGAGGGAACAACTGTTAACTCAGAATTCTATCACTGGAAAAACTATCATTCACGAATAAGGGTAAAATAGGAGCATCTGGGTGGCTCAGTAAGTGAAGCATACAATTCTTGACTTCAGCTCATGTCATGATCTCACAACTGTGAGATAGAGCCCTGCACTGGGATCCATGCTGGGTGTTGAGCCTGCTTAAGATTTTCTCTCTCTGTCTCTCTCTATCCATCTGCCCCTCTCCCTGATCATGCACTCTCTCTAAAAAGAAAAGAAAAACGGGGTAGGGGGCACCTGAGTGGCTTGGTTGGCTAAGTGTCAGACTTCAGCTCAGCTCAGGTCATGATCTCACAGTTTGTGAGTTTGAGTCCTACATCAGGATCCAAGCTTATGGTGCACAGCTTGCCTGGATTTTCCCTCTCACTCTATTTCTCTCTCAATCTCTCTCTCTCCTTCTCCCTCTGCCCTTTCCATGATCTTTTTCTCTCTCAAAATAAATAAATAAACCTACAAAAAGGAATAAGGGTAAAATAAAGACATTTTCAGACAAATATGTGAAAGGAAAGCTAAATGAAAGGATAGAAGAGAAATAATACCAGATAAAAAAAAATACCAGATTAAAAAACTTAGATCTATAGGAAGAAATGAAGAGCACTTGAAGTGGAAAGGAAATGAGAAAATATAAAATGAGTATACTGTCATTCTTTTCATAATTTACATAACATTCTTTAGTAAGGCAAAAATGACTACAGTATAAGGCAAGGTTTGCAACATACGTAGAAGTAAAAAAAAAAAACAGGTCAATAGTGTTACAATGAAGAAAGTGGATAGTTAAATGAAATTCTGCTGTGAGGTTATTACATTTGTGAAGTGGGAAGTATGAATCAGAAAACAGGAAGTGAGAATTGGGAAGTCACTGGAGTGAGGTAGGGAATCGAAAGAGGGAAATAAGAAGTAAGCAATGTCACATGTGAAGTTTGAAGAGATACAATACTGATTCTAAATAAACTACCATAATCAAGAATGCATATTGTTAGCATTAGAGCAACTACTAAAAATATAATAACCAGAGGCATAGGTAGTCAATAGAGGAAATAAAGTGGAAAACACTAAAGAACATTAACCTTAAAGAAGGCAGGAAAGAAGCAACAGACAAAGAAAAGCAGAAGAGACAAATGAAATTCAAATTGTATGACAGTAGACAAACTCAACCACATCAATAATTACATTAAATATAAATACATTAACCTTTCAATTAAAGGGCAGAGACTGTCATGCTAGACAAAAAAAAAAAAAGGAAGACAACTATATGAGGTTTTAAACATAAAGGCATAGTCAGGTTGAAAGTAAAAGAACAAAACAACAACAACAAAACTATACCATGCAACAGTATGATCCAGCATTTCTATTCTTAGACATATGTCCATAAAAAGACTTGAACATGAATGTTCTTTGCAGATCTATTCATGATAACCCACACTGAAAACAATTCATATGTCCAGAAATAGGTGAATAAACAAATTATGGTATATTCATAAGTAAAATACCATTCAATAAAAATGAACTATGCATATGTGCAATAATAACAGAGACCAATATCACAGACATTTGCATACTGCCTAATTCCACTTATATGACATTCTAGAACAGGAAAAACTAACTGCAAAGATTGCAAATTAGCCTGACGGTTGCCTTGCGTAGGAAATTGTGGAGTAAAATGGATCACAAAGGGGAACAAGGGAACTTTCTGAGAAGACTGAATGTTCTTTGATGATCAGAGGGGTGGTTATGTGGTTGTATATATTTGTCACTGACCTGTATACTTAAAACTTGTTAATTTTTTGTAAATTTTAATTAAATAAGGTTGATTTAAATGTTCTTAAATAAAAGTAATTAAATGTTTCTCTCCTTTTGTTTGCCATCAACATCAAACTTGACCAACTAACATCTACTCAGGAAGGAGGGAAGAAATGTTGGGGTAGAGGATTAGAATAAAATAAAAACCCACCTCAAAACAATTGTACTATTCCTCAGCTCCTGTCTATTCTGCATATAGTCTTTGTGGTTGTTGTTTTAAACTGATTTAAGGAATCTCTACACCCAACATGTGGCTCGAACTGACAACCTCAAGATCAAGAGTCACAAGCTTTTTGGACTGAGCCAGCCAGGACCCCGATTCTGCATATAGTCTTTGAACTGCCACCTATGATTCTGATTGTTACTGACTGACTTTACTGATCTGCAGTAGTTGCCTAAAATCTAATTTCTAAAACTTTCTTGTGTTGCGGAGCCTGGGTGGCTCAGTTGGTTAAGCGTCCGACTTCACCTCAGGTCATAATCTTGCGGTTCGTGGGTTTGAGCCCCGCGTCGGGCTCTGTGCTGACAGCCCAGAGCCTGGAGCCTGTTTCAGATTCTGTGTCTCCCTCTCTCTCTGACCCTCCCCTGCTCACGCTGTCTCTATCTGTCTCTCAAAAATAAATAAAACATTAAAAAAAAAAGCCTTTAAACTTTCTGGTGTCTCCAGGGCAGTTCAAAAACACAAAATGTGCTCTTAATCCAAGAAATCTCTCCACTGCACACAGGGTGCACTGAATATAAAATGAGACGGAGTTGGGTGTGCTTCTGTGTTAGCTCCAGCCTCAAGGTGGCAACTCGAGGTAGCTGGGAAGAAGCTAACAAGACCTGAGAACCCAGGAACACAGGCTCGTGACCCAGCAGAATGTTCGCTGCAAGCTTATGAACCTGTGGAGAAGAGAGTTTAAAATCCACAGATTCCATTACTAAATTTCACCAGTCCCTGGAGATGTTTACAGTTTCACTGTTACAAATGACACCAAGATTGAAATCGTTTGCAACAGGGCATGCCTTCCAGAGCTGTTTCCTTCTGTTCACCTCTCATCTCCCCATGCCACTCGCACGCACTGCACCTGCTGGGCCCATTGTGATGAGGTTTACCTCGGAATGCTTTATGATTTATGGAAGAGCAGAATAAGGGAACCTTACCTTTAAAGAACTCCACACAGCACCGCCAGAAGGCATTTTTCCCCAATGTTGGTTTTTCTTCCCATCACCTTCTCATGGGCCCTCCGATCCACCTCTCTCCCACCACACACACACAGGAACAGATCAGGATCCAAACCACCAAAATGATGAAGTGGCAAAAGAGATTGATTTATGAGGACGGTACAAGGGGTATAAGTAGGAGATAATGGGGTGAAATTGAGCAAAGGGAAGTGTAGGCTGAGTATCAAGAAACATTTGAAACTCAACAGAGTGTGAAGCAAGCTCCCAGGAGAAGCCAGGGAAGCCCTATGGCTGGAAATCATTAAACACTCAGCAATGGGAAATAGTGGGTTGCGGCCTGACAAGGTGGACAGAGGGAGCAGGGGTGAAATTCACATTTCACTAATATCCCAGGATGACTCTGCTAAGTCAATCATTCTGTGATGCATTGATATTCCATTTCTATTTCATATTTCTCTGTCTCGATCTCTCTCATTCTCTCTCTCTCCCTCTCTCTCCTCTCTCTCTCTCTCTCTCTCTCTCTCACACACACACACACACACACACACACACTCACTCAAGCACATCTCATAAACATCCAGACCCTCCACACACCTTCCAACATGGTGCCTGGAAATAGGTGACTCACTATGTACTTTGCACAGCCTGCAAGGTTCAAGTTCATATTGATTCTTCCCCTCCTCACCTCCCACCACTCATCCTGTCCATCTCTCTTCTCACAGATTCCCTTCACTCCTCACAGTTTTTTTTCATGAACCACTGTCTGTATGCTGGTGTCCCCTATGGGAACCAAGGGCCTGGAGCAGGCAGCCACACCCTTGAGTAGGTGAGTGAGAGAGAGCTGAGTTGGGGAGAGATTCACACTCTTCTGTGGCTTTCAGATAAAGCTAAGCCCATTGCCAAGAATGATCAGAACAATATTGCTAGCTATTGAGGATTTTATATCCTCCAATGCCTCCTTCTGTTTTTAGTATTTTGAAACTACATTATGCTCCTCTATTGAGCCCTATCAATAGTAAACAAAATGTCCACAACTAGCCCATAACTTCCCCACTGACCTTGGGGTCAAAGAGTTCTCCAAGAGAAAAGCCAATAAGCCTAGCCATATTAACAATAAGGCTGGAGCATGCCACCAAAGCTTCCTGCTGTGACGATGGACAAAGAAGGAAAGAAATAATAATGCTTCTCTCATTTCAAACCCTGTATAAGGCACGGGATAGGGTGTGACCTTTTGTTTCTAAGGTATAGAGCTCTACTGTCGGATAGAGGATGCAAACTCTGGGCAGCACGATTTGCTAAATCTAGAAAAGTCAGGGAGAGGATAGCCACCTTAGTAGCTGAGATAGAGCAGCATAATCTGCCCTTAAACCCAATACACTAGGAAGTAGTAATAACCAAGGCCTGCAACATACACAGCATTAAATGTAAGAAAGCATCACTGCAGATTTCCAGTCTGTTAGTAAGCTACAAACGGGTGAAAAATGTCACTTCCAAGATCTGCATGTGCGCAGACCATGGGAGACAAAGGTTGAAACAACTAAATGTAAAACTGAATGTTGATGAGGTGAGAATGAAAATGAGGCTCAACTGTGACTATACAGGCTCTCGCAGTATCTATTAAGGACAACTGGAAAAGCTTCAATGTTAGCATGTTACTGCCATCTCCTGGGCAAAAGGTCAAAGACGGTGCACATGTGTGAGTCACAACTGGTTCAAGTTTGTCCCAAGGCCGTCAATCTTGAAACCACTGGTCTATACACCTTTGAAAGAGGACTGCCTTTGACCATCTTCCACCTGCAAATCCAAATGTCTCTCCTAACCGCTACATCTTACCTTTCCCACTTGAGCCAAAGGATTCTGAGACTCCAGACGTCATTAGGGGGGTTATCGGTGGCTGTGGGCAAAGGCCTGGAATAGTGATGTGACTGGGAACAGGGAGGGCAGCCCCAAATGTCTTACTGATCCACGTTTTAAGCAGCAACCCCTATCTCTGTTTATTTTCCTGGAATTGTTCCCCAGGGCCTGAGAAAAATCCTTCTTCCAATCCTCCCCCTCCTCCCCCAAATACCCCGTCAACTCTTCAGCCATATGCCCGAGCACTTACTGTTTTGAACCTAAACTTGTCCAACTGAATAATGTTAATTAAATCTAATCCATTCGCAATTTTTAAGGGCTAGACTATCTTATCAAAATTAATGAAAACTCAAATCTCTTGGAAATAATTATTTTATGACTTTTAATGGCTGTACAAATAATATTTTAAACGAGGATACATGTGAATAATAAGTAAAATAAAATGAGGCAAATCAATTCGCAATGTCCTGATAGGCCTAAATTAGGTAATCATCTATTTTTTACAAAGTCTCGAGGTAAGTCATTTAGTCCCAACTCTGCATTTCATACAATGTACGAGGATCATATCTGAATTCACGGAACGTAAAGGAACATAAATTAATGGGAATTTACAATACAGTATCCTTCAACAGAGATGATAATCACTTTAAAGGATTCTCATCTCCAACAAATATTTATCCAGGGCCTGCTGCGCACACAGCACTATACTTGGGGGTAGAGCACAGTCTCATTATCACGTCTCCCTGTGAGGATAAATCACAGACGATCCTGAGAGCTGCTGTCACAGTCACCTTGCTCAGCTCACACTTTGATCATGTCCCTGACCCCTCAGGTCCCTGTGGAGGCGCTCCCCATCTCCATTCGTGGGCGAAGCACCTTCTCGGTGGCAGGCAGTACAGGGTGGGGGTGGAGGAAGGAACACCCTGGGGGCGGGGGGCCTGTCTAATTCCTCTCTGATAAGAAGGGCAACGGCCAACTGCACACCGGGCAGGGCTCCATGGCTGTGCCTGGCCATGTGCCAGAACTTCAGGGATATTACTTCATTTAACCCTCAAAACAACCCTGCCGGTAGATCTTATTATTACTGCACCATTTTAAGGATAAGAGAAATGTACCGAATGTAAGCATTCCGCCCAAAGTCCTAAAAGCCTTAAGAAACATAGTCAAAATCCAAATGCGAGTCTGTCTCAAGTCTAAGGCTGTAACGGTTGGACTACAACACTTCCTTTATATGTGAAATGGAATTAACCCATCAGGCTCACTGTGCAAATCAAATGACAATTTATAAGATGGGGTCCTAGATGATAATTTGCTTACATAAAGGATCATTAAGTCAGATCATGTTATGTCCCTATTCAGAAATTCTCAACTGGTTCCCCACTGAATTGAGAATGAAATCCCAGGTTCTCGCCATGGCCTGCAAAGCCCCACGTGAACTAGCCCTTGACTACCTCCCCTATTTCCACCCCATTCGCTGTTCTCTCGGAGCAGCCTCCTTGCTTTCTCTTAAACGGAAAGGTTTTTCTGCCTCCGGGTCTTTGCATTTGTGCCCTCTCTGCCTCAGATACTCTCAGCCCAGATACCTACATGACGCACCTCCTCATGCGGTTCATGTCTCTGCTGGGTGTCACCTTACCCAGAAGGTTTGTCCTGCCCGATCTATCCGAAATAGAAACTTGTCTCATCCTGTCTTCAGTTTTTTTTTTTTTTTTTTCTTGACAGCACTCATCACTCTGTGATATCATTACATTCACATCTGCTTATTGTCTCCCTCATTCCAGCACAGGCTTCACGAGGGCAGGCACCTGGCCCCACCCGCTCACTGCAGTGTCGCTGGTACTTTAACGGTTCACGACACGTGGTAGACACTCACTAGATATCTATCACATTAACGAATCCATGAATGAACCACAGATTCCTTTATCAATATATGCATATTTGCCTACTTGAACTTTCACTTATAAAACCAATCTAGACAGGACAACTTCAATTTTACGTAGATGTGCCTGTTCGTCACTCACCTTTATCTTATTTTCTCCATTTCCTCTCTTCTACCTTTCCTCAAATCTAAAACGTCCTCTGAACTGCCACACACCCGCTTCCCATCAATGCCTCCAGTAATCTCCTAAAACCCTCTCTAACCACACGCTCCTGAGGAGAGGTGACCATGGCGAGGCCACTCTCTCACTCACACAACCCACCATATCACAGGTGGAAGGCTCGCCCCCGCCCCAACAGAGCTTCCCAGTAGCAGTAGCCAGGTGGCCTACTGTGGGCCAGACTCTAGCACGGTCCCCTGTGCAGGGGGTACCAAGATGCCTCCAAGGAAATGCTAATAGCTGCTCAGCTCCTACTTTGTGTTTCGCTCACTTTCTCTAGTCCTGCCAACTGCAAAGGTGGACCCTGGGCTCCGCATTTTACAGATGACAAAGGGGAGTGTCAGGAAAGTAAAATCACTTGCCGAGGTCACAAAGTTAGGGCCAGTGATATCAACCCGTGACTTAAGATCTGACTTGACTGCCAGAAAGAAACATTTCTTTCAGTTTTAAGAGATAGATATTAAGGCTTTTACCTGATTATTCAAGTATTCTCCACATGGCTACTATGTGCCTCAGATGGTGACAGGTAGTCTAGAATACAAAAGTAACATATAGGTTCTAAACTGAGAGGGCTGTGGGCCAGCACACGGGTCTGAACATCACTTCAGTCACCTATTTTCTTATAAGCTCAGAGCTTTACTTTTTCCAGGATCTGGACTACTGGGTAGGTTAGTTTGTATGGTTCCTCTAAAACGTGAGTTACTTCCTCTATATCAGTCCACTTTTCAGACGACCATGGCTAGAAAAATGAACTGCTTTTCTAGCATTACATGCTTTTCAAGAATAGAGGGACTCAAGACACATTCTTAAATTGGCACTAATAATAAGTAGGGCTTAGAGGTCTAAGGTCTGCAACAAATTGGGGCAGAGCAAAACTCATAACAACAAAACCCTACAGGCCCACCAAACAAAACGCAACTAAGTACCTGGTCCTCTTCTTGTTCTAGCTGCTTAATCCATCGAAGGCATCACTGTTAGGACATTAGAAAGAGTGAGAAGTGGCGAGGTAAGCATTTTCATGAGGTGTTACAATTCTGTAACTAACCTACACTTCCCTTCCGAAAGCTGTGTTTTCTGTATCACTGGATCCCTGTTGCCTTCCTGGGTGTTACTGCTTGAGTCTGGCTCTGCCCGTGTGATCCCGGAGAAAGCTCCTTTAGGAACTAACTACAGTTGCTAACGCCCGAATCTCTGTCTTACCTGTCAGAACAATGCTAAGTTCCCGTGAACACAATGACAGCAGATTTTGTGTGGCCCGCCTCCACTCTTCTCTCTCCAGAGCTAGCCTTTCTGTGCACAGAGTGCGGGAGGCAGCAGCAGAGCCCCTGGCACTACCAGCCCCTACCGGTGCCCACAGAGAGACGGGTTCTGTGACAGTCAGTGAGGGTTGAGGGCTCAGACTCCCAGGAGAGCTCCAATAGCTATTTTGCCAAAGGAACAGAATCAGTGGTGTAAGGGCATTGAGAAAACCCGTTAGTGCAACCCCAACCGAAGTCCATGAGATCAGGTGACCCAAGCAACTGGTTCTTCACCTGACTTTGATTTCAGAACCATAGTACGAAGCATTCCTACTTGGAAATAAACCTATCACAGGCTTAATTCCCAGGAATGGCTATGGGTATAGACCAGGACGCCAAGTACTGCTCATGTCGTAATAATGCAGGACTGCAAGCAGGTGGAGGGACAAGCCTAATTTGGGAATGGAACTAGCAGCTGTGTGGGACATTCCAGGGGATGATGCAGATGACCCCGAGGAGATTCTGAGCAAATTATTGGGGGGGGGGTGTCAAAGCAGGAAACAAGGAAAGTCAGGTGTTGCAGTAGAAGATATATAAAGACTCAAGATGGAGGAACGTGAATAGTATCTACAGACATTTTTGCTCAGTTACCCACTGAAAGGACTCTTACATGTATGTACCCCATACGTAAATGTATGTAAATTGACATTTACATTTTTTCCACGGTAATTGAAGTGGCTGCCAAGGATATAATTGCTGGCATACAGTAAATACTAACACTTTAAAATCAACTGTTATGTCACTGTTTTAAATGTATTTAATGGAATACAAATACCACAGTAAGTTGGTATCAACCACCATCCACTTTAAAATAGAAGATTAAGCTCTCCTTTAAATATCATAGATCGCCTGTCATTCCTTCTTTCCCCCTCACAGTGTATATCTCTCTCATTTCACTCACATTATTTTGTGATAATGTGATACGTTATTCACATATATATATTATGCACGAAAGTACTGTAACGATCACTCTCTATCATACCACTTTGCAACCACAATACATATGTAGATTAAAGTTTATGATTTTTTTGTATTACTTGTAATCATGGGTTCTATGTGGTTAACGGTTCTTTTCTGGATTGAGATATCACTGCAGTTATTAATTGTAAGCATTTAGTGAAAAGAACATACATACATTATAAATTTTGACAGATGAGCATTAAATAGTAAAATCATATTAAATTTTATTTTATATATATTTTACCACAATTTTAAAAATAAATGTAAAAGATCTTACCAGAAATATATCTCTCAATAAGCTGGTTACAAGGGTAGTTTATGAGGTCTTGCATAAAAGAAGGTCTCCCCAACACGAATATGTCAAATTGTCTCGTTATGCAGCCCCACCAGAAGTTATTTGACCTTCAGGCAACATATACAGTAAAATTCTGGGTAAATTAGAGATACGCTTTTCTTTTGTAAAGTAAGAAAAAAATGAGTATGAAGGAGGTGGGGTGGTGGCACTTTCTCAAGCAGATTGATTTTATGAAAGAATACACTAAAAAACTGAAGATCTGGAAATTCAGTCCCTAATATTTATGCCCGCATATTCCTTGAAAGTCTTTACATATTCACAGAAGTATCTGTTCTCCAGTCTGCAGGACGCTGTATTTGAGAACTTCTGGAACACTGCGGTCCTGTCACTTTTCCCACTGACTACGGCCTGGTCAGCGTAGCTAATAAATCATCAAGTTGTAACCACACAGCCCCGCACTGTCTATCTCCCTGCAGAGAAGGGAAAGGCAGAGGCTCACTGTGTGAACTGTCCTCGGACTACACTAATCTGGGCTGCCTATTGCTTTCTTCTCCTCATTACCTCCCAACAGGGGAAGAGTCCACAGCTTGGCCCAACAAGCAGCCAATCGGGAACCAGCTTTTGCCAGGGCAGTGATAGCACAGGTCAAAAATCACGCTTCCCCTCACTGAAGGGCAGTGGTCAGCGACGGGAGCAAAGAGAGCCACAACCCCACACCCAACAGCAATCCTACCCCACTTCCCGGAACATAGTATCTCCACGGCTTTTCTCCATTCTGTATCTTAGATTTTCAATAATCCATTTATCCTCTCCTTTTCAACTTGAAACCGTAACGTAAAAAGTGATCCTACAGGACTCCACCTGTGGCCGTGGCTCATTTCCCAGATGCAGCCCAAAGCCTCTGCGGATGACACCAAAACCATCACCATGGCAACCATCACTGACAGGCAAAGCTGAGGATGAGGCATGAGTTCTTCTCGGAATCGCTTCCACAATGTTCAGCTCATGTCATCTATCACCCTGTAGGCTCGCTGGCCTGTCCCAGAACCAAGGAAGTGGCAGATTCTTTTTTAACACAGTGATGCTTCTTAATAACAGCTATTTTCATTACAAAGTCAAATTAAACACATTTTAAGCCTTTAGGAGAGAGAAAAGGAAAAGGTTACCTATAATCCCACTACACTGGAGTATTTACTCTTAGCAAAGTGGTCTTTGAAGTGTCGCATTTTAAACTGAAATTGGCTTTCACTCTCCCCAAGATACCTCTACAAGAAAACTGTGATGAAAGCTACCATCGTTCCACTCAGACCCCGGAAGTTTGGCACCTGTTCGTTCAAAAGTCAACTATCCTTCAGTTAAATGTAGACAAAGTGCTAGAAGGAAGGAGACGATACCCAAAACTAGCACACGGGCAAATGCAATACAAAATGCCGAAAGTGTTGTCAAATGGAGATGACAAAAAAAAAAAAAAGAAAAAGGTTCTGGGTCAAATATAGCCACATTGCCTCATAGCAAAAGCCTAAAGAAAGTTTCTGCCAGGGCGGGGATCCTTCGGGTAAATGCTTTCTTTTCATAAGGATCAATCCAACCCTGCCTCATACGTTTCAACGCTAAATTCAAAACCTCACTGCAATCAAAGAACAACAAACCTTTGTCAGCCCTCTGGGGGCACTAAAAATGCTGAAATGTGTGCCTTGCTGAGACAGCACTGTAAATAGCAAAGAAGTCCTATTTTCCTTTGTTTGCAGACAAAGCACAGCCCTACCGATGTGGGTCTCAGATTATATATAAATATCTACGGTCTCAAGTTCATGTTTGCCACAGTCATCCGGTTCCGTTCTGAGGCCAAAGACTAGAACACGGTTGGTGGTGGCACAGCCAGCACTGGGCACTTGACAAAGGCTATTCACTCAAAAGCCATGTTTCTGAGGCAAAGAGGTGCTCAGACTTAAGAGACCTGGATTCTGCAAGAAGCAACTGTACATTTAGTTATAAAATGTGCAATTCTGCTGAATGTAGGTTACATCAATCCCATCAGCATACCGGAGATGGCGCATCTTGATTCACAGCACAGATCAGGACTAGCGGTCCTCAGAAAAGCACACTGGATGTAGGGAGGGTGATCAGCAGATAATGGGACTTCTGTGGACACACGGACCATCTGGAATCACTGGTACATCGGTTCCTCTGAACCGGTGGACAGCCACTCAGGAAACCCAGGGACACAAACCTACCATAATCCCACAGGCTACTTTTTCTTTGAAAGAACTAAGTGATTGGAAAAGAGAGTTTGGGTAAGTCAGCCTTTATTTAAGGGTTGCTCCCAAGGGTCCTACTGATTTCCGCAGATCGCAGGTCCCTAGGAAGGGAGGCCATTAGTCCTTGCAGCAGGTGATAGCAGAAATACGTGTGATTGCTGGACATCAGGGGAGCCCTTGCTTCAACCCCAAGAGCACCTGGGGATACAGGCTGGGGCTGAATCCACTCGTGAAAGATGAGAGATATCTCTGATAACTCTTTCACCTAGCTGAGGTTTACATGCTGTCCAGGCTGAAATGCAAATCAGCATCTACCTTCTCCCTTGACTTCTCTCCAAGAGTTTCATGTTCTTTAACCAGTAGACTCAACGCTCTGTATCCCCAAGTGATCTGGGGTTGAAGCAAAGATCCTTCAAAGTCCAGCAACCATATGTCTCAAAAGCTCCTGGATGCTACAGAGAAATCTCAAAAAGAGAGCTCCCAAGAGCTCCAAAGCTCTCCCGCATCCTCCAGGACATTGGAGATCAATGGCAGTAATTTTCGTCACCCTTTTCCTGACTCTTCTTTCCAGGGTTGCCAAAGGGTTCAAAACCCTCAATCTGAACACTCGATCAGAGAGACAACAGGGCCTCCGGAAGTCTAAGGACTGAAAGCATGCAAGCTGCAGAGGCATTCTGCAATCAGTTCAAAGCCACAGCTCCTTCAGCTGTGAGGAGCTCCACGGTCTCATGATCACACTGCATGAGACATCTATGCTGCCAGTGGCCTCTACACCAGGGTGTCAGACATTCCCTAGTGGGCCCAGGATCATTCACAAACCCTTTGATTTGAGTACATGTTCAGCAATTGTTGAATACGATCACAGACCACCATGTCAAGAAGAATGTAGTACACACTGGTCAGCAATGAAACAAACAAGAACTAGGTATGACTCAAAGGAAATCAGCAAAACACTACACACCTTTGGAGAGGTACCAGGCTGTGCTGTGCATGCAGGAGAGAAGACTGCGAGATCCAAGCCAATCAAATACATGCTTACTATGCACTTACAACATGTAATTGAGAAGGAATTTGAAAGAAAGCAACAAAGAGTATGAAACATTAGGAAACAGGCACTCGAATTATCTTTGATCGTGACGTTGAATACAGAATGTAAACGACTGAGAGATGGCTGGAAAGAAAAAAGTTATCGCTTGATGTAGAAGATACTGATCAGTTTGCTACTTCCACTGAAGCTAAGGAATGGTGTTATACTGTGAAAGAGAGACATCATATTCATACATAGAAGAGTAGCCTGTCAAAACAGGGCATCACACAGTAGAAAAAGCTATTGAAGAGGTTGTAACGGATCCTTTCTTGTTAGAAATCATTAAAACAGAGTCGACAGATCAATCTGCAAGCGTTCACTGAGACCCCTTAGCCCAGGCCTGTCCCCATGCAGTTCAGCCTGATAGTGGAAAGTGGGAGGTCTGGGCGCCTGGGTGGCTCAGTCAACTGAATGTCTGACTTCAGGCTCCGGTCATCATCTCCTGGTTTATAAGATCAAGTCCCACAGTGGGCTCACTGTTGTCAGCACAGAGCCCACTTCAGATCCTCTGTCTGCACCTCCCCGCTTGTGCGCTCTCTCTCAAAAATAAACAAACATTTAAAATATATATGTTAAAGGGGCGCCTGGGTGGCTCAGTCGGCTAAGCATCCGACTTCAGCTCAGACCATGATCTCACAGTTCGTGGGTTCAAGCTCCATGTTGGGCTCTGTGCTGACAACTCAGAGCCTGGAGCCTGCTTCAGATTCTGTGTCTCCCTCTCTCTCTGCTCCTTCCCTGCTCATGTCCTGTCTCTCTCTCTCTCTCAAAAATAAATAAATATTTTAAAAATGTTTTAATATAAAGAAAGAAAGTGGGAGCTCTGTTGTCAAACTACCAGAGTTCAAGTCCCAGCCTGGCCACTTTCTATGTGATCTTAGGCAAGTCATGAACCCACTGGAAGCCTGGTTCTTCACTTGGAAGATGAGGGTGATAAGAGTACTTAGCTCATTAAACTCTCGTGCAGCTTAACTGTGAACATGCACGGAAAGCTATTAGCACAGTGTCCGGCATGAACAGAATGCTCAGTAAATTACTGCTATTGCCTTTAGTTGACTCCTGGCCTATCTACAAGTGACATGCCTGGAGTTTCAGTTTACCAGATCATGGTCAACAATGAAGAAATAAACAAAAAGGATTTCTGATCTGTCAGATTCAATGTCTCAGATCCCTGCGGTAAATGACACCCTTGGCTCCCAGAGCCTACACTCTCGCCTCAGACTCATGCTTCGGGACCATTCCTTATAAGGACTGTCCACCAGGGGCACCTGGGTGGCTCAGTTGGTTAAGTGTCCGACTTTGGCTCAGGTCATGATCTCATGGTCAGTGGGTTCGAGCACCATGTCAGGCTCTGTGCTGACAGCCGACAGCTCAGAGCCGGGAGCCTGCTTTGGATTCTGTGTCTCCCTCTCTCTCTTTTCCTCCCCCACTCACGCTCTGTCTGTCTCTCTCTCTCTCAAAAATAAACAAACATTTAAAAAAAATTTTTTTTAAGTGTCCACTCTAAGTTTATAGAGCAAAATAAGTTTTGGGTACAATATCACTTTGGTAGAAGCAGTTCAACCGAAGTCCAGATTTTTTAAGAGCACCGGAGTCCATATCGGAAGTAAAGCTTGGCACAGCTGCTCTGACTGAGAGGCCTAGCCACATACAACATAGAAAAAAGCTAAGCTTGGCCAGCAAAGAGGAAAATGAAGGACAAAACCTCCACCCCTGAAGTGATGCTTCTACAGATAAAAGCTGCAAACCCTGCCCGCTCCCTTGTGAACATCCAAGAGAGGTGAAGCCAGAGAGGGTAGTAGATATGACTTTCCAGATAATACACGGGACATCCAGTTAAATCTGAATTTCAATGATAAAAAGCAAATACTTTTAGTATAAGTATGCAAATATTGTAGTACTTGCAACATACTTTACTAAAAAATTATTGTTGTTCACCTGAAATTCAAATTCAGTGGAGTGCCCATGTGCTTTCATTTGCTAAATCCAGGAACTCCAGACATGGTAAAAAGAACTTCCTGTATATAGAGTGGCCAAGGCCAGAAATGAAGTTGAAATACTGAAAAACCAGAGTGATCCCCAAACAGTCTCTATACTTGGTAGACAGGCTGAGGAAATGTATTCCAGAGGTAGATAGGAACCAATGCGAAAAGCATTCAGCCTAAATGGAAAGGGTGAAGAGGTGCCCTTGGGCAAACTGGCTTGTCTCATTAACCAGATATTCAAGTCAAATAATCCAGTCTGTTTGTAGAAAGCACACTGATTCCAAAAGCCAAGTGCATGCAGTTCGTGGTTGGTAGAGCTGTACAACTGCCCCCACTTATCAAATCTCCAGGAAGACCTCATGGAAACTAAGTGTCCATCCCACATGTGCCCATGCACGTTACCTACTTCCCTCACAGCACTCACCGCACAGATCATGATTATCCATTCATCTGTCTGTCTCTCCCTCTAGACTATGATCTCCTCCAGGGTAGGGGCGGGGTCTGATGTATCTAAACCACAACCTACCAGTGGCCACCACACAATGCAGCTGGTTGACTTCACAGTTTCAGTCAGAGAATTCAGAGTAAGATGGGGCTAAACAGATTTTATTGGGAATAAGTTAGAAAAGAGAGAAAAAGAACGGAATCCATTTGTACTAATTCTCCTCAACACTCTTAGATTAGATATGTCATCTGTATAAGGTTTACATATATATGTGTGTGTATATATATATGTGTGTGTGTGTGTGTGTATGTATATGTATATATTGCATGCAACATGCAATTGCATGGTTGCATTGTAAGGTTTTACATATAAGCACAGTTTAGGTTAACCGTAGTCTCTTTATAGAATAAGAAATATTATATAAGCAATTAAGAAAGAAATAGTTAGTGTTTGTTTTGTTTTTTTGGAGGGGGGGAGAGTGGGGAGGAGCAGTGGAGAAAGAGGTCGACGTGTATGTAATGATATAAAAATCAAAATGTATGTAAAGACCTTAAGGATATGTCTGTGTGTGCGTACTGTGTGCACATACACAATATACCAGAGGTTCCGGGAAATAAAAGTAAACTCAATCTCTTCCTAAAATTATGAGTCAGCTCTCCATAACAGTTCCCGTTGTGTTCATGAAACTGTAACGCAAGATCCCTACCCACTGACCCCGACATAGCATCGGCAGGAATCCACACTGGGATATGATGTGGTCTCCATGAATACCATCACAGAAATAGAACTACACTTTCTCAAAGACTAATACTGCTTCAGAACAAGTGTCCACCCGGCCTAGGAGCCCTGTTTTCCATCTCACAGACTCTCTCCATCACCTATGTTTACCTGTGTCCCTCCTTACTGCATACCTTCACGGGACATCTCCCCAGTACGTCCTTCCCCTATCCATCACTTCCCCCACCAATCTCTCTTCCTCGCAGATTGGTGAGGTGGTCACTGGCATCTAGAAGACAAGAAATATCGTATAGTGCTGTCCATGTATACAACGTATAGAACCATGTGTGGCCTCCAACGCCCCCAAGAGCTGGGCAAGACCTTTCATTAGGTAGGGGAAGAAAATGCAAGAACTTCTATTTATATTTAATGTTATCTCACCCATATTTCATTTCCAGTTTTGTGTGTGCTTTATAATGGCTACAACATATTAGTATACACATAACTGTGTACTAAACGAACATCCTGGTCACTTGTGTTCCAGTTATATATGGGTGCATAACAAACCACATCCAAGTTTTAATCAGCGTCTTCCCAGTGGCTGTATCTCCTCCAGAGTTTCCACTCTCTGCTAAGCAGCCACCACTCGCTCCAGCTCCCAACAGACAACTTCCATCTTGTGACCCAAAGATAGATACTAATCTCCTGCTTTATGATCTGAGGCTGCGCCCGAGGTTGGTCCCGCCCTGTTTAGCTTTTCAGCTCTTCCAATCCCTTAGTTAACTAATTTCCAATATTAAGTTCTCCCCTTCAAACCACCTGATGGAACCGGGTCTTCCTGACTTTCACACAGTGGGGATAAATATTCCAAAATGTTTTACTAATCAAGATGTGGAATCAACAAAGTATGTAGATCCCTGATGGAGTTTTAAAAGCCTTCGTGACAGAGCTGACAGAGGGGCAACTTCAAGTGGCCTGAGTTCTAGCTGCGGCTGAGGCACCAGGTATAGACTTTGGTGCCTGCTTAGTGCCTGGGCCTTAGGGTCCTCAACCACACAAAGTGCTGTCCATTTCAGCACTCGCATCTTGTGACTCTGTCTCTATAATTTGCCCACTAGGTCCAAGCCTAACCCACAATGACTCTGATTCAGAAATTGTCACCTCACCACAAACAAACATGCACAACTGTGCTTCATAATTCAACAAAGGGAACCGGTCAAGCTAGACAGTAGCGGAGTCACGTCCACACAACGAGCAGCCCCTAACGTGGCGCTGAGACCGAGGGTGAGGCAGGCAGCATGGAGCCCAGCCTCGGGTTAGTGTGAGAGGTCCATTCCCACACCCCGGCCAGTTCTGGCTTCTCAGCCCCAGGTAGAAGCATGAGAGTGTCTGTCCCTGGGACCCTTACAAGTAAGCCTGACCATCTGCAGACTGAGCCCCATCCACGTTCAGTAGAACCACCTGGGGACATTTAAAAGCGCTTAAAAAAATAACTTCTCCTTCTGTGAAAGGGAACAAAAACCCGCATGACATAAAGAAAAAGAAGCATAGCTTATTTCAAAAGTGAAGAAAAAGAACTGAGTCCACCAATTACCCCATCTAAAGTGGGGAAATTGTCCACTTTAGAGAAATGCCTTCATGATAGAGCTGACAGAGGGACAAATTCAGGTGGGTGCCCTTTTCTTCTCTCAGGACACATATAAATGATTCTTTTTCCCAGCACTCCCCCCCCCCCAATCTCTTTTCCATCCCAGGAGAAGAGGATTTAACAAAATTGACTGTAGATTTAACAAAACATCTTTGAGATATTTGAAGGAAATGAAATACTGCACTAAACTACAAATAATTTGACCCTCAATTTTAAAGCCAAAAATTCCATTTCACTGAATGTTGTGCGAAGCAAACGAGTCACATGTTTTAATACTGGCATTCCTTGGTGCAAAGAGATTATTATTTTCAAGCTACTTCTTGTAGCAGAATTTGACCTGTTAATAAATGTAAATGCCATTCAGGAACACGGTTCGGGAAAATGCACATTCAAAACCAACACTCTGATATAACGTTAAAGATGTGGGGAGGCTGGCAACGGGGCCTGAACTCTCCCCCCAGGTCCGCAGCAGGCTTAGCATTGGGCCTAAATCGCTACCCTGACCCTGTCCACCAGAGCAGAACCTGTGAAGCATTCAAATCCGCAACTTTACTTTGATGATTTGAAAAGGGTGAGAAATAAGCTGAACCAGTTCTAACTGAAGCAAACTGTATTTATTCTACTTCACTAAAATCCGTTCTGCACCCAAGTGATTTTGAGATGAACTGAGCAGAACCCACCATGTACCCAGGGGCAAGTTTCTTCCTTCGGTCCATTTCACGTGTGGGCCCGTACATAGTACACAATACTTGGCAACGATGAACCAGGTACAAAAAGCAAATGGAGAGAGGAATCTCAGCAGCCAGCAGCTTCGGTTAAGAAACCAAGAGCAATTCCATTTACCGTGCCCATTTTTCTAGACTCCACGCAGAACGTGAAGATGAACAAGACGCAGCCTGGCCCTCCAAGGGCCTACTGTCAGTGGTGGCGTCAGACACGCATATTGGTAACAGAAGTAAGACTTGGTGGTGACCAACGCCATTGGGAACATAGAGTGATATATAAAAATGTGGGAGGGAGAAATGTCCGCCTGTTGGAAGGCTTCTTGGAGGAAGTAGGATTCCAGTGGGACCTCGAGGGACAGCTAGAATTGTGACAAGGCCAGGGTGGAAGCGGGAGGGTGCCGTTGTAACTGACTGAAGGGACAAGGGAATGGCTTGAGCAAAAGAGCCAAGGAAGTCGGTCAAGGACACATGCTGCAAACACAGATGATGAGAGCAGAAGAGAGAGGAGAGAGCCGCGCAGTGGGCGGAGGCCGCACGGGCCTGTGAGAGCCAAACCTCGTGCGCCAGTGCACGTCAGCGGGGGACAGCAAGGACTTCATTCTGCACGTCATGAGGAGCCATCAAAGATTTCAGAGAAGGCAGATGAGATCAGATCTCTGATTTCAAAGGCAACTCATGGCACTGTGAGTTATGTTCTTAAAACCCACATTCCTCAGAGAAAATTTTGCAAAACTCTCTTATCAGGGCAATAACTCTTTCTGTGATAGAGAATCACAGCTGCCCTGAATGCTCAGACCCTCGCTCTGTCTGAAAAGCCTCGGTCTGAGAACAAGAGCTTGTTCTCCAAGTCAGTGCCTCCAAATGTTCATTCCGTATGGACTCTGGAGGCCCTATGTGGTACCACATCTGTCCGCCCAGCAACAGGCTGCGACATCACGGGCGAAGCCTGGAGTGTTCCCTGAGGGTTCACCAGTAAGCCCATGAGCTGTGGAGGGATCAACGTCTACTTTCCTATAAATATACACGGTGATGAAGAAGAAAGAATAAAGTTTTCCATGGATAGGTAGCATCCATGTCCCGTGAACAGTTATTTTCAAGGTTCTCTTATTCCACAATTTCTCTGGACTCGGAGAATCAGAGTTCAGAACCCTCCCTGTAGTACTGTAATTAAAGGCTGAACTTCTCTTTTTATTTATTTATCTGAGCAGGGGAGGGGCAGAGAGAGACACACACACAGAATCTAAAGCAGGCTCCGGGCTCCGAGCTGTCAGCACAGAGCCCGGCACGAGGCTTGAACTCACGAACTGTGAGATTGTGACCTGAGCCGAAGTCAGATACTTAACTGACTGAGCCACCCAGGTGCCCCTAAAGGCTGAATTTCTAAGGAACGTTCTTTTTTCCTCTACTCTTCATTTCCATGTGTTAACAGACTCAATCTACCTAGGGATGAGAGCTCCATGCCTTATGTCCCATAGATTAAAAAGAGTTCAATATTTTTTTTCCTTGCGGGCATAGATGATGAATTAGATTAAGAAAAAGCTAAGCAGAACAGGTGGACAAGAACGGGGGAAGAAGCAGGCAAAGAGAGGGTGAGGCCCTATCGTGCCACACTATCAACCCATCGCTTCCGTTAACTACTCTGTAGACAGGGTTCTCATTTCCGGGTGCTTCTACTGAACTCAGCTGTAACAAGTGTGAACCCGGAGCCTCTTCTGGGGGTCCAGCCTCAGGAAATATAGTAACTAGTACCCCTGAAGCAAAGTAAGATGTGGGAAGAAAGACGTGTACGCACATTGACACGCACACACACACAGAGAGGGAGAGCTTCGAAGGGAGGTTTCAACCTCGAGGTACTTCTGAGGTGTTTCTCACTTACATCTCCTTAATAACCTCCCGCTGGACCACACAGAGAAGCCTGGCTAGCTGCCACAGCACCGTGTCAGAACCCCTCCCACACCAGCCTCTGAGAAACAGCTTGGCTCCCCTTTCCTCAGCCCGTCTCCTCCAAGAGGCCAAAGGCTCACCAGGTTTGAGTCCTGAGCTCACAGGAAGGAGGGTCCCTGGGAGAGAAAAGACCTTGGAACTGGTGGTATCTCTTCCCCCAAACACTTCCCACCGAGGACAGCAGTCAGCCATTTTAGGCGAGAAACTCTTCTCTCTCTTGCAGACCACTCAGGCTCCCACACTCTGGTTTCTCATGCTTTACTGTAATTCCACCAAGAGGTGAAAGGGGAAGAGAGCTCAGGTAAAAATCCAGATTAGGTAAACTGTTAATTCTGACAAATATAAGAAACTAATGAGGGGCGCCTGGGTAGCTCAGCCGGTTAAGTGTCAGACTCTTCATTTCACCTCAGGTCATCGTCTCACAGTTCGTGGGATGGAGCCCCGAGCCAGACTCTGTGCCGACGGTGAGGAACCTCCTTGGGATTCTCTGCCTCCCTTTCTCTCTGTCCCTCCCCAGCTTGCACGCTCATGCGCATGCTCTCCCTCTCGCTCTCAAAATAAATAAATAAACATTATAAAAAGAAGGAAAATAACGAGTGTAGAGCTGTGGTGTCCGAGGTGGAAACTCATAGCCTGCTGTGACTGACCAGATTTCAATTTTCCAAGCTCACTGGCCACACACGGCCAGAGGCTATCACACGGCAATGCACGGATTCGGAATGCTCACATCACGGCAGGAAGTTCTGTAGGACAATGCCAATCTCAGGGCTGTCATGAAGGCATCTATTGGTACCTTGGGTTAAGAACAAAACCTGGTGTCGGCGATAACGTGAAAAGAGCGGTAATGAGAGGAGCACATCTGAGGCCCAGCTTTACTTATCAAGAGTTTTGATGTCATCCGGGAATCACTTAGCAGCCCAACCTGTAATATCAGAATACTGAACTGGGCAGGTGACCCCTAAAGCCTTACTTACCCGACAGATGAGGTAGCGGGGATGCAACGAAGAGAACCCTGAATTCACAACAGTCTTAAGTCCTGGCGGTCAAGTCACCTAATCTTTCCTGGCTTTAGCTTCCTCGGCTGCAGAATGGAGTTTCAATCCTCTACTTCGTAAATCAAAGCAGAGAATATATTTAAGACCGCCCCATTTGCTGCAAAACTCCAAGCAGCCAGGTGTTATCCTCGCAAGTTACAACACCCAGAGTGCTCGGTGTCTGAAGATGCCTACTTCTCTCCTCTCTCTCTAGGAAGGCTCTCCATTAGCTCGTGCCCAGGCTGTGGCCCTCGTGTGGGTTTCTCACACCACATCCTCGTTCCCACCGGCAGCCCCTTTGGCAGACCCACCAACACAACCACAGAGGGAAGAGCCAGTTATTTTAAAGTCACCCACAAAACGTGCCCTTGGAGTTCCTCCTGAGCTCTGAAGGAAAAAAAATGACAGTTACAGACACGTCATTTATTGACGCGCTGCTATATCCAGTGTACTTTATTTGGGCTGTGGGAATTAGCTTAAAAAAAAAAGAGGTACTAGAAAAAAAAAAAAAGGTGGAAGAATGAAACATACACATTTGGAAAAGCTTTACAAATGCTTAGGGATTCTTTATACACATCAGCAGGTGTAAATTAACGTAGGCTGCGTTTAATAAGTACTTAAGACCAAAATGAAACATTGAGTAACAGGACAAGGGGAATCTGGTGGGTTATGCAGCAAGGTTCCCTAAGGGAGTTCAAAACTGAGCCAGCTTTTGAAAGAGGCGACAGACATGGTTTGGCAAAAAGGAGAGAGGAAGGCATTCCAGGGAGGGAAACTATAAGCCACCAAGACACATGGATAAGGACAGAGAGCTCAGACAGGTGGGCACCCAGCGGCCCAGAGGGACGGTCGCAGAGGCCGTCAGGCTGCTGGGCTGGGGGGCCCGTGGCGAGAGGGAGGTCAAGCCGTAAAGGGCTTCATGGGGAATTTCCTTTTGTTAATAAGGGGTAATGGAGAGCCACTGTGGATTCTTGAGCAGAGGAAAACAGTGTTTAATGAAGACCATTCCAGCAGCTGTGTGGAGGATGGCAGAGAGGAGGGGACGCAGGGAAGCTGGCCAGAGTCCTGTACTAAGCAGTAGCCTTGGAAATGGAAATGAGGGTCAGAGGAAACAATGCAGGGAGAGAACTGGCAGAAATTGGTGTAGACGAGAAGCGGGGGCTTCGGGAGAGACAGCCAGTGGGAAGCAGCGCCAGGACTGTGTGCCACTGGCAACCGTGGAAATGTTGGGAAACGATGGCCATTTGCATAGAGAAGAGAGAGGAACACGAGGTCTTTTTTCCACCTTTAACATCTTCCAGTACGGAGGGAATGCGATCGGGGAGACTGTTCTGAAAAACCACTGGAGACACAATCAGAATGCTGGAAATGTGGATTTCAGGATCCCTGAAATCAGTTTGTGACTGAAACCATGTGATAAAGTGAGCCTTCCAAAGAGCTGAGGACTGAGGAAAAGAACAGAAATGGACACCAGATTACACCTTGAGAAGATGGTGGCCGTTGCTGGGGCCAAGATGCAGAACGCTACCTCTCGGCCTTAACGCTGCTGAGATTTGGGCTGGATGACTGTCACCACGGGCTGTCCTGGGCACCAGAGGACAATGAGCAGCATCATTGGCCTCTACCCACTAAATGACAGTGGCCTCCATTTCCCCTAGTCATGAAATCTGAAATGTCTCCAGACATTGCCAAATGCTACCTGAGGAGCAAAATGATCCCCCGTTGAGGACCACCCATGCCGACGTAATAATAATATCTAACATTTATTTCCTGAACACTCACAATGTACCAGGCACTGTCCTAAGTACTTCGCAGCTATTAATTTATTCAAACCTCAAAATGGCATTCTGAAACTGCTCTGTTATCTCCATTTATATAAATAAGGAAGCCAAGACTCAGAGAGGTATGTGATTTTTCAAAGGCCTCACCACTAGGAACTGACATCAGGCACTTTGGCTCCAAGGTCCGTGATTTTTACCACAAGGCTCTACTGCCTTTCTGCGGGAAGGAGGACTCACAGGCTAAGCACTCTCTGCAGATTCCACAGGATCCCTCAGGGGCTGGAGAAAGGGGCTTAGAGAGACGGACACGATCCCTGCAGGGCCAGGCCTGGAACACTGAGAGAAGCTTAGCACGAGGCAAGAAACAGCGACCTCAGAAAGATGTGTTCAGCTGGGGGGAAAATGAATTTTGTTTTCAATAAGCAGAGGTGTTAAGGCAACAACGACTGAAAGCAGCAGTGAGGAATCAGTAGTGAGACAGAGTTTCAAGATGTCAGGAAAAGCGGGAGCCTTGAGTATGACAACAAAACTCCAGATAAAAAGACGGACTGGGTCAGAGGCCGGGGCTGTCCGCGTTGTGAAGGAGGCAAAGACTCCTCTGGAGCATCCGGCAAACAAAAGAGAAGCACAAATATTCATGCCAAAAAGGGAAGGGAATGATTATGGACACTCATGCCCGAGAGCGTTGGGGCACCTCGGGGGCTCAGTGAGTTAAGCGTCCGAATTCAGCTCAGGTCATGATCTCGCAGTTCACGGGCCCCACGTCAGGCTCTATACTGACAGCTCAGAGCCTGGAGCCTGCTTCGGGTTCTGTGTCTCCCTCTCTCTCTCCTGCTCGTGCTCTCTCTCTCAAAAATACAATAAAACATTAAAAAATTTGCCAGAGAGTGTTGATTTTTCTCAGCCAAGTGTGATGAGCCCCTCTACCATAGGCAGGAGTATGGAGGACAGAATGCTCAGAGGCGATGTTTTAAGAACTGAGTGAGCATGTGATCCTGGGGCTCATGAGAAAAACGAGGCGCCCCATCTTTCAGCGATGATGGAGTCCTGTAGGAAGGGCTCTGAAGCAGCCCAAGTGAACTCACTCTTGACTTCCTTCAACTGCCCTCAAGAGTGACAGGACAGCAGAAGAAGACATGACTGCCAGTCGACGGCTCAGCAACGGAGACATCGGAGCACCATGAAACATGAAGTGGGAGAACGGGCAGAGACGGAAACAACAAGAAGCTCCACGGGGACAAGTCAAGGGTCAGTGATCCAAGAGAAGTAGAGGGAAGCAAAGCCTGCAGGTCATGAGGGCGGTGAACCCAGGTCTTCGGGGGACAGGGGAAGAAAGACACTGCGAGTTAGGGAAGGAGCGCTGCTGGAGATCTGAATGGAGGTACGACACGGAGGATCCATCTGGGCCACTCAGCGGCTGATGTGCGACGGGCATGGGCAAGAATCCACGAGTCCAACATACGCATTCGTCAGTATACATTTTGAAATAGCACAAAATGGAATGAAGAGTGAAACGGTTGACAATGTTAACTGAGTGGCTAAATAAACACTTGCTTTATTAAGATTAGAGAAAGTTCTTTCCCCCTGGGCAATCTCAACAATCCACTTGCAATGGAAAATCTAAGAACAGTTATTTCCACAGCGTGAGGAGCTGCGTGCATAAAATTACAACGTTAGGAACACTTATTTAATCAACCTACCATGTCTTCTAGAAACATGGGTCCATTGGACTGGGAGACAAGAACAGGCAGGGATTTCAGGAAATCGGGACTGTCTTCCTCCCTGAGAGGGGAGGTGGCAAGCAGCACCGTTGGGAGGTGAAGCGTAACCATGCACATACGAGACACAGGAGCAGGTGTGGGAGAAGTGGGGCAGAAGGTCTGGAACAGCAATTCACAAGCCTGGCTGTACATTAGAACCACCTGGGCATCGTTTCAAACACACCGGCGCCCGAGTAGGAAATCAGAATCGGTGTCCTTGTGAACATTCTCTGATGTTTCTTGTATCCCGAGAAGGACTAATTTCCCATTCAGATTCTCATATTCTCTATCTGTCTCTCTCTCTCTCACACACACACATGCACGCACGCGCACACACGTGCACGGAGCTGGCTCTTGCACACAGCAAGCAGTGGGGAGCACGGCTTTACTTGGCAGTGGCTTCGCCCACCAGCTGCATCTGGGCTGGAGCCCGACCTCACCGAGGAACCAGGAGCAAAGGGAGGCTCTTCTTGCCTCCACTCCCACCTCACTCCCGCCCAATTCCGATCCCAGAGGGAGGCCGGGACCCAATGCTTTTAATATACACCATCCCTTCTCCACTGGAAACAAAAGGGTTTCACGGAAGCTGATATCCCGCCAGCCTGCAGTTATTAAACTCACATATCAGCAAACCGCATTCATTTTGTGTGAAAGTAACCCTGGACTGCCTGTGTAGACACCATGGTACAAATAACCTAAGACCAAGAAAATTCCAAAATTGATTTCTGTTTGCCATTTGAATGCTTGACACTCTGTAAATTCGGAGGGGTTAATTCCTTCCCAAAATGTCTGTTTGCTACCATTTAGAGGCGGGGGTAAGACAAAGAAATGTACACAGAGCAAGTCACAGAGCAAGTTACAGACATCGCATCTCCGCGTGGCAGCGTGCTGGATGATCACAGTGGCTGTGACACCCAAGGAAGCCTGGGGAGGGGCTGGCAGGCAGGCGGGCTGGCTGACCTCCATAAAGAGGTCGCAAACACTCCCCGGAGTCCAGACAGAGCTTCCCAGGGTGGCAGAACAGGTGTCGCTTCCTGACTCTCCTCCGGAAGTGTGCCAAAGCTGCTGGGGAGGGGGCAAGGGGCAGGGGGCGGTGGGGACCGCCCCTCCCTCAGGACTACAGTCAGACAGGCACTCTGCACTAGACCCGTCCCCCCTGGCCGAGAGGTGGAAACCACCTAATGGTCCCTCACCCTCTACCCCTTCCTTTCTTCTACCCCGTCCTCTTCCACTTCACCCCCTCCCTGTCTTCTTCCTCCTCAACACACAAGGTGGAGGAACAGCCAAAGAACTTGACTGAGGCTGACGTCCCGGCTAGGGTGGTCTCCTCCCTTTCCTCTCATCAATCTTTCTTCTCCCCTTCTTTCCTTGCTACTGCCATTGTCTCTAATAACACAAGGATCTCAGCCCCCAGGTCTCCCCACATTGCTCCCCCCCCCCAGGCACACCCAATTTCAAGACTTATTTCAAAACACTCCCCATTCCTCAGGGCACTGGATTTCATACACTTCTCTCCGTCTTCCGCATAAGCAGAAATAAACAGATCGGGCTTCTCTATTTCTTCCTCTCTTTGCACCAGAGCCAAAGAGAAGGGTTGTTGAGAAATTGGGGTAGACACCTGGGTGGGAGAAACAGAAGATGGGAAAGGTCAGTAAGCGCTCTTTCCCTGCCCTACTGAGAACTCACCAGCATTGCTCATGGGATATGGGTGGAGAGGTACAGTGCTAAGTTCCCAGCACTTCACATACCTTACCTCATCTCACCTTCACGTAACCTGCACTTTACAGAAGAGGGGAGCTGAAGGTGGCAAGTAGCAAACTTGGGAATCTGAACCCAAGTCCCTTTGACATCAAAGACCTGGCTCTGGAGTCCCAGGGGCTGCTTCTGTGAGCAGTGGTCACAAGGCTTCAGTCCACCTCTGGATTTACACTATTCAAGATGTAGGTTTGCCTTGGTTTAAAAGCCACAGCAGCACCAGCCTCCAAATGCTGAGGATACTGCTACTGGAATGGTCCCTGGAAAGGGACCACCTGACTTCTGGTAGAAAACAGAAACAAGGGGTGCCTGGGTGGCTTAGTTGGTTAAGTGTCCGACTTTCGCTTAGGTCACGATCTCACGGTTCGTGGGTTCGAGCCCCGCGTCGGGCTCTGTGCTGACTGCCAGCTCAGAGCCTGGAGCCTGTTTCAGTCTGTGACTCCCTCTCTCTCTGACCCTCCCCTGCTCACGCTGTCTCTCTCTCTGTCTCCTAGAAATAAATAAACATTTAAAAAAAAAAAAAAAAAGAAAACAGAAACAAGGCTCCAATTGTAAGGGTAAGAAGGGAATCTAAAAAGGTTATCTCCACTGAATATCAACTATGTTGACAAGTGAGGAGGATCCTATCAGAAACCAAGAAATCATCACTCCTGAGTCCCGAGCGAGAATTCGTCTTTGGCTAGACTTTGTCCTCAGGGCCTTAGACCGGAGTCAAGGAGGCAGCTGGGGTAGACGAGGAGAGGGCTATCATATCTGTAGGGACAGAAATGAAGCTAGGGCTCCTTTATGCCAGTGTCACCTGAATTCCATTCACCCCTTCCAAAGCACTTCAACCCAATTCCCAAGTGGCCGCGCTGGCTCACTCACACCTAAGCCAGATAGCCAGTGCTCCCACATCACTTGGTTGAGACCACTTTAAATAAGACACATCAGTTCTGCCTCGTTCTCCAGCCCCAGGTGCCCATGTCTCAGTTCCTGGTGTGTCAGCTCGTAGAGGACAGCCATTGTGCCTGACTCCACAGCAAACAAAGAGCCCAGTACCCCACACAAACCTCCGTAAACAGTCTGCAAACATACCTGTGAGGCCGGTTAATCCTGAAAGGACAAAGGAGTTGGGGTCTCGAAGACAATTCTCCTCCATGGCCCCCACCTTCCAGAGACAAATAACTGGAGGAAAATCTGCCAGGGTGGACCTTGGACACATGATCTCGAGCGAGGGTTCTGAAGCTGGCATCCACGGACGGGCTGGATCCTAACCCCCCTAATACTTTATGGGGAACCATGGGGCCGTTTACAAAAGGTGGGTTTTTCTGGAAAGAGGGTCCAGAGCATGCATTTGAGGAATCGCTGGTCACATGCAATGTGTGGACTGGCAGTGGGAGGGGAGGCAAAGACACAGCAGAGAACCGGTGTGGCGGCGCGGCGCCCAGGGCCCAGCCTCAGAGTCAATCCTGACACAACACCTCCTCACTGCTCGGCCAGGAGCACATTCCTTCAGACATGAAAGGCAGGCATAGCACTTCCTTGTCCCCATCTAAATCAAGTGCTCCCCAGCTGGGAACAAACCTTACTTCGACGACATCACCTCTGCTGCCAGCCACCGCCCAACTCCACTTTGAGCACCATCTACTTAGCCCACTCCCATTTCCCTGCTTAAAAATTAGAGTCTCAGGGGACGTGAGATCTAAAACTTTCATTACTTTTCCTTAATTACATACAGCAGTTTGCTACAGGCTTCCGGACCTGGCCTTCTCGTAAAACCACAGATCTGATAGGGTTTGTTCTCTAAAATGCCATCTTGATGGGTCCTGTGCCCTGGTCTCTTCAAGGTTTGGGTTACTGACTATCAGGTTCAACAGTTTTTCCAATTTAACACTTAGGCTTATCCATTTATAATTTCCAGCCATCATATCTTTCTTTAAAAAGGTTTTAAGCTGGCCCTCAGGTATCTTTCCAATCCTCTATGATCTTCTCAAATGGCAGCCTTCGGCCTTGTAGTGACCATTGGTTAGAGGCATTTTAGAATCTGTCATTAAGGCCCGAGGTTATTTATTACACTCTTAATTGATGTTTTAAAATCTTCTCCAACTTTAACCGGGTTTTGCGTTCCCTAACCTACGTGAAAATCCAGATTACAGACACACGTACCCACACATACCTACAACACACCGGCGTGTGTGACCATATCAGTAGCCACTTCCTCATTCTATCCCTACAACGTAAGACTACCTCCTCTCCTTATGCAGATGACTTCTACCCGTTTCCATTTATCTAATTCCTGATGTAATTAAAGCTCTTGTTTTTGTTGCCTACCTCATCTTTTCTGAACGTGACAATAATGTGCTGTAGAAATTCTGGAAAGGACAGGAAAAATATAAAGAAGTGAAATAATAATTTTCATGCACCAAACCCTTCTATTTTTGCATAATATGTGACCTGGCTTTTTCAGTAAGCATCTTCCCCTGCCCATCAAAGTCATTGTTTTCTTTTTAGAATAAATTCTTTGTTTGCCTAATTAAACTTCCTTCAAGCTTTCGCAAGGTAGCAAGCGGCCCTCCAGGGCTCTCTCAAGGCGGAGGCAAGGGAAGAGCGAGCCCCGGATTTGGGATTTAGAAAAGCTGAGACTGAGTTCCAACTCTTCTTCTCCTTGACTTGTACCATTCTGGACACTGACTAGAGCACCTCGTACGTCAATTTCTTCATCTGTAAAATGGAGAGAATAGTTCCTGTCCAGAATTCCTCCTAGTGGGTTCTCTCCGGAAGATCAAAAAATGTGTCGGGAAGGAAACCTCTGAGAAAGCCCTGCGTCAAGCCTAAGGCACTCCAGAAACGCAAACGACTTCATTAGTGTGGCCAGGCTGGTTTATCTCCACCTCTGTTACCCTTTCACTGGAAGCTTTCCTGTCTTTCTCGAGATTTATATTTGTTTGTTTGCAGGCTTCCTTACAGCTTTTCATTTTATCCTAGGTTTGATCAGTTCATGGCCACTTTGCCCAGAGCTCACTTCGGTCCTTAAATCCTGCATTAACTGGTTCCGGTTGGTGCGTCTGCCTCTTCCGCATTTTCTGCGCTAGAAATTCCTGTTCAGCTCCTGGCCATACTTTCTTCTCTTGCCAGTTATGATTTGATGAGATACTCAAAGAAAGCAATGCCAGTCTTGATCCGGAAGCCTCTAATTCAGACACAACTGCCTCATACATGACACCCTTGCTACCCAAAACTGGCTCTGACTTGGTTGGGGCCAGCGGCCATCGAAGCAGTTACTACTTACTGCACGCTTACTCTGTGACAAATGCTGTTCAAAACGAAGTAACGCACTTCATCCTCAGAGTAACTGGAAGGCCAGAATTATTAACACCTCATCTTAGAGACAAAGAATCTGGGAGTAGAGAGACCTGAAGACATTTGCCCACTAAACTAATAGGGGTAGAAGAGAAACCCTGACTGTCTGACTCCTGAGTTCTTGGCCTCATCCACCGTTTTCAACATGTGCCACCATGTTGGAGCGCAGGAAGTGTGCGGAGGAGGACGCAGACCAGTGTCACCACCTCCCGGCACCTTTAAACGTACCACTGAAGGACACGGTGGCCAGGAAAACGTAAGAAACCAAAAGGAAACAGCAAGCAGTCGAGAAGCACACGTTCTGGAAGTAACAACCCACTTCATGCAAAACTCCACGGTAATTACACAGACCGCATGCCCGTGCATTTCTGGAAGCCCTGGGTATGTCCCATATTTCATTAGCACATCAGAAGGATGAGATCCACAAATATTCATACAGATCCAGGTCCTAACCACTCTCCAAACTCTGTGGAGCGCTCTCTTCTCTTCCTTCCACTGTCCTCATTACGTAAAACCAGACACACCCCATGCTTCTTCTAAGTCCCTGATCGTTCAAACCAACCATAAAAATTTAGTACAAAGCTGCAGAGCATAAACCTTAAGAATGTGAGCTTAAGCCAGACAGTTGGGTTCAAATCCCGGCTCTGCCACTTGAGCTAAGCAGGTTTCAACTTCTCCAAGCCTTAGAAACCTCCTGCATCAAATGGAGGTAATAAGTTTACCTACCTTCTAGGGTAGTTGGAAGGGCTGCATTCATAAATGCACATAAAGCACCGAGCACAGGGCCTATCGGCCCTCATACCATGTCAGCAGCTGTCTACTACATGGCCACCGTGGGCCAGCACTCTGAGAGGCATGCAGAGGGTCCAGAGTAGAGGCTGTTTCCGCCCTTGAGAAATTCACATCAAAGATGGAGGAGGCAGAGACATAGCAGGAGTCCTCTCCAATGGGTAACTATGGGAGCACGAAGAAAGCAGTGTCTCCAGCCTGAGGGGACCAGGAAGACCTGGAGCAGGGGATCCCTGAGCTGACTCATGAAGGCAGAATGGGACTTAGGCAGGTGAGGGGAGGGGAGGGAGGGCACAGCAGGGAGAGAGGCAGGAGTGGAGGCCTGAGCGTAAAACGGCCTTTCATGTTTCGTTGGCTTGGTCACCATCTCCATCTCTACTCTTCTTGGGTCACGTGAAGATAAAAGATAAGCCTGGAAATAAAAAATTGTTCTATACATAGAGCTAGAAAGACTATCCTTGCTCTTCTCTCTGTCAAGTTTTTATCTCGTTGCCTAGGTAAATACCGTGACAGAGACCTGAGGAGATGCAGACCAAAGATTTCAAACCACAGGTCACAACGCCTTGGTGCTACTCCACATTCGGAACACGGGGGAATTGGCCACCGGTTGCCCATCTTCTCCAACAAATATTTTCTATTCTCTTGCCTATGGGGAGTGGATGACTGCACTAAAGGCCCCAGGAAAGCTGTTCTCTTGACCAGGATGGAGTTATTAATAATAATATTGTACAGGCATATGTGTGTGTTTTAAATTTACGGTTTGAGGGGATTCTTTACGTTTCCTCATGTGATCCACAATACGATAACTGTCTCCCCCAAAGAACTCATTTTGCAGATGAGGAAGGAAGCTCAGCAAGGTTACGTAACCCGCCTGAATCACACAAAGCTGAGGTGAGGTCGGCAAGGGGCCCTGTTTCCTGGCCCATTGGCCAGTGTTCATTCCTTAATACCGCTGTACTGGAAGTCACTGGGAAGTAGTTTAAAAATATGCATGTGGTGGTGCTAAGGTACCAGAACTCTTTGTGGCACCAAGAGATGGTGTCTTTCCTTAGACGGAAAAATAAAGACAGGGAATTTAACCTTTAGAGTATATGTTTATACATAAACTGCTCTCTGTGTCAAAGGTTAACACAGATAGTTGAAACAAAACTAGCTTCCTCATACTCTTTTTGGAATGAGGTAAGTCTACCTCATAAAATAATGATTCCATTAATAATCAAAACCCAACAACAAAGCAGTATTGTTTTTAAGATTTTTTTAAAAAATTAATGTTTATTTATTTTTGAGACACACAGAGAGAGAGAGAGTGGGAGAGCGGCAGAGAGAGGGAGACAGAATCCAAAACAGGCTCCAGGCTCTGAGCTGTCAGCACAGAGCCCAACACGACGCTCAAACTTACGAACCACGAGATCATGACCTGAGGGGAAGTCGGAAGCTTAACCGACTGAGCCACGCAGGTGCCCCAAAACAGTATTCCTGACTGCCATTCTCTTACTCTAACCATTTGTCTCCACCCAAAGTAGTATTTGAAACGGGTTTGAGAAAGGAACAGGTACAAGAAAATGAACAGTCTTCAAAATGTCCACAATCAAATGAATAGGAAAGGATCGTTTCCTCTCAGTGGGAGAAGAGTTTAAGTTTGGAGGTGAAGTGTATCTAAAGAATGGCAGGCCCCAGATAAGAAGATGGTGCCCAGGCCTTAACCATCATGTGAAATGGAAGAGATGGTGATTGCCGGTACCATGAATTTCTCCCCTTTGTCTTCACGGAAATAAATTAAGGTCTAGAAACTGGCCATTTTGTAGGGATCCATGTTTTCATTTGCAAACAACTTTGCTTTTTGCCGAAGACAAAACACAGAGTTTCAAAGTACATGCTACATACAGGTTCCTCTACATACAACATAAAGCCTGATGTTCTTTTATAGGGAGGCAGCTCTTTATAATTTAAAGAGCTAGGGGTTAGAAGGAAGGATGTAGCTGAAAGCCTGGCTTGCTGTTCATAGCTGTGTGACCTTGAATTCTTTAATCCTCACTCTGTTTCACCTGAGAAACAAAATTATGTCAGGCTTATGGTACGGATTAAATGTGATAACATATGTTAACATAACCCTGGATATCATGGGCACATCACAAACATCTATTGCCCCCAGTTCAAGGCCCAATTTCTTTTTTTTTTTTTTAATTTTTTTTTTAATTTCTTTAATGTTTTATTTATTTCTAGGAGACAGAGAGAGAGACAGCGTGAGCAGGGGAGGGTCAGAGAGAGAGTGAGTCACAGACTCTGAAACAGGCTCCAGGCTCTGAGCTGGCAGTCAGCACAGAGCCCGACGCGGGGCTCAAACCCACGAACCGCGAGATCATGACCTGAGCGAAAGTCGGACGCTTAACCGACTAAGCCACCCGGGCGCCCCAAGGCCCAATTTCAACAGAAGATTGTCTTAAGCAAAGGCAAGACAATTCTTTTTAGATAACTATTATATTTGGACTGACAGCAACAATTCTTAGCATTTTCATTCTACCACCGATTTCTAAATTGGTCTTAAAAAATTCTGGCTAATTCCAGGACCTTCTCACTCCTTTCCCCAATCTCTGTCTCAGTTTCACAAATGCAGATTTATCAATAAACTAGATTCTCCACCATGGTGACTGAAAGATCATTCATACATTTCAGAGTCAATCTTGAATTTTATGCTGAAATCAAAGCATCTTTGTAAATAGTGCAAAAGAAAAAGGAGAGACTGAGAAGGTGAATAACCATGATCGTATTCATTCCACAAAGCCCAGTGCAGTGAAGGTGACTGGGGGATAGAGATGAAAAGGCCCTCAAGGGATGGGTCGCAAAAGCCAGCATAAGAAAAATGCTACAAACAAAGGGAAAATAAAAATAGTATGTGAACCAACAACTTGGAAGAGCTTATTTCTAGCCGGTAAGATCAAGGAAGACATTATGGGTGAGACAGCCATTGAAATGGGCTTGCGGAATGGACAGTATGGACACAGAATTTGGAGGAAAGGAGAAAAACATAATTAGTAATGGGTAAGGGCTTTGAAGAAATACCCTCTGTTCAACACAACGTAAACTAAAGATCGAAGAGGTGAGACACTAAGAAATGGGCATAGTTTCATTCTATCGGCCTACAGTTAGCATGAAAGATACTCTCATCCATTCAACTCTAGTAAAATTCACCCAAATCATCAAGACATGCTCGGGTGGTAAGGAAATGGAAGCATTAAAGGTATAAATACGTCAACTTTATCCTCAATGCACATTCATTTTCATCATCATCTCTATCGACAACCAGCATTTTCCGAGCACTGTCCAAGTGCAGAGAGCATTCTGCTAAGCACTGGGGACATAAAGTGACATGAAGCATGAATCTTGTTCTCATAGAAAAATGACAAATTAATCAACAAACGAAAGCGATTTCTCTTCTATATGCAGGCTCTAAGAAAACCCAGTCAGCATTTTTTTCTCCAAAAATCCCAGGGATCAACATGTCCCACCCAAGAAGGACCTACTATATCTGAGCACCCATATTTGGCCAGGCTAGGATTTCTTCTGCAGTCCTTTGTGAGCTGAAGGAAAAAGCAGGATGAAGATGTAAAAAGAACAGGTAAGGACTGAAATTTTCCCCTTTCCCCCTTTAAGCCCAGAAACGATCCTGGAATCTCTAACAAGGTGATAAAAAGGAAAGCCGTAAACCCTGAAGATATCAATTCTGGCCCCTGATAAAGCTGGCCTGCATAACAAATAAAAGGGAAAAGGCTTCAGTGTCTCAATGATTTGGATGCTTTGCTTACATAGGATTTATCTGAATATCAACGTGCAACAAAGATGTATCTAAAAATTCAGATCAGTGAGTACACTTCTTGGGTTTCTCCTAAACGCTTAGTGCCTCAGCCTCTGTACATCCCACCAAACCCCAGTGAGAGGCCAAACCAGGCTCTTGACCTTTCTCTCTCATCTCCAGCCACTATCAGCTGATGTTCAAGAAAGAACTAGGGTTTTTACCCTCATGTGGTTTGTCTTTTTATTATTGTTTTAATTTTTTTTTAACATTTATTCATTTCTGAGAGACAGAGTAAAAGCAAGGGAGGGGCAGAGAGAGAGGGAGAGACAGGATCCAAAGCAGGCTCCGGGCTCCGAGCTGTCAGTGCAGGGCTCGAACTCATGAGCCATGAGACCATGACCTGAGCCGAAGCCGGACGCTTAACCAACTGAGCCACCCAAGCGCCCCCATTATGGTTTGTCTTTTTAAAGGAACACAGATCCATAAATCTGCTCTTTTCTTACCTCTACATTTAGGTTCACATTTATTTTAAAATGGGCCGGGAGAGAGCCAAAAAGGAAGGATGTGAGAAAACTATTAACCCAGCTAGCCTAATAATCAGTGATTAAAGTTACAGTCAGAGAAGAACGAAGCACAATACCTCCCACCCTCTTCCTCCTCTTCATGCCTTTAATATTCTACTTCAGGCACTGAGAGGGAGGGTAACGTGGCTAGTGAATTCCAACCAGCACTAAGATAATTGTACCATTCACACCCCTCACCAGTCAATCAGGGTCTGCTTCTCCAGCCCCACTTATTAATAGTTTTCCTACATTTACACTGCTATACAGGAATGTAATGAGGCTTTCTCTCTGAAACAAGAAATGGGGCCCTGTCAATAAAGACTAAGTGGAAGGAAAGATGTTTGCAGAAGCACAGGCCGCTCGCCCTACTTCACAGCCACGCCTGTTTCAGGGGTGTCAGGGAAAGCAGCTCTTCGGCTTCCCTAACTTTCCACGCCAGGTCCGCGTCAACGTCGAGAGCGCTCGGGAATAAATGTGGCCCTGCCCCCAATGCGACACCTGTCCCACCCCTTGTACGCACCCTGCACGCTAAATCCCCTCCTATGCCAACCGCTTCCCGGACCTCTGGTTCAGGGACCCTCTGCTCCTCAAGCAAGTGTTGAACCGCGACAGGGTCCCGCTCCACCTGGTAAAATGCTAGGACCGCAGGACAGGTAGAAAGACCAGGCGGCTTGTCAATCATCTTGCCTGATAGCTCATAAATAGGGCCACACATTAGAACCCCCCACCCCCACCCCAGGGAGTATTTTTAAATGACCTCTGCCTGGAGTGCTGGCTGAGAGATTTTAATTTAACCATCTGGGATACGGCCTGGGCATGGACATCACTGTTTTGCTGCTGTTGTTTGGCTTTGTTGGATTTCTCCTTGTTGACGCTCTCCAGGCGACTTGATTACTGAGCTGGGACTAAGGAGCACTGCCTGGCCCGTCTCACAGATTCAGAAACGAGAAAATCAAGGCCCAGAGGCAATGGCTTGCACGCGGTCACCAAGTGCAGCAGCACACACGGAAAGAGAAAGAAGCTTCTGACTCTCAAGACCACTGCTCCCTTCATCACCATTTACACAGCGACTGGACACCCTGCAAAAGCTTAACATGTTTGAAGACACATCAAGCAGTACCCTGCAGGGCTCTGAAGACGGAGAAACAAACGTCCAGCACTGGCTAACTTAAGAGATGTGCATTCCAGAGAGGCCAGTGGAGCAGGGCGCTGAACGGGAGAGCACTGGAAAGAGAGTCAGTGGACGTGGCTCTCCCCCACGGATGTGTCCTTAAACTTTGGAGCTATTTGCACAGCTTTAAAATGGTGGTTGTAGAAGACAAGACCATCTTCAAGGTGCCTGTTAGTATTAATACTCTTGTTGTCCCATGTCACACACACACACACACGCATTACCATACCTAAACTGCACTGACACATTTAATGCATTTAGGATTATTTTCCACTATTGTATTTGGTAGGTAAGTCACTATACAAATACACCACACATATACAAGTCAGGTGTGTACGGGTGCGTGTCGTGTGCACATATTGGGATGCACACGGAACACAATCATTTCTAATCCAAAGACACCAGCAACTGTGGAAGCTGAGTGACCAGACTGCTTCAGAACATGTTTGCAGTTTCACAGAGGACAATTAGCTTCGAGAAAGGGATAAAAGACATCACTGCAGCTTCCGGTCTCTTCCGAGCCCCTCTTCTCCCCTCCCTTAACAATGCGGTGCTTTTATCTCACAGTTGGCTTTAAATCCCACCTCTCAAAAAAACAGAAAACATAAACAAGATCTCCAATTTCCTAAGAAATTCTAACGAGCTGAAGCCCTGGCAGGATCCAAATAAAGATTAAATGGACATTTCTTTCTGGAGAAGGAAATTCACAGCCTTGGTGGGGCCATGAACAAAGACATGGGGGAGGATGTGTGTGGACCATTGTCTGGGTTTTAGGAGTCAAGTGAGTTAATTAGTCAAAACCTTAAATTATCCTAATCTGGGAAGCTCTCTACTTCGGACGCCCCCCTCTCTGTCCTTCTAGTGCCTTCCACGTCTGCCACTCCCGCAGGCCGAGCCTGGCTTCCTCCCCTCTCCCTTCTCCCAGTGGTGCTATCTGTCCATCCACACACCTTCACACTCACAATGCGCTCTTTACATGGAGTGGATCTTTAAAAAGTCTTCAAGCTGAGTTTAGGTTCCTTTTGCTAATGAAATGAATACGAACCACAAGACACAGAAAGCTGGTGGAAATGGAGGGGGGCAGGGTAGCAGGAGGGGCAGCAGAAGAAAATGCTCCCCCCTTAGGCCTCCCCCCTTAAGCACCCGTGCTACAGTTCCATCAAGAGGTGGCTGAAAGTGTCTTTGGGTCACCTCTATTCCTCGGCGTCTCCGTGAAGAATGCTTCTAAAACACCAGGCCGTCTGAAAAGGCTACCAAAAGCCTTCTGTAAATTCACTGGGAATAACTGAGCCCCTCTTCCCTCACTCCCCTTTGCCATTAAAGAAAGCGGCCAGTGTCTGAATGCATGGCGACTCTCTACCTCTCTAGAAACACATGGGCCCAGGCTGGTCCTTCATTTGGAGTAGCCTGGCCTGGGCTAGGATCCAGCTCTCTCCTTGGCTACAAACCAACTAACAGCTGTCCCTTTCTTTATAACGGCCATCCACAAAGTTAGTTGCAATCCAGTGGTCTAACATGAAAATGGTATCATTTGCTCATTCTAAAGGCAAGCCTAATAAACAGGGCTAGGATTCATTAACTGTAGAATCACTAACGCAGAAATTAGAGCCTCTGGCCTTTCCTTTTAAGAAGTCCCTGACTTTATTCTCTGGCCTCATCGTTTGGAATCTGAAATTCCTAATCAATGCACCAGCACATTCCTGTGTTGCCCTTCTCCCCAAATTTAGGGACACAAGGAGGAGCAGAAGGCTTGCTCTTCTACAGCAATTTACCTCTCCACCCGCTCTCCATCCTCCTACAATGACCATTCTCTCCTTCTCCTACAAAACTCCTCTTTATTATTAAAAACACAGTTTAAATGTCAACCCCTCCGTGAAGCCCACCTCATTTTCCCAGGCTTCCTTCCTTCTAGATCTTCCTTAAGTATACGATGATCTCTTTACACATGTCTCCCCCATTCTATCATAAGCTACTGGAAGGTACAAACCAGAGCGAATTCTTTCTTACAACGCAGTGTTTGAAAAATACTGGTTCTTAACAAACGCTTGTTGAATAACTGCATAGAGCAAAAGGCATGGAAATAAATAAAGTTAAAAGAAGAGAGTGTGAAAGAAAAGAGACGAGGAGACATGAATAAGCAGATAAACACTATCTTGAGGAGAACATAAAAAGAAAGAGAAGAATCAATTACATGAAGGGCCAGAATAAGAATACACCGAGGATGAAAGGTGAAGAGGCAAAAAGATGCACAAAAGGACGGCGGAAGAGTGACCGAAGAGGGGAGATGGGTGAACTTGGGATACATGGATTGCTCTTGGATCTTTTCTTTTTTAAGAGCAAAGCAGAAATTGTAAAAGTTCCAGAGACTATGTATGTGGAGCTGCCAGTGTGAGCCATGATGTAGAATTAGGTTCGGCCATGAGGTAGACCCCGGGTGCGTGGCCCGGTGACTTTGGCCTCACTGGAGAGTGTCAGGAACGCGGAATCTCAGGCCCCACCCCAGACCTCGTGAATCAGAATGTACGCTTTAACAAGATCCCCAGGTGATTCCTATGAACAGAACAGTCTGAGAAGCGCGGATGGAGACATTTGACATCCACAGATAACCTCAGTGGTGTGGGGCACCAAGCAATGCCAGTAAGCAGCTACACGGCCCCAAGCAAATCACTTCATGTCCCTGCACCCTGCATTTCTTCTCATTTTAATTTCTTCTATTAAATGAGAAGGTCAGAGCAAATGCATTCTGAACAGCCACAGAGCTCTGATCTTCCTGATCTCACCCAATAGCGCAACTTCAAATCATTCCTATACCCACCAGAACAAACACGAAATGGCATTATTTACTAATTAATATTGCACTTCCTCTCTCCACTCATTCATTTGACATTTCCTCAAGTATCTGTTATGTGCCCGGCGCCGTGTTAAGAATAACTGATTGCAAGATGAATACCCCTCCCTGTCCTCAGGGAGCTCACAAACTTCTTAGGGAAACAAAGCATCTAAACAAAATTAGGATAAAGCGTGCTAATCATCACGAACAAGCGGTGGCGATGCACAGAAGGCAGGGCAAACATTCTGCTCGGGGCAGTCACGGAGGATTTCAACAAAGGGCCAACATATGCACTCCGTCCCTTCTCTGCCAGCGTCAGCTGCAAGCACTAAAAAGTGAACAGACAAAAATAAGGTGGTTGGAGAGCATCGAGGAACCAACGAAAGGTTCCCGAACATTCCTCTCTGGGTTCACAAGGTGCCAAGAGCACGTCCACACGATGGCCACAGATAATGCCATCAGCAGCCACAGGTGTCCCCTAGAAGCCCACCTCCTCTGACTTGCGCCTCTGACTTGCGCCGTTTCCCTCATTCCGACTACATTTTGTTCTTCTAGCATCTGCATCCCTCTGAAAGATAGTATCAATTCAACCACTAATCTACTCTCCCTAGAGACGACTTCTGTGGTTTCAAAGAGGGGATGCACTTTAATAAATGTGAACAATTCATTAGACCAGCAACTCTTTTGATCTATATTTATTTATAGAGATGACACTGGTATCCGACTGCATGCACAGTAGCAGAGACTGAAAGTGTAATTTACTGAAAGGAAATTTCTAGAATTCCTAAGGAGGCTGGAGAATAGCAGTGGTGAAAAGGGACCTAACTTTCCAGCTTCTCTGCTCCTGACCCCCAGCAAGCTACAAAAGAACAGTGGTTTTGCAGCCCTAGCCTTCGTAATTAAGGAGAGAAGGCTGTCGCTCAACAACACTTTGCCAGCCTTTAGGACGCTGAGTTCCACCCTGGCTTCCTTCCTGGCCCTGACTTCTATAGGCTGATTTTTTTGCTCTGGTTTCTTCCCATATAACCTGTGCTTTTCCCCTGCCTCCTATATCTCCCACTCCATAAATATTCATTATATTTGCTTTCACTTGTTAGCAGTGGTGGACACATCGCCTTCACCTTCATCTTGCTGAACAAGAAAAGAGGGGGGAAACCCCTGCATCCTGGGTTCATCGTATTCATGGGGTAGAAGGGAGAATGTCTGCCAAGGCAATGATGATGTGGCCAGGGGCTGGATCGGCCCAGTCCTGTTTCTCCCTGCCCAGCGCCACTCATCACCGCCCCCAACCAATTTCAGCCCATGTGTCCACCTCCCAGGTGCCCATGCCCTTCCCCACACAAGGCTGGTGCGTGTCCATGAAGGTCAAACAAGATGGTCAAGGTTCTGAAGGGCTCTCTCTCGAGGTGAAGCAGGAATACAAAATCAAGGTACCTGCTGTTCCCCCCTTCACCAGAGGAAGTCGCTCTTCTGGCTCAGCCTAAAAGAAAGGCACTTGATGCGCAAAGTAGTGACTAGAGAATTTTTTTTTCCTCCTCCCCCTTTCCCTTCATTTTACCCCCTCACTTATTCTCTGCCTCTCTCTGCATCTACCCCTGCCATAAATTACACATATACGGTGGTAAAGGAAGACCCTTCAGACAGACAGGCTTGGAAGGAATGGAACCCACAGAGAGAGGAAGTTACACAATCCGGGGCACACCCTGCTCCTCTCTTTGCATGTTAACAGGTATCTCTGGGCGGCCATAGCCCTCTGTGTTCACAGGTCCGTCACGCTTTGCTACACCTGAAACATAGACATAGGAGGCAACCATGTTGTTCTGCTCCCCTTCAAATCACCAACCTAAACCCCTTAACCTTGCTGCCTTGGGAAGTCTTTATTTCCCATCGGGTTTTTTTTTCCCTTAATTGCACATCACAGAGGCTCCTCAACTGAAATTAAATTTGCTCTTCCTCCCACCAGCAGCCACATTTCCTCCCTATGGAACCCACACTGTAAGGAGGGTGGCAGAAGGAGAGAAGACAAAATAGAACCCAGTCAGCTCTTTGTGCCATGAAGGGGGAGAGAGAGAGAGAGAGAGAGAGAGAGAGAGAGAGAGAGAGAGAGGATGGTGGCCTGGAGACAGCCCAGAACACCACTGAGTCACGGCCTCACCAAGACTGCTCATGAGGATGGAAAACACCTGCCTCCTCAGGGTTCCAAAATGGCTTTGGACATGGTGGAGGTACAGACCACCTGTGGTGATGCCACCTCGAAGCTTCACAAGCCCCTGCCAGGTGGAATGCCTCCCCTTCTCTTTGTATCTTTCATGCCCTTCAAGTCATCCTCTTCCTCAGCACCCTCCCCTTTTAATCTCTCGTCCTTTGCCTAGTTTTAGGGCCGACCCATGATGGCCTAGAACCTGGCTTACTCCCATTAGCGTTCTGGGAGAATGTGGCTGAGGCTCTGTCAAAAGCTCTGCGGTCAACCTGGTCACCAACCAACACGACGAAGGACCTAGTCACTGTAGAGCTCTGTCACAGGCACCGGGAATGCAACAGGGGCATATGCCCTACGGACACCCACCTCGCCTTGCTCATCTGCACGTAGGAAATCGTTGCACATGGAATTGCTCTTCTCACCCATACCTCTGTTCTATTTTGAAGTAAAATTAAGAATACGTCCTCCCACTTGAAGGAGTAGAAGCAGATGGAGAACTAGCCCAGGTGTCTGTAAGGTGAGCACACACCCGATAACCTCAGCTATTTGTAGACATGGTGAGAACAGGGCTCAACGTGGGATCCCACTCTCTCATTCCGATGACACCATGGTTACAGACCACCGCCTAACGAATAAAAGCTCGAAAGAATGAAACCCGGGGGAGAGGGGTAGCGAATGGGGATTATATCCATCCTTTCTGGACAATGAAGAAGTATCTGCTGGGGACAAGGGTCTTCTGCTACTTCCCCCACATCCCTTTAGTATTTTGGACTGTTTCAAAGTACAGTTATTAAAAATGCCAGAATAAAAAAAAAAAAAAAGATCGGGGGTGTAAAATACTTTCAGGAAGACTACTGATGTAATGATTCTGCTACATTATTTTGAAGATCTTTATCTCAACTTGATTTCTGCATCTGGGCACTTTTGGAGTTTGGGGGTGTACGGTCAGTGGACCAAGGAGGGGAGCCCCAGTTCACCACCAGGGCCCTCCGGCCTGTAGATGATCTGCTTTCCTCAGGAGTTGTCTTGGACTGCATGAGTGGCTAGCCGAAGAGTCATTAGCTAAGTCTTTTCTGTTTCTCCTGTTATTTCTCTTTTCAAGCCCATAAAAATACTGCCTACCCACATTCCATATACCATAAAAATGGATAAGGGGGGGTGAAGAAAGTATTAATTCTCTTTTGAAAGAACAAGGCTAACACATGCAAACGGCACATCTCTTTGTTTAACACAAAGACTCACGTGTCGAATTCTGCACCCCTTCCACATGCACAGCATTTTAGAACTCTGCAAGATAGCCATTTTGCAAGAGTGTGGAAGTAACAGTTTGCTTGGAGGATGTGTGGGTATAAATAGATGTGTAGACAGAAGGAGAAATTTACAGCTCAAAAATAATAGCACATGAAAAGATATAAATTAAAGGGAGACTATTGACAGAATTCCTTCTTTCCAAGCTTAAGATTTAGCCCAACCTGCAGCATCTTTCAATTCCAGGTGTTCTTAGACCAGCCTGCTCCCCACCCCCCCACCCCCCGACCTGTCTGGCCCTCTGCAGTAGGCCTCCTGGGATCTCGGGGCCCGGTGTTCATGCTTTAGACAGCAAGTGGACTTCAGGGCAACAACCACAGTAATCTCAATCATCATTTTCATTTTTTAAAGGGCATTCAATTTTTTTAAAAGCCTAGAAAGGTAAGGACGGGAGACAGAGAGGCATGGAAGTGTCAAGGGGGAAAAGCCAGCCTGAAAAAAACCATTTTTTTTTTCTAGATTCCCATAAAAATCAGAGCTTTAGCCCTGGGTGAATAAAATGCTATTTAACTCAAAAATCACACAGGTCTCCCATGCGTGTCTACATACAAACACCCTTATGCCATTCAACATCTTCCATCCCTACATCCATCCGTCCCCACTGCCTCCTAAAAAACCCAAAACCTGTTTGATGAGGAAGGAAAAGGAATAAGATGGGAGATCTCCCCCTTTGTAAGAAGCCTTTTTCCCCCCAAACAGCCTTATTTTATTATCTTGTCACCGTTTCTTCCAAAAATTCCACCTGAGGGATTTGAAGGGAGAGATAAACAAGGAATCCCTACCCCAGGTGAGACGAAAATAAAATAGAATTTGCCCTACCTTGGTTTGTAGAAGACAAACCTCTAGACGGACAGATTAAGGGAGTGAGCATGTTGGGAATGTCCAGTCTCCTCTTCTCGCTGGCATATCCACATAAGAAAGACGAAGGGTAAATGAAAGGAAGATAATTTAAAATCCAATTTGGCGTGAATTTTGTTTTAATCTTGTGTCTTGAAGAGATGCAAATTCAAAGAAAAAAAAAAAAGACTGAATTCAAAGGTAATTCAGGATATGGAGAGCAGCTCACAATGCAGAATCCAGAGGAATTATTCCATTTGCATGTGAGGTTAGTGGCTGGGCTATTTTTTTTTTAATGATTCTTCTGGCAATTACGGTTTTTGGTTTTTGGAGCTTTAGCGGAGGAGGCTCTGTGTAGAGAAGCTGGGGGCCGGCTCTGTCCCTCCGTGGAGCATGGTCATTCCCAAAGCGTCCCCTTCCTAAGGGGGAAAAAGAGGCGGTCAGGGTCTGCTCCGAGTGTCCCCGGAGGGTGAGAAAAATGCATTCCGAAAAAGATATCAATTCGTTTGAAGGAAAAGGGGGAGGAACCCCCGCATTTCCCACAGAGTGCACACGAGAGGAATTGAAAACAGCTGGCACCGGTCTATAAATAATTCAGAAAAGGTCTGGCTATACCATTCCTGGGACAGGCATGGATGAGAGGTGGGAAAGCCAACCTGAATGGAAGAGGAGAGAGGGAGGGAGCGAGCAAAGGAGGGAAGTGGAAAGGAAGGGGGAAGGGCGGGCGAAGCGGCCCCTCAGAGCAACACACACTCACACTCACACGCAGAGACACAATCCCCACTTAACTCGCCAGCAAGTGCGGCCCCCAGCCCCATCTGCATTGCTGCTGACATGTCTGTCTCGCTCTCCCCACCGCCTCCAGCAGCAGCGCCTCCTCCCACCCCGGGATTGTGCTGAATGGGTCCTGATTGTGCACTGGGGTGCACACTGGGCATTTCTTGGAAGGGGCACACTGACACGCGCGCACACACACACGCCCCCGACGCGCACGCGCCCCCGCGCGCGCACTCACACTCACCCCCGCGCACACTCACCCCCGCGCACACTCACGCCGCCGCCGCGCTGATGTGCAGCGCACGGGGCTTCACCTGCAACGTGTCGATTGGACGGATGGTCGCGGCGCGTGGCTCTGCCCCGGGGCACCGATGCCCAGCCTCTCTGGTCGGTAAGGGGCTTAACCCTCCCCAAGGACCAGAGAGAGCCCTACCCCTTCACCCTAAAAAAAAAAAAAAAAAAAAAAAAAAAAATTTTTTTTTTTTTTTAAAAAGCCACGTCCAAATTAGCAAGTGCTGGGTTCTGCTGGATTTAAGAGCTTCACCTAACACCAGGTTAGTTAACGGGTCCACTGCTTCGACCCTTTATCTTCCGGACACCCCCAAACCCCAACATCGAGACCCGAGACTCCAAAGCGAATATTTACGTACCGACTCCAAGCGCCCGGGCGATTGCAGAATCTCCGGAGAGGGTGGCGGGCGGCCGGGGGCTGAGGGTGCTCCTTTCCTGCAGAGCAGGGCTGAGAATCCGTGTCGGCGGTTTTGAAGTTCACGACTCTTCCCGGCCGAGCCACAGAGGATGCATTCGGACGCCAGCACTTCGGGACTGGGCTCCTCCAAAACCCCCCTGACCAACACTTTCGCTAGGAGCAAAGCCCCGAGATTTCCTAGAGGTGAAGAAGCCGGAGGCAGTGGTTTTTGAAAAGGGGTGGGGGGACCTTCCTTTCTCAAAAAAAAAAAAAAAAAAAGGGGGTGGGGGGGGAGTGGAGAGGCAGGAGCCCAGATTCCAGTTGGTGATGATCGGAGCCGGGGGAGGGGAAGCGGGCGGGGGCAGGCGGTGCGAGTCAACCGCGCGGCAGCGGGAGAGGAAGAGGAGGAGGGGGAGGAGGGGAGAGTAAGAAAAACGGGTATTAATCACCGGGGACGGGGGCTGGGCGGGAGAGCACAGGTTGCCTGGTCTGGCTTTGGGTCTCACACCCAAAAACGTGCCCCCCCCCACACACACACCCCTACCTCTCACACACTGGCTCGGGGCGGGGGGGGGAGGGAAACCCACGAAGCCAGGGAAGATGCTCTGCTCCCGGGCTGTGTGTGCGCGCGCGTGTCCTCTGTCTCCACGCCCCCCACCCCACCCCACCCCCAAACCCCCGCACCCCCTCACTCCTATCGCCAAGCCTCCGGCGGAGGCAGCTGCCCACGTCACGTGCTGGGGGAAGTGGGGTAGGAAGGGGGGAAAAGGCTTAACCCGAGTCCGTGGCGCCTCCTGCTGGCCGCAGTGGGGCACAGCAATGAGGAAGGGCTGCGAAGGGGTGTGGGGAGAGAGCCGGGCCCCCGGTGGGCGGCCGCACCCGGCTGCGGAGGGCGTCTCTGCAGTTTGAAACGTGAGGCCCTCGCTCAATTTTCCACAAAATCAGCCTGTGCTTCCTACTGGCGGGCCGGGTGCCGGACGCACTTTAAAGCCGGGCTCCTGCCTTCAAGGAGCTTAAGATCTATTCTGAGCAGGCGACGCTGACGCGAAAACAACGGGAAACAACGAAAGGCAAATGTAATTAAGGGCTAAATTGTATACTACAGCTTCTATGTGTGCTTTGCTGACATCGCGAAGGTTCCAGGAGTCTGGCATTTTTTTTTTTTAAATTAAAGTAGACCCTGCTCTTTAAAGACTTTGAGGAGAGAAGGTGATGAGACAGGTGAATGATCCTTAAACGAAACTAGATAGCATGGCATTTACAAACCCACCCTCTTGTAAACGGCAAACATCCATTCGTTTCTCTCCCTCTTAAACTGTTTTCTGTTCTAATAGCACTTATCACCACGTGTAGTATTATTTTTAATATTAGTATCATCGTGTATGCATCATTTTTATTTCGATCCGTGGTCTCTTCAAAGATCCAGAATATTACAGTGGAGGAACAGTTTCATATTGGTTCATCATGGGCGTCTCACCAACGTTCCTGAGAAGCAGCCACGTAAAACACACAGGCAATAATCCCGTGTGAGGTGGTGACACCTGGTAATTTGGAGCTTTGATCCATGCAGAATCCATCAGACCTGTACCAGGGCCCTATAGACCAGAAGGCAGTCATAATATATCTGAACTCATTCTCTCATGGGTCCTAGTTCTTGTTAGGCTTGATGGTTGCCTCTAAGATTTTCAAGGCACACACAAACACAGAAGCATTGTATGAAAACACAAATACTGAAATTATTCTTTCTCAGTAATGGTATTGCTGCTTTTCTAAGGCAGCGTAGGGCTGTTCTCTTTGGAGAACCGTGGAACCACTCCAGAGTCGCTGTGCCCCTTGATACACAACAGCCACCTCAAGCCCCAATGTGTGCAGGTTTCTAGTTGTTAGAACACGGATTCCAGGAGGGGTGTAAGATGCAGAGAGCAAGGGCCCCATGGGACTCTCCTGAAACACTTCCTTGAGTCTCCCAGGAATGCCATTACCTTCAGAATAAGATCCAAACGCATTCAAGGGCTGACCTTCCGTTTACTTAAAAAAAAAAAAAATCTCAGAGCCCACCTTCCCCTTCCTGTCCCAATCCCCTTCACCAAAATTGGGCCATTCTTTTCTATTTTCTTTTTTTCCCTTTCTGGACCCAGTAATCCCATTCCAGTCTGTTCACTTTTGCAAGTACAGAGGGAGGGATGAACTCTCAGAACCCCTCTCCCTAATTAAGTCCACCCTCTCCTTTAGTTTCTAGCTCAAGTCCCACCTCGTCTGAGGATATTTTCAGTCAGCCAAGCATGCCTGAGTTGATTTCTGTAACAACTGCAGGACTTGTTAAATGAAGTATGACACCTTACCACCATCCCCGACTCCCACCCCCTGCATTTGGAAATGTGTAGAGGAATTTGTATGGTATCGGCACATATGATACACGCACCAGAGATACTACACACACCAAACTGGTCATTTGGTCCTGCATCATGAAGAAGTGGCCCAAAAGGAGAAGAACACCTCCATAAGCTATTTATGTTGAACCATATGAAACTACTGGTAATCAGTCCTATGAAACCGCCAGTCATACGAAATAACCATTATTGGCCTATACTTAAAAGGCAATTTCATAAAGCAAACCATAAAATTGTATACTTATGGGGTGCCTGGGTGGCTCAGTTGGTTAAGCGTCCAACTTTAGCTCAGGTCATGATCTCAGAGTCTGTGGGTTCGAGCCCCGCATCAGGCTCTGTGCTGACAGCTCAGACCTGGAGCCTGCTTCGGATTCTGTGTTTCCCTCTGTCTCTGCCCTTCCCCCACTCATACTCTGTTTCTCTCTGTCTCAATAATAAACTAAAACATTTAAAAATTTTTTCAATTGTATACTTATGTACATCTCCTGTTGATTACTTAACTACTTCAGGAGATAGACCAGCATGTAAGTTATCCATGCACTTCCAGCACCTGACTTGGTTAGCAACCTCAGGAGTTCCCCTGGTGAAATTCTAACTTGGTTCCTGTACACAGAGAGCAAGGAAGGGCTGAAGAAAGAGACAACCTACTCCAGATTGGTAGGTGGCAGTTTTAATAAGCAAGACAACTTACCTGCCCAGTCTCGGGCAGCCACCAGATGAGTGGATCTCAACGCCTGCGCAGCAGAATCTTAAGAGTTTACATAGAGGCCATAATGGGGTTCAGTCATGTACATAGTCGAGATGGTCGCCGCCCATGACTCTCTAAGCCGTATCCTTGAAGTGGCTCCTAGGGTGAGAACCAGTGGGTAGAATGTACATTCCAAGGACAGGGAAGGGGGGTGAGGAGTTTCCAATTGCTCAGGTCCAGTTTGTGGGTCAACTGGCAAGTCACATCCTCTCACTGAGCTCCTCTAACAGTGGCACAGTCCCAGACAAGAGGCCTCGGTAATCTTTTTCTTTTAGTGACTATTGGAAACCACTTTCCCAAGTAGTTTCGCCGACTCTGAAAGAGCTAATGCTAGGAATCATGCAGCTTGTGAGTGGCAGGTGGCATCTCTTTGCCACGGTATTCTTTGCCCATTGTCCATCCAATGGGAGAAGACCTCCTCCTCATTTCCTAGACTCCCTGTCACTCCCCTGCACTTCTCATGGGCAACATTTGCCTCCAAGGACCACGAGCCTTGCAATAAAACTGTTCTCAAGAATCACCCAGATTCATAAAATTTGGAACACCATTGCTCACCATTACTAGTATGTATTTCCGGACTCTTAGTCAGGAAGCACAAAAAGCAATATTCTAAAAAGACAAGATATTCTAAAAAGACAAGATGTTGTATTATATTTCACAGCATAGTTTACTGAAGTAAAAGCTCTTGCCTGAGGCCACTAATGACACTGGTGGAGGTGTTCCGCCAGCTCTCTTAACCAGAGAGTGTCCTCAGGCGCCTGGGTGGCTCAGCTGGTGAAGTGTCGGACTCTGGATTTTGGCTCAGGTCATGGTCTCATGGTGTGGGAGTTTGAGCCCCACATCGGGCTGCACTGATAGCAAGGGTCCTGCTTGGGATTCTCCCTTTCCCAATCTCTCTCTGCTCCTTCCCCACTCATTCTCTCTCTCTCTCTCTCAGAATAAATAAATAAACCTAAAAAAAGAGAGAGAGAGAAAGAGGATCTCAAGAGATGCAAACACTGTTGTCCATGGCCTCATCGGCAGATGCAAAACCTACGCCTTGCTCAGCAAACAAACAAACGAAAAACCCAAGCGGGCGGAGTATATTAATTTCACAATATCTGTCATATCAAACCCTGGCACCACAGGGTAGGGCCTGAAGTTTACAATTTGGGGTTCCTCTTTAAGGAAAAGAGTAAAAATTTTGATGTGAGAGTGAATATTTACTTAAAATGAGAAAATAAATCACAATAAACAAAAAATTTTTTGATACTTATTAATGCCACAAAACATTTTTAATTAAACAGTAATTGTATGGGTGGCCCGGTCTGATGAGCTTCCAACTCTTGATTACGGCTTAGGTCATGATCCCATGGTTCACGGGATCAAGCTCCACTTCAGGCTCAGTGCTGACAGCATGGAGCCTGGTAGGGATTTTCACTCTCTCCCTCTCTCTCTGTCCCTTGCTCACTCCTTCTCTCTCTCAAAATAATTAACTAATTAATTAACTAATGTATTAGCTAATGCCTGACTGTTCTGTAATACTTGCTTTTCTATATTTTTTTTACTTCATCCTCATCACATTATGATTTATAATATCATTTCTATGGAAATAACAGAAAGAATCCAGTCTATTCTTTACTGTGATTGCTCAAAAATGGTTTTTCATTACTTATCATTTAGGCAAATTTCTTATTGGTAGTAGCGCAATGTATGTTTTGTAGAAGTGCTGTCAAATTAGGGAAAACCTTCGTCAAATTTCTCTGTTTCTTTTAGGTATAAGTTTGTAAGAGCTCAGGAATTTCAAGTTTTCTTGCACAGTGATTAATAACTAAATATTCCTTGAGTTGAAGACACTCATTAACTAGTTTGCAGTATATTAAAAGTTTTGCATTATCTTCATCAATGTTAGCATTTTGTCTCAAACCTGGTGGGAATTTAAATGTTTTTCCAGTGTATTCATTTGGTTCACTCCTCCTCTATAACTGGATTATCAAACAATCCAGAATCCTATCCTATTCATTATTCAAAATTTCTCTCTTCTTAAAGAATTACAGTTTTGGTATGATTTGGAAAAATAATGTTGCAATGTGCTTCTTAATGTCAGGCTGATTTCTATTGATGCCAATGCTAATCTTTTGTCTTTTTTATTTCATATGCATTAATGGTATGAATTTTCTTAGTTTTTCAATAAATAAATGTATATGATAAAAGAAAGAATTCTTCAAATATGTTCCAAACAGCAGTCTATAATTTCTCACTTGTTTTATTAAAATGTTCCCAAATGTCTTTCCAAACTGCAGAGAAAAGTGGCATCATCAAGCTTTACCAACTCTTTGAAGAAACGTTTCAAACGTCTGAAGAAATGTTTTATAATCTATATTCAGGCTTCCCTTCCCAGCCTAGGAAGAATTTTAGAAGCTTAATGTGGATGTACTCATGGTACAAAGCTTGAACAGCTTTCTAACGGGAAGCACTGCACTTGGATTCTTGAAAGAAAATTCTAAATTGTCAACTATTCTATTTGTGAGACAAATCTGAAAGGGAAAAAAATGCTACAAAATACAAAAGGGGGGCTACAATTTCAGCTTAGGTAGAGGCAGCTTTTTCTTCAACTAGAATAAGGGGATGATCCGCAGAGCACACGATGTATGAGACTTCCGGGTCACAGTGCTGGGTGAGGGGGCACCAGGTGAGAAGGGGTCTTCCTGGAAGCTATTCCTGCATTGAGAAGGCTGGCAGTAAGTTAGTTCCATAGGAAACCGATTGCATGGTGCCTAAGCATATCTCACTAAACCCAAATTAAATTATTCCCAACCCTCCAACCTCCACCTCACTTCATCTCAAAATGCTCACCACCACTCCAATGACACCCAGTGTGAGGGGAAATCAGACAGAGAGATTTGGAGTGGAAAGAGACAGCAATCTTAAATGATTGCAATTAAAATATGCTACTTTTGCAAACGTTACTAAAACATTTGGACACATTATTAGGGCCTCTCCCACAGCCTTAGAAGAAAGGGCCCCAAGTGAGGGGCTGGGAATCTAAAGCTGCATTAGCTTCAAAGTCAGTCGGCCTCTGCCCGTTACCTAATGTAAAACAGGCTTCCTGGTTTCTAGAGAAAATATTCGAATTTTATCTTTGAAAAAATAATTCGTTAAAGGCTCAGTTGACAACATGCATATTAATGCCTTCTGCTGAATCCAATCCATCTTCTTTTGCTTGCAATTCCTGGAGTGTACAGGAAACACAGAGCATTCAATTTTAATAACTCTCACAAGCATACTAAGATCCTGATTCTACCATCATTACTCTTTTAAAAGAATCTCTATTTTGTTCTTATCATAATGATATTAATTATTCAACCCGGGCAGTCTGTTTTCAAAGGGAGAGTTAGACAACTGTCACCCCCTACCCCCTTGTCTGAAGACCTGCCTGGCCTCCACCAATTAAAAAAGTCTCCATCATGCACTGCATTTTCATTGAGCCTGTTGTGTACCTCGAAACAGTACACGTATACACATTCACATCATATACTCAGGACAGCGTTTCTTTACCACTTCTCTCAATGGTCCCTTTTCCAAAATATACAATGGGGGCAGAAGGGAGGAGAGAAAGAAGAGAGGAGTAAATAAGACTTTCAGGGAGAAGAATCACTGAATTCAGAAAATAGATGTAAGTTGTGATATGATAGTAAGTTCTCTGTTTAAAAAAAGAGAGAGAGAGAGAGAGAGAGAAGAATTTGCATGGTGTTATTTCTAGCATCGCTCAACTCCTGCAAGAACACACCCTGAATGGAAATAACCCCCTATTAAGCACAGTCAGAGTTGGCACTGCCTTACTGGGGTTTTTTTTCCTGCTCCGACATAGCAAGGATATGACAACACTTTTTCTGACCTCAATGATGTTTTTGTTAAGAAACCCTTTAGAATCTTGATTTTTTAGAAGTTTGTTTATTTGTTTTGAGAGAGAGAATCCCAAGCAGGCCCTGCATTGAGCGTGGTGCCAAGCTTGATCCCACAAACTGTGAGATCATGACCTGAGCCGAAACCAAGAGTTGGACATGTAACCGACTGAGCCACCCAGGCGCGCCTGGAATCTTGATTTTATCTACCTGAATTGGTTTTATTTTTTTCTTTTTTTTCCCATCTAAATACTAAAGGGGGTCGGGGGATGGTCTCTATTCCCACCATTTTGATGTAGAGAAGATGCTTCCTTGGTGTTTCACCATCAGCTTGATCAAGCTTCTTGAGAAATGTGCCCTAATTTCCTTTACGACAGACAGTTTGGATGAGAGACTCCATCTCTGAAGGCATTCTGAAACGTCTTCTCACCAGAGGCAGCCAGCTAAGGATGCAAATGATAAAACAAATGGAGATAAGTTTTGTATGCCTCCTCTCCCAAGCTCCCCCCTTTCTCACCATATCATGCCCTTCTCTGAAGTTTTGTGAGGTTTTCCTTTGTGAGCCACATATCCATTCCTCCAGTATTGTTTTTCCATTTTAGAATCTGCCTCCTTCTGTGTGGCCCTTTATTCCCGGAATCGTCATCCTCCAGGGAGACACCACCTCTTCTCCATGCGCCCTTCACAGTCCTTTTATCCTCCAGAGTGGCTTTTATTGATGGTGACTTCTGCCCACCTCACACTGTCCCTCTGTCCCCATCACCTGCCATTCTTCCCATTCACAGTCAAGAGACCTTATGTAGAGCCCAGTGAAAGGAAGTAGGGACAAAGCATAGGGATCTCCTGCCTTAAATAAGGGAAAGAAGAGCCAGTAGGGAGACCTGGGCAGGCTGTTGACCGTCACGATCACGTGTAGAGACATTGGTCGCACAAAATAAACGTGAAGTTGTGTGAATTAAGCTGGATCTCATTAAGCTGGGTCTCATTGGAGAGCATACAAGCATGCACGCACATGCACACGCACACACGCACACACACGCACGCGCACACACACGCACCCTAGCATGTTGAAAGAATTCTGAGGTGTCAATCTGAGGCAAGGGGTGGTTATTCCTCACTTGTCCCAAATCCACACAACCACCCTGAGAAGCACATAACGTCAGCTCCACCAGGGCAGGGGTACAGGGTCCATTTGTCCGCTGCGACACTCCCAACTCCTAGCGTGGTGCCTGAATGAATAAATGTGTGAATAACTTGTAAGAGGACCCTGAGAATGAAGTCGTAAGTATTTAAAGAAGGATCTTTTCTACCTCTGTAAGAGCTGCATTACAGTGACCCCACTTGAGTGCTCACCAGGCCACCCCACCGCTGGAGTTTGGTTTAAACTCCCCTTTGACACTCTGGTTCCTTCACAGTCTGATCCCAACTTCCTTCTTCTCTGTATCTCCTCAAAACAAGCACTCGTTTTTTATTTTGTCTGCTTTTTTAAGTTTATTTGTTTGGGGGGAGGGGCAGAGTGAGAGGGAGAGACAGAATCCCAAATGGGCTCCCTGCTGATAGCGGGGCTCGATCCCATGAACTGCGTGATCATGACCAAAGCCAAAATCAAGAGTCAGATGCTCAACCGAGCCACCCTTGTATTTTGCTTTTAAACTGAGATGTGTTTTCTGTTTAAATTTAGATTAAAGTTTTATCAAAGTTATGTAAGCAAAGTTTAAAATAATCAGGTTGTCCAACACCAGTCCTCTGACCTCCCACCGCCACCTCCTGCTCCCTAAAGGCCACCACTTTCAGCTTCTTTTGTTCGAACTTCTGGCCCTCACCCTCACAGCTCAAAATGACACTGACATTGCTACTCTTACTTGTCTGTTGACATCCTACTATGGAAGTAAGAGTTTGTGTCTCTTCACAAATAAAAACAAAGACTAATGGACCACACAGGTGCACATTTCCTACTCTCATATTCTCCAATATGTATACATCATAATTACACTTAAATCAATATTCAGAGTTTACAGTTGTCCCCTAAATATCCCTTATTAGGTTTGGTTATCCTGTCTCTTAAGTCTCCTTTAATCTAGAATAGTTTCTCCATCTTATTTTGTCTTTCATGACACTGATATTTTTGGAGAAATTCAACCAGTATAGAATACTTCATCATCTGGAATTGTCTGATTCTATTCCTCATGAATAGATTAAGGATAAACATTTCTAACAAGGAAATATTGCGTTCAATCATCAGGAGGTACATAATGCCAGTGTGTCCCATTATTGATTATGGCAAATTTGATCACTGATTTCAGGGTATCTACCAGGTCTCTCAATTGTAAAGGTATATTTTCTTCTTTGTAATTACTAATTTAAGACTGTGATCCCATGTTCCTGTTTCCTCATAACTTAAGGACAAAGAATATTAAAAAGAAATTTTTAAACTGTGAATAGTTTATTGTCAGTAATAATATTAGTGTAGTAATTATGGACACAAAAATTATATATAATAAATATTATATTATTATTTATATTATTAAAATTATATATATTATAATATATATATACTATGTACACTAAATATCATATATATGTGTATGTATGTGTGTGTGTGTGTGTGTGTGTGTGTGTGTATATCACTGTCCACTAAAAGGACCTAAAAGCAATGACTTCCCAATAACAATGAGCACACCAGGCTCCCAAATCCAGGGATTTAAATACCATTCTCCAGGAAAAGAAACCAAAGTTCCTCGGAGAATGACTGATTCTGGATGGAGTTAGGGAAAATAATGAGGTGAGCCCAGAACATTCTGTTTGGCCTGAAAGCAGAGAAGTGGCTCTAAAACTAACAGGGACATGTCAAAAGGACATACAATCCAGCTGAAAGGATTTCTCACTGGCAGAATTTGGGACTATTTTAGCTTGAAAAAGAATAATGACCATATTGACTATGAGACATTGAATAAAAAAGGCTCTATTAATCCATAGGGACACTCAAAGGAAATGGTGGTGGTCACAGGGAATAAAAGCTCTTCTTTACAAATATTCTAGCTAATAAATGCTGAAGGAATAACAGAATTAGAGGCTCACCATTTCACAATCTCCAGAGTAACAACTGATCATCGGTAAGTACTAATAAATGCTTTTTTGATGATGACTTTTGGAAATCCACAATTATACAATGTGCTTATTCTTAACCTATAAAAATTATATGCTCCTTTTTTTAAAACTTCAAAATGTATACTCTCTCACATCTTACAAAAAAATACCACTTCCTCTGTGTCCACGTTTACTCATACATTTCATAAACCCTTCCAAATTTCATTCTCTGCAAAATTTTTTCTTTTATCCATTGGTAGATCGCTGTGAGCACTGATTCATATATAATTTAGTGACTCGACAGAGGAAAATCCTTTAACCTCTGTTTAGGAGCAATAGCTGAATTTCTTCCTTTTGGAATAGAAACACTTCATAAATTTCTTTTTACAAAAGGCTAAACCACATCTCAAAGTTAGTTAGGTGGTTTACTCCAAATTTTAAAATACTAATTCAAAAAAACATTAACCACACACTATCTATGTGTAAAGCAGAGTGCTAAGTACTGCTGGAAACACTAGAATAAGTAAAATACATCTTTGCCTTCTAGTTTAGTCTAAAGAAAGGAAAACAGAATTTATGCAATGAAATGATCAATGCAGAACTATTTAACTCCAATAACAGAGATAGAAGTAAGGCGCTAAGACCCCAGAAGTAAGACCCACTATTTCCAATAGAATGTGGACAATTGTTTTAGTGGTCCCAATTCGTCATCTCTTCCTTTACCACCCCTTTGCCATGTAACTCTGCAGTGCCCTTTCATTGTGGGAGGGGCATCTCTACACCTTGACTTTGGGTTTGGCAATGTGACTTTCTTTAACCAACAGAATGAGGCAAAACTGATGGAGTGCCAGTTCCATATGTAGGTCTCAAGAAGCCTGCATTCTTCTGCTTGAGCTCTCAAACCTCTGCCGTTGTCATGAGAAGCATATGTCTGGGCTTGTCCTAGTAGGAAAGAAGAGACAGGCAAACAAAACTGAACACCCTAACTGAGCCCATCTACTTCAAACAATCCAGCCGACCCCTAGATCTGTGCAAATAAGTGATTAACGTTTTAAGCCACTGAGTTTTAATGCGGTATAGGGTGCAGCAACTTTATGGCAATAGCTAACCGATCTGCAGAGGGATGAAGGAAACCTTGCACCCCAGAGGATGTGATATTAGCTCTGAACCTAGAAGGAGAGACTTGTTTTTTGAGCTGTAATCAACACATAACATGATATTATTTTCAAGTGTATAGTATGATTTGATATTTGTATACAGTGCAAAATGGTCACCACAGTAAGTCTAGTTGACATCCGTCACCACACATGGTTAGGATCTTTTTCTCATGATGAGAACTTTTAAGATCTCCTCTGTCAGTTAAATACTGTCAAGGACACAAAACAGCATTATGAACTACGATCACCAAGGAATTAGACCATTCTAAGCTAAAGGGAAAGCATAGGCGGAATCTCAGAGGCATACTGAAGTAAGTGATGGATACAAAGCCAAAGAGAAATGTGGTAAAAGGATGAAGGCAGGTTCTGGAGCCTACTAAATTCCATATTAAGGAATCTGCATTTTATTTTACATTCTATGGGTCTGAGGAAGAGAAGGATTTAATGGGGCCTAGACTTTTGGAAAATAATGTTAGCAACAATTTGGGCTAAATGCAATGGAGAAAAAGGAATCAAATTACAAATGATTGATTCCCTAGGATGTACTGAGTGCTTTACCTTAATTATCTCATATAATCTCTCAATAATCCTATGAAGTAATTATTGGTGTCCTTTCATATAGATGAAGAAAAAGACATAATGAAATTAAGTAACTTTCCCCAAATCCCACACTGGCAAGAGACAGAGCTGGGGTTCAAGGTCAGGTTGCATGACAAGAAGGTCAGGTTGTAGCCTCTTTCTACTGTGATCATTCTGCCTCCCGAATATTGGATGCAGACAGACAAATTAGGAGGCTGTTGCAGTGGTAATGAATTATGACAATGACAATGAGAAAAGAGAAGAAGGGATCTATTTTAGAGAGACTAAATAGTTATATTTATTTATTTATATTGCACAAAATAAAATTGCCAGGATATAGCAATTGGCTGAATATGTCTGGTGACAGGGCATGATGAGAAGATCCCACATTTTTTAGCATGATTAACTGAAGGACTGTGATGCCATGAGATAGGAGATAGAGGAAAAGCAGGTTTGATGGTAAGAAACCAGACATTAGAGATGGATTACATTTCTCAAACTGGCAGTTAAATGTTTTGTCCTAAACATCATCTTGGGAAGCTTTCTGATTGGTGATAATATTAAGAATAACTCTCATTGAGCACTGTTCTTAGTGCTTTGCATTAAGTAATTCACCATCCACACAACAGCCCTATGAAGTCGCTGTTATAATCTCATGTCATTGATAGGAAGTCTGAGGAATTGAGAAGTTAAAGAACTAGCAATTAGGGGCACCTGGGGGGCTCAATCAGTTAAGCGTCCGACTTCAGCTCAGGTCATGATCTCACGGTTCGTAGGTTTCAGCCCCGTGTTGGGCTCTGTGTTGACAGCTAGCTCAGAGCCTGGAACCTGTTTGAGATTCTGTATCTCCCTCTCTCTCTGACCCTCCCCTGCTCATGCTGTGTGTGTGTGTGTCTCCCTCTCTCTCAAAAATAAATAAAACATTTATTAAAAAAAAAAAAAAAAAGAACTAGCCGTGATGCTTGTATATAAATCAGGCAATCTGGCTCTAGTGCCACATTCTTGACAACCGCACTCTTGAATCAGTCCATGATGGTTCTTCCAACATGCCAGACCCCAGTTTCAGGAACTATATTAGTCAGCATAGTCAATGTTATGCTGCCACAAAGAGCTCCCAAACAACAGATGCTTAACACAACAAAAGATTACTACCTGCACTCTCAAAATCCTGCAGATTCGAGCCAACCTTCAAGACCTAGTTCCCTTTGTGTCGAGAAAACATTCTCTGTGGCCTCAGTCTTAGGTCACATCCATGGCAAAATGTACTACCACGATATCAGCCATAGAGAAAGATGGATTACATTTCTCGAACTGGCAGTTAAATGTTTCGTCCTAAAAAAAAAAAAAAAAAGAGAGAGAGAGAGAGATCCATCTCATTCCTGCCCACATCCCACCAGTGAGAACCAGTCCCATGGCCAAGCCCAACTTCATGGGGGTAGGGACAATTTTATCCAGGGCAATTCTATCTAGAGGGAGCAGAGCCATAAACATTGTTGCACAGCAGTGATATCTGCTTCCTCAACTACACAGCTTCTTGCAACATGACAGTAATTAGACATTAAATTACACAATTAAAATTCAAATTCGAGGTGAAAGCACTATTTTGCAATGTATTTGGATATATGTGTATATATATCCAAATCTCTATAGGATATATATATATATATATCCTAATCTCTACCTCCCTTCTCAGAATCCAAGATGTTCATGATCTGTTCCCTGTTACCGCTCCTATTTCTGTCCAAAGAGATTGTAAAGATCAAATGACATAATCCATATGCTTTGCACACTTGAATTGAAAGCACAACATGAATTGTATCATTCTATCTGATGTTAGGCTCTTTATTTACCCTCAGTTATCTATTAGCCAGTCATGCAATAGTCATGGAGCACCCAGACTGAAGGCATTCTATGAGGCACTGTGGAAGATACAAAATGATTTACTACCTATCCCTGCCCTCAAGCACTTGCAGGGTTCTTCTTGAATGAAGAACCCTGGCTGTGTCCATGAAATGTTAGTAGATATAAGCAAAGCAGCAGAAAACATATGGCAACAGCACTTCTGATAGAAAATACTGTTCTAAGACTACTGGAGAAAGAAATATGGAATGTTTTGAAATGTTTTTTTGTTTATTTATTTATTTTGAGAGAAAGAGACAGAAAGAGAGAGAGAGAGAGAGAGAACAAGCTAGGGGCAGAGAAAGGAAGAGAGAATCATAAACAGGCTTCATGCTGTCAGGGCAGAGCTCAATCTCACAAACCGTGAAATCATGACCTAAGCTCAAATCAAGAGTCAGAAAACGCTCAACCAATGAAGCCACTCAGGTGCCCCTGAAATGGTTTCTGGAGAGTATCATTGTTCTTCTTTTTTCCCCCCTCAATGTTTGCCTATTCATTTTTGAGAGAGAAAGAGAGCAGAAGCAGAAGCAGAAAAGAAGGGCAGATAAGAGAAAGGCTCCTAAGCAGGCTCCACACTCAGCACGGAGCCCAATGCAGGGCTCAGTCCCATGACCTGAGCTGAAATAAAGAGTTGGATGCTCAATCAACTGAGCCACCCAGGCGCCCCATTTCTGAGACTATCTTAACAGTTCAAGTGGTGATTCAAATGCACAAAGTAGCCAGGGGTAAGGACGGTGAGAGCTATTTTGAATTGAAAGGTATATGTTCTATCAAAAGTCTTTCAAATTCTGGAGGGAAACACAAAGTCTGTTAGGGATCAAATAAAGTACAACCTCTTGGCATTATCTAGACTATGACCTCTGTTTAGAGAGCTTCCCGCAGGGATTTTTTTGTGTTGGCCGAGAGGAAATCCTTATCTTTTTTATGGGTAAATTTCAGACAGGACAGTTTATGTCGATAGACAAGAGACAAGGAAGATTGGAGAAGAGTGGTTTTCAGAACCTCCCTGCTGTCCCTGAGAAATCTTGCCACAGGAGAGTTTGCCTGGTTCATTAAAACTAGTCAGTATGATGCTAATACGTGAAGAACTGAAACACATCTTGCCTAAATTATCACACATTTCAACTTAGTAAGGTCAAAATTAATAAAGTTTCTCTGTACTTTGAAATCACATTTGATGGCATGATAAAAGCTAGAATTAAACGCCTAACAACTACCTGATAATGTCAACATCTACAGGAAGAACAGAGGAGAACAATGAAGTACCGTGATTGCATAAGGAACAATGGGTTGGCTTAATGAAGAACTTCCAAAGATGCATGCTTTCACACGACAGATTATCTAATTCTTTTAAGAGTCTACATTTACCCTTGACCCTAAACTCTCAGAATTTAGTTAAACAGGACATCCATTTTCACGTCTTATCTTGCCCTCTGGTCCCTAAAAATGATTGGCCAGCCCATTTACTTTGAAAGGAACTTAAATTTAAAACAACTAATAAAGATGCAAAACTTGTCTTCTGTATTAGTGTTTTTACTTTATTTTATATTTAAAGAACTCTTTAACCTAAACCTTAATTCAAAAATCACTAGCTACTTGTGTCATTTTTTTCAATCTTTTATAGGTGTATATATCTATATTTAAATTTTATGTAGTTGTAAATATGTGATGTTACTTTTGTATTTTATTTATCTAAATCTACTTTTTATGTCATTTCCTAGGTATCTACAAAGGTCACACATTTATCAGGATAAAGGTTATAATTTGCTAATCTATCCCTTAAATTGTGTTTCCAATTTTTCAACATGATGAATAATTTGCTATAAACATCTGGGTAAAAAAGAATACCTTTTTTTCTCTTAGAAATAGATACTCAGGCTGCATCCCCAAAAGTGAGATTATTGATCACTGAGTACTATCATATTTATTGCTTTCATTTCCAACCTTTTTTTCTAGGAAGATTTTATGAGTTTGCAAAATCTTACTTGTACTTCTTTCCCTACAGCCCTGCAAACTTGGTATTTATTATTTTATTTATATTTGTTTATATAACATATAAGAAGGATCATCTCCAGGGCACTCAGTCAGTCGAGTATCTGAATGTTGGTTTCAGCTCAGGTTATGATCTCACAGGTTGTGAGTTTGAGCCCTACATCGGGCTCTGTGCTGGTAATGCGGAGCCTGCTTGGGGTTCTCTCTCCCTCTCTCTTTCTGCCCTTCCCCTGCCTGTTCTCTCTCTCCCTCTCTCTCTTTCTGTCAAAATAAATAAATAAACATTAAAAAATTAGAAATAAAAAAAACAAGGATCATATCCTATGGTCTTTAATGTATTTATCTATAGCTATGATCAAGCTTATTGATTTATTGGTCATTCTTTCTTGTGTGCAAATGGTTTGCTCCTCTTTGGCTAGTCATTCTGTGGAAAGAAATAGTAGCTTTCTGTATCTATAATTATTCTCTTTACATTTGTATAATCAAATTATATCCATCATTCTTATTTTGTACATTTCCTCTAGCATAAAATCTTAATTTTGAAGATTTTTCAGTTAAAACTATTTTTAAATTTTTATCACAGAAACACTTAACAGAAATTCCTAACTACCATACTCTAAACTCCCAAGAAAGTGATTCACATTGGCCTAAGTTAGTCTTCATCTAGTTCCAAAATTTTGACCAATTCCAACTTCCCTTCCAATGTGTCTTTATTTTACTTTTATTTCCTTCCAATGTGGCTTAATTTTGAATTTGTGAATTACCCAGGCAGACCAGTATTACAGATATTGAGTAAGGTTGGACCTGATACACAGCCAGGGTTTATGCTTTTATAAAGCTGGCGAATATAATGTAGGAAAAGCATGTCCACAGTGGCTGTTCACAGAGCAGATCATATGATTTCTAATACCACATAGCAGCCTAAATCCACATGATTATTCCAAGAATACATTAGTGGGCCATACTTTCAAAAGCCATTCCAGAGTATCTAGGCCAAGATCTCTGCAGAAACAGAGACAAATTAACATTAGTAGTAACGGAGAGGGCCACCTGTTCTTTTTTTCAACAATAATACCTATCTTTCTTTTCTCTGACATTAGTTATCCACCGCTTTCAAGTAAAAGAAACAGAAGTCTCATCTTGAGAAATCCCCTGGGCTTTCTGAAGCTTCATTTTTATTACAGAAAAAAATACCACATCAGGAAGTTTACTGAAATGATACTATCACCTCTGCAAGAATTTATTTCCTATTGAGCTCCTCTACTACCACAATTTCAAACAGCCAACATACGATTTCCAAATCTATGTGCTAGACCAAGCCTTTCTTCTGGACTTGAGACCCACATTTTCAAATGTTGTGGAGACTGCTACTAGATTGGACTTAGGTCTTTCATTCAGGCACTGAGCACTCAACATGTCCCACACTTATCCACAGTCTTTCTTCCCTCACCAAACCTGCTGCCTCCACTATATTCCCTATACTGTGGGCAGCATCAACAGCATCAACAACTGGCAGCCCAGTTGTCCAAGCCAACATTTCGAGAATGAATGTGACTTGTCCCTCTCACACCTCTCAGACAAATTCAGTCTTCCTTGTAACTGCCTCTTGAATGCTCTTGTAGCATCCTTCGTTTCCTTGCCCTCGTTATTTCATTCCAAGCTTTCCATAGCTTTTGCAAATGTTCTTCCAACTTCCAGACTCAACTCCCTTTCATCCATCTAGCACACCATACCAGAGGGGTCTTTTAGGAACTTACATTGATCAAGGCACCTCCCACTTTAAAATTCTTTAACTCATCCTTTACAGGATAAAGTCTAAACCGCTTAGCATGGCACCAAGTTTCGTAGGATGTGTGTTACTAGCAAAATCCTACCAGAGGGCAGATAAAGACTTGGATCATTATGGATTATACTAGATCACTCACACCCTTCTCACACGTTCACAGCCCTATAGTTGATAACACAGATCTTATATGACTAAATGGAAATAGAAATGCAGTTGATGCTTGCATCCCAAGTTTCTCTGTGCTCTCACCTTAGGAACAGAAGGTTATAGTCTCTAATCCAATCCCTATATGTTTTGGAGTAGAAGCTTATAAAACGTTACATAAATTATAATGATTTTTACTAACTCAATAGTGGATGTGTTTATCAACACATTGAGCTTTAATGTTGTGGTCATTTAATATGTTATAGACACTAAAAATGCATTGACCATATCATGGTGATATATATATCCAAATCACACAACACAAAAATTCTACTAACTGCAATGACAAAGAAAAATCAGTGGGCCTTTAGATCACAGTTTAAGCCTCCAAGGAATAAGAAAAAAGTCTTTAAAAATTGGTTGAGTGTTTTGTCAACTTTTTTTTTTTTTTTTTTTTTTGAGACAGAGAGAGGGAGAAAGAACGTGCAAGAGAGTACACACAGTGGGCGAGAGGGGCAGAGGGAAAGAGAAAATCTCAGCACAGAGCCTGGCCAGGGGCTCAATCCCATGACTCTGGGATCATGACCTGAGCTGAAATCAAGAGCCGAACTCTCAACCAGCTGACCCACCCAGCCACCCCTTGTCAACTTCTCTGTACATATATAATCAGACCTCCAAAACGTATTGCTAGTTACACGCGAAAATTTTTTCTTTAAAAATATTGTTAATTTCTGCAAAGAAAACTGCCTTTACCCTCCTCAAATCTTATTCTAAGATCACTTCCAAGACTTAACTTCTGCCTTCCCCACTTAAATCGTTTTCCATCTTCCTATTTATTTTCTTAAATATAATATATGCAAAGAACTATCCCATTTGAGGACCAGAATATGATAAATTTCTTCTTGTGTTTAAAATAAAAGTTCATATTTTGGGTATTCAGAGGCATCTTTCACATAATTTGTCTCTGAGCACACCACAGGAAGACACATAATAGAGGCTTACTCTATATTTTCTAGGGTTTTCTTTATTCTTGCCATTTCGCCTTTTTTTCTTGTGCTCACTTTAACAAGGCAGGTGGTACATAGGATCTGAAAGATAAACTTTCAGGAAAAGCTGGCTGTCCCTGCCAGTGATGTTCTCTCTGCTCACTCCCCCTCTGGGTTCTCCTGCCCCTGTTGTGTTTGAGGATGGTTTCCCTGCGTACGCTGAAGAAAGAACGCCTCAGAGGGCTACTCTCCACCTTCATGGAGTCATGTGTCCTGAGAATTCTAAGAATTTGCAGCAAAACCTCTCTACAATATTTTCTCTAAACCTCAACTCGTATTTTACTCTCCAATCGGTGACTTGAGGCTCAATTTTTTATAAAGATGTAATTTCAAATTGTATCCAGAGCTGAAGCTACCTTTGAGGCTGAAGGTCATATTCTCATTAAAAAGGATGTAAATGTGCACTAAGAGTGTTAGAACTATCCCTTGATCCTGAACATTACTCTCTGTCACTTTTAAAAATTATTGTCTCAGGACTGAGGATATTATCTTCCTGGTAATTCCTACTCACTACACACATGTGGTTTGAGTAACTAATAAAGAATGTTATAAAGTCTTCTACAAGCATCACACATTCTACATATGCTTAATAATTTTAGCATTAATAATTGCTGAATGAAAGTTTATAGCAAGAAATGGAACCCACATACTTTAGCACCATCCCAAGATTTAAAGCTTTGTAACTTAAATATAACCAAGCCCAGTAGAAATATTAATTCACATAATAAATTTTATAAATCTATTCATCATAACATTTCCTTTTTAATTTATATGGGTAATAAGTAAATGTTGATCTGATATTAATTTTAAAAGGAAAGAATAAAAAACATAAGTGACAAAAATAAAACAGTTGGCAAAAAGGACAGCTTTGGGCTTGTACACTAAATTACAAGGTTTCAACAGGCCCACAAGTTAAGGGTGTTATTTATGTTCAATTATTAAAGCCATGTTGGAGAAACAAACAAAAAATCTTTTTTTTTTTTTTTTTTTTGTCAAATTAGTTTCCACATAACACCCAGTGCTCATCCCCACAAGTGCCCTCCTCCATGCCCATCCCCCCCCCCCACATCCATCAGTCCTCAGTTTTTGTCAGCATTCAAGAGTCTCTCATGGTTTGCCTCTCTCCCTTTCCCCCACCATTTCCGCCCTTCTTCTCCCCCTTGTTCCTCCGTCAAGTTCCTCCTAATCCTCCTATACGTGCAAACATATGATATTTGTCCTTCTCTGCCTGACTTATTTCGCTCAGCATAACACCCTCAAGGTCCATCCATGTTGCTACACATGGCCAGATTTCATTGTTTCTCATTGCCATGTAGTATTCCATGGTATAGATAAACCACATCTTCTTGATCCATTCATCTGTTGATGGACACTTAGGCTCTTTCCATGTTTTAGCTATTGTGGAGAGTGCTGCTATGAACATTGGGGTACATGTGCTCCTATGCCTCAGCATTTCTGTATCCCTTGGGTAAATTCCTAGCAGTGCTATTGCTGGGTCATAAGGGAGTTCTATTGTTAGTTTCCTGAGGAACCTCCACACTGTTTTCCAGAGGGGCTGTACCAGTTTACATTCCCACCAACAGTGTAGGAGGGTGCCCGTTTCTCCACATCCTCGCCAGCATCTAGAGTTCTCTGATTTGCTCATTTTAGCCACTCTGACTGGCGTGAGGTGGTATCTCAGTGTGGTTTTGATTTGTATTTCCCTGATGAGGAGGGATGCTGAGCATCGTTTCATGTGTCTGTTGGCCATCTGGATGTCCTCTTTGGAGAAGTGTCTGTTCATGTCTTCTGCCCATTTCTTCACTGGGTTGTTTGTTTTTCGGGCGTGTAGTTTGGTGAGTTCCTTATAGATTCTGGATATTAACCCTTTATCTGATATGTCATTTGCAACTATCTTTTCCCATTCCGTTGGTTGCCTATTAATTTTCTGGGTTGTTTCCTTGGCTGTGCAGAAGCTTTTAATCTTGATGAGGTCCCAACAGTTTATTTTTGCTCTTGATTCCCTTGCTTTTGGGGATGTGTCAAGTAAGAAGTTGCTGCGGTGGAGGTCAAGGAGGTTGTTTCCTGCTTTCTCCTCTAGGGTGTTGATAGTTTCCTGTCTCACGTTCAGGTCCTTTATCCATTTTGAGTTGATTTTTGTGCATGGTGTGAGAAAATGATCTAGTTTCATTCTTCTGCATGTTGCTGTCCAGTTCTCCCAACACCATCTGTTAAAAAGGCTGTCTTTTTTCCATTGGATATTCTTTCCTGCTTTGTCAAAGATCAGTTGGCTGTATACTTTTGGGTCCACTTCTGAGTTCTCAATTCTGTTCCATTGGTCTATGTGTCTGTTTTTGTGCCAATACCATACTGTCTTGAGGATGACAGCTTTGTAGTAGAGGCTGAAGTCTGGGATGGTGATACCTCCCGTTTTGGTTTTATTTTTCAGTATTACTTTGGCTATTCGGGGTCTTTTGTGGTTCCATACAAATTTTTGGATAGTTTGTTCTAGTTTTGAGAAGTATGCTGGTGCAATTTTGATTGGAATTGCATTGAATGTGTAGAGTGCTTTAGGTAGTAATGACATCTTAACTATATTTATTCTTCCTATCCATGAGCATGGAATGTTTTTCCATTTCTTTGTGTCTTCTTCAATTTCCTTCATAAGTTTTCTATAGTTTTCATCATACAGATCTCTTGTATCCTTGGTTAGGTTTATTCCGAGGTATTTTATGGTTTTTTGTGCAATTGTGAATGGGATCAGTTTCTTGATTTCTCTTTCTGTTGCTTCATTATTGGTGTATAAAAATGCAACCGATTTCTGTACGTTGATTTTGTACCCTGCAACTTGGCTGAATTCTTGGATCAGTTCTAGTAGGCTTCTGGTGGAGTCTGTCGGGTTTTCTATGTAGAGTATCATGTCATCTGCGAAGAGTGAAAGTTTGACTTCCTCTTTGCCAATTCTGATGCCTTTGATTTCCTTTTGTTGTCTGATGGCTGATGCTAGGACTTCCAGCACTATGTTAAACAACAGTGGTGAGAGTGGACATCCCTGTCGTGTTCCTGATCTCAGGGGGAAAGCTCTCAGTTTTTCCCCGTTGAGGATGATGTTAGCTGAAGGCTTCTCATAGATGGCTTTGATGATGTTTAAGTAGGTTCCTTCTATCCCAACTTTCTCGAGAGTCTTTATTAAGAAGGGATGCTGTATTTTGTCAAATGCTTTTTCTGCATCTATTGACAGGATCATATGGTTTTTATCTTTTCTTTTATTGATATGATGGATCACATTGATTGATTTGCGAATGTTGAACCAGCCCTGTAACCCAGGAATGAATCCCACTTGATCTTGGTGGATGATTCTTTTGATATGCTGCTGGATTCGATTTGCAAGGATCTTGTTGAGAATTTTTGCATCCGTATTCATCAAGGATATTGGCCTATAGTTCTCTTTTTTTGCTGGATCTCTGTCTGGCTTGGGAATCAGAGTGATGCTGGCTTCATAAAATGAGTCCGGGAGTTTTCCTTCGACTTCTATTTTTTGGAATAGCTTGAGAAGAATTGGGATTAATTCTGTTTTAAATGTCTGGTAGAATTCCCCAGGGAAACCATCAGGTCCAGGGCTCTTATTTGTTGGGAGATTTTTGATCACTGATTCGATTTCTTCACTCGTTATGGGTCTGTTCAGGTTTTCTATTTCTTCCCGTGTGAATTTTGGTAGTGAGTGTGTGTTTAGGAATTTGTCCATTTCTTCTAAGTTGTCCAATTTGTTGGCATATAATTTTTCATAGTATTCCCTGATAATTGCTTGTATTTCTGAGGGGTTGGTTGTAATAAGTCCATTTTCATTCATAATTTTGTCTATTTGGGTGCTCTCTCTTTTCTTTTTGATAAGCCTGGCTAGAGGTTTGTCAATTTTGTTTACTTTTTCAAAAAACCAACTCTTGGTTTCATTGATCTGTTCAATTGTTTCTTTGGTCTCTATGTTGTTTATTTCTGCTCTAATTTTTACTATTTCTCTTCTTCTACTGGGTTTAGGGCGTTCTTGTTGCTCTGCCTCTAGCTCCTTTAGGTGAGCTGTTAGATTTTGGACTTGTGCTTTTTCTAATCTCTTGAAATAGGCCTGGAGAGCAATGTACTTTCCTCTTAGGACTGCCTTGGCCGCATCCCATAGATTTTGAATTGTTGTGTTTTCATTTTCATTTGTTTCCATATATTTTTTAATTTCATCTCTAATTGCCTGATTGGCCCATTCATTCTTTAGAAGGGTGTTCTTTAACCTCCATGTTTTTGGAGGTTTTCCAGACTTCTTCCTGTAATTGATTTCAAGTTTCAAAGCATTGTGATCTGACAGTGTGCATGGTATGATCTCTATTCTTTTATATTTATTGAGGGCTGCTTTATGTCCCAGTATGTGATCTATCTTGGAGAATGTGCCATGCGCACTTGAGAAGAAAGTAAATTCCCTGGCCTCAGGATGTAAAGTTCTAAATATATCCGTCAGATCCATCTGGTCCAATGTGTCTTTCAAGTCCATTATTTCTTTAGTGATTTTCTGTCTGGTTGACCTATCCATTGCTGTAAGCGGAGTATTAAAGTCCCCTGCTATTAGCACATTCTTATCTATAAGCTTGTTTCTGTTTGTGATTAATTGTTTTAGATATTTAGGTGCTCCCATCTTCGGTGCATAGACATTTATGATTGTTAGTTCTTCCTCATGGATGGACCCTGTAATTATTATGTAGTGCCCTTCTTCATCTCTTGTGATTGTCTTTAATTTAAAGTCCAGTTCGTCTGATATAAGTATAGTTATTCCGGCTTTGTTTTGATTTCCAGTAGCATGATAAAGATTTCCACATCCCCTTACTTTTAATCTGAAGGTATCCTCCAGTCTAAAATGGGTTTCTTGTAGATAGCATACAGATGGATTTTGTTTGTTTGTTTTTTTATCCATTCTGCTACCCTATGTCTTTTGATTGGAGCATTCAGCCCATCTGCATTCTGTGTTATTATTGAAATATGTGGGTTTATCGTCTTTGTGTCCTTTGTGGGGTTCATGTTTGTGGTGGTATCTCTGGTATCTTTGTTCCTTGAAACCTTTCCTTCAGAGCATCCCCCTCAGGATTTCTTGTAGGGCTGACCTAGTGGTGACAAGTTCTTTCAATTTCTGTTTATTTGGAAAGACTTTTGTCTCTCCTTCTATTTTGAATGACAGGCTTGCTGGATAGAGGATTCTTAGCTGTATATTTTTTCTGTTCATCACTTTGAAGATCTCCTGCCATTCCTTTCTGGCCTGCCAAGTTTCAGTAGATAGGTCTGTCATGACTCTGATAGGTTTCCCTTTGTATCTTAGGGCCCTTTTCTCCCTAGCTGCTTTCAGAATTCTCTCTTTGTCCTTTTATTTTGCCATTTTTACTATGATATGCCGTGCAGAAGATCTATTCAAATTACGTCTGAGGGGGGTCCTCTAAGCCTCTTGTATTTAAACGTTTACTTCTTTCTCCAGATTGGGAAGTTCTCTGCTATAATTTGTTCCAGAACTCCTTCAGCATCTTTCCCTCTCTCTTCCTCTTCTGGGGTTCCTATGATATGGATATTGTTGCATTTGACCATATCGCTGAGCTCTCAAACTCTTCTTTCATGTTCCTGGATCAGTTTGTCTCTTTTTTTTCTCAGTTTCCTCTTTTTCTATAATGGTATCCTCTAAATCACTTATTCTCATTTCTGCCTCTTTAACCCGTGCATTGGAGGCCTCTAATTTATTATGTATCTCGTTTATCTCATTTTTAAATTCATCATGCCTATTTTTATTCTCCATGTTGTCTGTAGCCTTAGTTTCTTTGATGTCCCCTATGATTTTTTTCAAGCCCAGCTATTAATTTTATGATTATTATTCTAAAATCTTCTTCAGTTATGCTGCTTATATCTGTTTTGAGCAGGTCATTAGCTGTCAATTCTTCTTGGAGTTTCTTTGGAGGGGAGCTCTTTTGTTTCGTCATTTTAGTTAGCTTTCTGGCTCTTGTTGGTTTTAAAGACCTGTTATGCTCTCTGTTTCTATGAGCGTTGCTATATCCAAGAAGACTCTTTGACTTTCCAGGGCCTATCCTTTCAGAGAGTGTTTTTTGAATGGTATCCCTTGGTCTCTCTTGTTGGGACCTTGGTTATTTTATTTTCCTACTCGTAGTGATATTTGGGACTCTCCACCTTGTGCACTCAGGCTTGTTTCTTGAGGTAGCCCTCTCAGGCAGGGATGGGAGTGGCGGGATCCAGTGCCTCAGGCGGGAGCTCTGCCTCGGCGGTTGTGGGGAGGAGAGTGACGGTGCTCCAGTCCCTTCTTGAACCCCGCGCTGCAACTCGCTATTATGGGCGTGTAAACTACCCGTACCGGGGACACAGCCGAAGTTGGTTGCACTCTTCAACCCAGGCCAGTTCCAATCTCCAAATCCCCGTCCGCGCGCCCCGCTGAAATTGCCTTAGACACAGCTTCCCAGGCAACCCCCTCGGGCAATTCCAGGCTCCCTGCCTGGAATTTAAGTAGGCTTCACACCCAACACAGAGCCCAACAACCGGGCTTGAACTCACAACCCTGAGATCAAGACCTGAGCTGAAATCAATCAAGAGTTTGATGCTTAACCAACTGAGCCACCCAGGCGCCCCCCAAAATCATTTTTAATCGTAGGACAGTGTATGCAATTTTTCTAAAACAGGTGATGTTAAAATCTGGTTCTGGCACTGTATTAGTTAATGGTTTGGGGAAAGCCATTCGATCTACTTTTGCTTTTAGAATGTTTTCAAAGGAAGAATTATAGACCTACTGGATCTTTTTCCTTCTAGAAAAGTGAGGTGCCGGCAAAAAATTTTTTTCACTCTATTGTACTGTCTTCTTAGCCCCAAAGTTATTCAGATTCCAGAGAAGGAAAAGAAGACAAAGAAAGAGAAGACTTTTCTCACATTAGCTTAAAGGTCTTCCTCCCTTCGTCAGCTAACTTCACTTTCATTCGCCCATCTAAGTGCTCTCATGTACTGTTCCTTTGCCCTTCCGCCTTCAAAAAACTTCCAGATGTAAGAATACCATACAGTGGCCAAGAGAGATTCCCGAAACATAGGAGCCAACAAACCCATGTTCATCGTTTTATCTAGTTCACTAGAAACAATACGTGCTGAGTTCCTTGGCTCTGTTGAGGTAAGTAGAAAACAATTACCAGGTTTTTCAGTTCCAACTTGGAGCTGGGAGTTTCACATACCCTCCCAGTGGCTGGACGTGCCTCACTAGCCCATTCATCTGCTGGCCTTCCTCGTTAGGACCCAAGTGGATCAAATCAGCAAAAGTGGCCTCCCGATTCTTGTGCTTCAGGCTAACACTCCCAGGCATACATCCTACCTAGAACGCATGTCTCTGGATTGCTTCCTCCCTACACCTTAAAGAAGTGGAATTAATAACAATTTTTAGAACTTTCAGGTTAAAAATACATAAAACTCACTATTATCTTGTCCAAAATAGTCTTTCCTAGTATCTTATGCCTTCCTGTAGCCAAAGAAATAAAAGTTTTTATTATATTTAATCCAGAAAGCTGTAAAATAGGCTAGATTTTTTTTTCTCTTTGATTTATTTCTCTATGTCTTGCTTCTATCAGGTTACATTGGGTTTGAGGAAGACAAAGGAAACATAGAATAGGGTAAGTCAGGAATTTCAAATTCCTTGAAATAACTGATTGTTCTAAATATTTTGTTTATTCCCCTCCACCCCTCCAAAAAATACTTATTCCATTCATTAGGATTGAATATAAATAAATTTCTTATCTATAAATAAACATTTCCCAAAAATAGTCATTGGATCTTTTGCTTTTAACTGAAAAAGCACCACTCTTGCTCAGTAGCATGGATGTAAAAATGTTATGATTTAAGAAATTGGGGGATTCGGTGGGTTGTTATCACGCCCCAGTGTGTGTAAGTTACTCCTGAGCCATTAAATAGATGCTCACAGAGAGGAAACTCAACAGCAATGGCAGCAATCGCAGCAAACCGCTAGTTAAGAGTGGGTGGTACAGAAGTGGAGGCAGCAGAGAGGTCATTTTCGTTTTAATACCATTTTATAAGAGTAAAAGAGAAGCTTCACTAGCTTTATGGTACCAAATCTGTTTTAATGCTCTTTTTGAACCAGGAAAAAGCTTGAAGAATATTCAAATGAGATGGGAAGGTTAAGACCATTTAAATCACAAGGAGTTTGAGCATAAGGTATTTGGTGGTCGTGGGAAGTAGATTTGAATATGGAGCTCTCGGTACCCAATGAATATATCGATTTCTTCTCATCCTCTTTTGAGGGAGGTAAGTGAAAGCACTGGTGTTCTTACAGCTGTTTGTGAGGCATATGTCCTTGTAACACCTCTTAGATAGTCATCCCTTCTCTTTAGCAAAGTCTCTCCATACGGGAGCTATGAAGACAACTTATTGTGGTCAGCAGAAATCTGGGTCCGTACAGAAGCATGGAAACCCAGAATTGCTGCTTCGTCTCTTGATCCTTCTCTGCTCTGCAGTCCTGCGGAGGCATCTCTGTCTTCCGGCAGGCATGGGCAAAGGAAGGGCAATGCCTTCCCCTCCGTCCCCACTGGGACCTGGGATCCAGGATATGTGGCCAATGTGATATTATCAGGTATTTCTCTTTCAGGCCACTTTGCCCTTATGACATACGCACAGAGAAAAATTCGTATGTATAAGTCACAGGCTAATTCTTGGCAATTCCCACCAGGAGAGCTGATCCTTCTTTCCACTTTCCAGTATGCGGTAATTGTGCAGAACTGCGCAGCCTGTTCATTTCAACATGGATGTGAGGGGACCTTATCATCTGGCATACACCCCCATTTTTTAGTAAATACTACTATAACTAAAATCTTTCTGAAAAGTATTCCTAATATTAAAACTACCCAATGATATAAAATCACAGAAAGACATTTGGGTAATGAAAAAGGTACTTAAGCAGTAACTGGAATGTAATCACACAGGACAATAGGTGCTTCACTCCGGCTCACTTATCAGTGAATGCCACATCCCATAAACTCTTGAAGCCAGGGGCCATGGTCCAATTCGGAAAAAATACCGAGATTTTAAGAAATTTCAGGTTTGCAGTTTTCTGACATGCAAAGCAACCAGATCCCACTGTTCTGTTAAAAAAAAAAAAACACTTATGTTTTTAAATTCTTTAAATGACACCTGGCGCACGAAATGGTGTTATTACTGCTACAATCATTTTAGTATTTGACTAAATAAAAGTATCTCCTAGAAAACTCGGGGGAAGAATAATCCTCCTACCCTATTGAAACTTTCAGTGCTACTTCTTGAAATAGGGAACCCCATTTTTGTGCCCCTAACGCCTGCCATGAATTTGAATTTCTACATGGAATTATTTCACATTTGAGAGATAGGGTGAAGACAAATGAAAAGAACTACATAATTTTGAACAGTGTAGGCTAAGGGATAGCTTAGGGACAGTATTCAAGTGTACAAATGTTTACTTAAACTAAGAAAGATGATATCAAGCCTCACTTCATTCCACTCAGGACAGGGTGAAAGAAAATGAACTTAAAACTGCACCAGGAAAATGTGTTGTGTATGCATAAATATTCACATGTACAAATACTGGACATGCACATATACACACATAAATATAAGCGCAGTCTTCATAAACCCTGTGTATTCTATTTCTTTTCCTTGTGCATCTGAAAGTTTAAGAACTTAGTCTGGGGTTATGATATAAATAACCTATTCAGAAGTTCGGAAGTGAATTCATAAAACTGGAGGCAATCATATTACGCAGTTATTACAATACATATTCATTGCAGATCCTGTGACATGCCACACAAATGCCTGCCATAAACCAGAAGATCATGGAAAACCTTGGCTACAGAATTAAAATCCATATCACTTTTTAGAGGAAAATCTCTTTTGACTTTATATGATACATACACATTGCTTCTGTGTTACCTACTACCCAAGTTGTAAAATTTTAAAAAGCTGTACAAAGTCATTACAAAGTACCTTTGTATATAAAAAAAAAAAATTCTCATATAAAGATCGAGTCTAAAAACAAGTAGATGTTTGTCAACTTCTAAGAGTCCCAAGTAAATATTTTGTTTTGTTGTTCTGTGATCTCCATCTTTTTTGAGTAACCATATTATTTCCTAAAATTATTCATGACACAAACCATCTTGAGATGGTTTTGACAACTTGTATCTTCCCAAGGTACTAAGCCTGGGTGGCTCAGTTGGTTAAAGCATCTGACTTCGGCTCAGGTCATGATCTCACAGTTGGTGAATTCGAGCCCTGTGTCTGGCTCTGTGCTGACAGCTCAGAGCCTGGAGTCTGCTTCAGATTCTGTGTCTTCCTCTCTCTCTGCCCCTCCCCTGTTTGTGCTTTGTCTCTCTCTCTCTCTCTCTCTCCCTCTCTCTCTCTCTCAAAAATAAATAAATATTAAAAAAAAAAAAAGAAAAAATGAAATCTGAATAGACCTGAAATGCCTGAAGAGATTGGAATTACTACAAATCTTCCTAAAAGAAAAACCAAGGCCCAGGTGACATCACTACTAAACTTTATTAAATATTTAGGGAAGATGCAATACCTTTTTTTAGGAGAAAAAGGAAAAGGGAATACTTTCTAGCTTGTCCCATAAGACCAGTTTTATTATAAAACCAAAGCCAGATAAATTTATCACAGGAAAAGGAAAACTATAAACCAATTATTTATAGTGAATATAAATGCAGAAATCCTTAACAAAGTAAAAGCAAATTAAAAACAGCAACATATATAAAGTTTACATACCATGATCAAATAAGATTTGTCCCTGGAATGCAAGAATGACTTTATATCTGAAAATCAATGAATATACCATATGAATAGAATGAAGGGCAAGGTTACATAATTTTTAAATTAGCCACAGATAAAACTTTTGATAAAATCTAATACCAATTTATAATAAAAACTCTCAACAAATTGGGAATAGAAAGGAACTTTCTCTACTTGATAAAGGGCATGCATGAAAAATCTATAGCTAATTGTAAATAACAGATCTTTCCCATTGAGATTGGGAATAAGGCAGGAATATCCATTTTCATTACTTATTTTTTTATTTTTTGAGAGACAGAGAGGAAGGGGTAGACGGGGAGGGAGAGAGAGAATCCCAAGCAGGCTCCATGCTGAGCATGGAGATTTGGGGCTTGATCCCACAACCATAAGATCCCAGATTTGGGGCTTGATCCCACAACCGTAAGATCATGAGCTGAGCTAAAATCAAGAGTCAGAAACTTAATGGACTGAGCCACCCAGGTGCCCCCATTTTCATAACTTCTTTTCAAAGTTTTGCTGAATGTTTTAGCCAGTGTGATAAAGCAAGGAAAATAAAGGCCTATGCTTTTGTACGTACAAAGTCCTAAAACTATATGTATGTGTGTATGTATGTATGTATGTATGTGTATATTAGAACCAATAAGTGAATTTAACAAGGATGTAAGATACAAAATCAGTGTTTAAAAATCAATTGTATTTATTGTATTAGCAATGAACCATCTGAAAATAAATTTCAAAAAGGAATTTATTCATAAAAATAGCAAAAAGAAAAATGCTTAGGAAGAGATATAATAAAAGAAGTGCAGGAGCTAAATGCTAAAATAGTATAAAACTTTGCTGGGAGAAATTACAGAAGATCTAAATTCATGGAGAGGTAAACCATGTTCATGGATGGGGACAGCTGGGTGGCTCAGTTGGTTAAGCATCCAACTCTTGATTTTGGCTCAGGTCATGATCTCACAGTTCATGGAATCAAACCCTGTGTTGGGCTCTGCACTGACAGCATGGAGCCCCCTTGGGATTCTCTCTTTCCCTCACTCTCTCTCTGTACCTTCCCCACTCATGCCCTCTCTCTGTCTCTCAAAATAAATAAATAAACATTAAAAAAATACTTTTGGAAATGGCAATTTCTCCCCAGATTATCTATAGATTTAGTAGAATCTCTGTCAAAATTCTAACAGGCTTTTTTCTTGTAAAATTTGACAAGTTGGTCCTAAAGTTCATATGGAAATGCAAAGAACCTGATTAACAAAACTGTTTTGGAGACAAAAAGCTGGAGGATTTACACTGTTTGATTTCAAACTTAATATGAGGCTATAGTCATCAGACTGTATGGTATAAGAATAAACATAGAGGTCAGTGGAACAGAATAGAGTTTATAACTTCTAAGATTCATGGTGAATTTACTTTCTTTTTTTTTATTATTATTTTTATTATTATTTTTTTTTACAAATAGTTTATTGTCAAATTAGTTTCCACATAACACTCAGTGCTCATCCCCACAAGTGCCCTCCTCCATGCCCCACCCCCCCCCCCCCCCCCCCCCTCAGTCCTCAGTTTTTGTCAGCATTCAAGAGTCTCTCATGGTTTGCCTCTCTCCCTTTCCCCCACCATTTCCGCCCTTCTTCTCCCCCTTGTTCCTCCGGCAAGTTCCTCCTAATCCTATACGTGCAAACATATGATATTTGTCCTTCTCTGCCTGACTTATTTCGCTCAGCATAACACCCTCCAGGTCCATCCATGTTGCTACACATGGCCAGATTTCATTGTTTCTCATTGCCATGGAGTATTCCATGGTATAGATAAACCACATCTTCTTGATGCATTCGTCCGTTGATGGACACTTAGGCTCTTTCCATGTTTTAGCTATTGTGGAGAGTGCTGCTATAAACATTCGGGTACATGTGCTCCTATGCATCAGCATTTCTGTATCCCTTGGGTCAATTCCTAGCAGTGCTATTGCTGGGTCATAGGGGAGTTCTAGTGTTAGTTTCCTAAGGAACCTCCACACTGTTTTCCAGAGGGGCTGCACCAGCTTACATTCCCACCAACAGTGTAGGAGGGTGCCCGTTTCTCCACATCCTCGCCAGCATCTAGAGTTCTCTGATTTGCTCATTTTAGCCACTCTGACTGGCGTGAGGTGGTATCTCAGTGCGGTTTTGATTTGTATTCCCTAATCAAAGGCATCAGAATTGGCAAAGAGGAAGTCAAACTTTCACTCTTCGCAGATGACATGATACTCTACATCGAAAACCCGACAGACTCCACCAGAAGCCTACCAGAATTTACTTTCAAAAAAGATGCAACCATACTTCAGTCAGGAAATAATACTCTTTTTGGGGCGCCTGGGTGGCTTAGTCGGTTGAGCGTCCGACTTTCGCTTAGGTCATGATCTCGCGGTTCGTGGGTTCGAGCCCCGCGTCGGGCTCTGTGCTGACTGCCAGCTCAGAGCCTGGAGCCTATTTCAGAGTCTGTGTCTCCCTCTCTTCTCTGACCCTCCCCTGCTCACGCTGTCTCTCTCTCTCCTAGAAATAAATAAAAAAAAAAAAAAGGAAATAATACTCTTTTTAACAAATTGTGTTGAGACAATTAGATATCCATATGCAAAAAATTTTTAATGAACTTAGATACTTACTTTACACAAAAAATTTGATTCACAATAAATCAAAGACCTAAATGTAAGAGTGTGAACTATAATAGTTCTAGAAGAAAATAAGAGAACATTTTTGTGACATTAGGTTAGGCAACACTTTTTTAGATCTGACAGGAAAACTATCTCTAAATGAAAAAATAAATATAAAGGACTTTACCAAAATTAAAATATTTTACTCTTCAAAAGAACATCAAGAAAATGAAAAGACAAACCACAGACTAGGAGAAAATATTTGTAAATCAGATGTCTGATAAAAAACATATTCAGAATGTATAGCTCTTACAACTTAATAATAAAAAAGACAACCCAATTTAAAATGGATAGAAGATTTGAATAGGCACTTCACTAATGACATGCAAATGGCTAATAAGCACATGAAAAGATAAAAACACGTGGGAAAGATTAACTAAAACTAAAATGAAATATCCCTACAGACCTACAGAGCTATTATCAAAAAGCCTGACAATACTGAGTGTTGGCGAGGATATGGACAAAATGAATTCCTTGTCCAATGCTCATGAGAGTGTAAAATATTACATCCCCTTTGGAAAGGTTTGGCAATTTCTTGACAAATTACACATGTACTTAGCATACTGTCCAGTATTTCCACTGTATTTACTGAAGAGAAATGAAGCCACACAAATACTCGCGTGTGAACACACATAGCATTATTTTTAAGAGCCGAAATTAGTAAATAAGCCAGATATTAATCAACTGGGAAATAGATAAGCACATGTGTATATCCATATATCCATACAATGGGATACTATTTAGCAATAAAAAGGAATGAAGTTTGACACAGGCAAAAATATGAATGTATCTGAAAGCCACTACATTAAGTGAAAGAGTATTATGTGATCCCATTTCTAAAAAAGGGAAAACGATTTAGAGAGATGATAGCCTGGGTCTGGGGATAGGAGGTGGGATTGATTGCATGGAGCATGAAAGAACTTTTTGAGGTAAGAGAAGTGTCCTAAACCTGCACTGTGATGATGGTTCCACTGCTTTATAAATTTACCAAAAATTGCACTAGGCCCTTACAGTGGGTGAAAGTTATGGCATGTAAATTACACTTCAATAAATCTGATAAAAAGTCACAAGGCAAAAGTATATAATGTATAATACCTAATAAGAAGAAAGTGAAAAAAATGGAACAATAATTCAGCCTGTCACAGTAACCAAATACACTTTTTGCAAATAAATAAAATATGTTGGTGAATTTTCTGGGGGCAAACATGAATTTCTAGCATCTACAGCCCACAGCTAACATTGGCTTCAATGAGACTCCATCATCCACATATTTGTGGTTCAGCTGTATCCCTAGCAATTAGCATAGGGCGTACATAGTAGGTGCTTTATAAATATTTTTTGAATGGTGTGAAGATGTCTTGAAACTCTATGATTTTTGGTATCTGTTACGCAGCAGCAACCACTCTCCATTTTTCAGTAATATCTAAAATTGCATTGTAATTTTAGAATATTCTCTTAAAATTTTGTTGCAGTTTGATGTTTGAGTATTCTTGCCAGGAAAAATACATATGTAACTCAAATCATCCTAGTTATGGACCACTAAGCGTGCAGCTATGTAGACCCTAATGAAGTCCTGCAGTCTCTATCAAGTCCCAGCAGCCCAGGGGATATTTCACATGTGCTCAGACACAATCTGTCCCCCTGGCATTCTCACTGCTCTTCTGGAAAGAGTGATTTCCTTGCTAGTGGCTGTTCTCACTCTGGGTATGGGAGATGGTGCTGCTTCTCAGCTGGCCCCCTGCAGCACTGTGAGCGAGCGCCACAAATCTGTATCATGACACAACTGGGCCGGGCAGAGGCAGCAAGAAGGGACTGTGCTGGCCTCTGCTTCTCTACCACTGGGTGTTGGCCATGTCACTGGTACCCTGGTGGCTGCACTAAGCTCCCAGCATGACCGAGGTTTGGGGTGCCCTGCTGCAGAACCGGAGAATATGCCTTCCTACCTTTACGGTTACCTCGTGTTAGACGTGCCTTAAGGTAGTGATGCTTGAGTATTAGAGAGATTTTTAGTTTTACTCATAGCCTCCTTTCTCCTTAGGATTCAGCCCTGTACCAGGGAAGAAGTACTGGGAGCAGATTTGCACAGTCTCTCTCACCCATGCTGTTTTCAGAATCCCTATTCTCCCCTGATTGAGAGGTCATTCTTGCCATGCTTGTATTCTTCCCTGCCACTGAGTTCTTTAAGACCCCCTGAAAATAAACTTTTCTCAGCTCCTCCCTCAAATTGATAATCACATTCCTATACGCCTGAAAATAATAATGGGTGATGGTTCCATAGTGAACTTTCTTTACTACATTTGGAAACTTACTATCATTTTGAAGAAGACCCTAGTGCAGCATTTTGGACAATGCACTGTTTAAAAAAAATTTAACTCTTGGACCTACCATTTCTTTTACCTTCTTAAAATTATCTTCATTTAAATGCCAGAAGCTTAAAATATCAAATTAATTTATAATGTATTGTTTACAATTTTAATAGTGGAAGAGTTTCTTCTCTTTTCTGGATTGTGGCAGCTCAAGCACGATGAATAGGATGTAAGAAATAAGTGTTACCATGAGAGGTGTATTTTGCACAATCATTGTAACTCTTAAGTCTGACCTTCAAAAAAAGACCTATGCCATATCTCGAAACTCCGTTGTATCACAGGCGAGTGAATGCTTCTGTAAGTAGATCATCATCTTATTCCTCAGTAACCAGTCCTTGCAATGGGTCCAGCTGGAAACTTGATTTTCCAGTCTCCCTTGCACATTGATGTGGCCCATGAGATATAAGTGGAGGAAGACTTTAAGGAAGGCTCCTCAGAAGTGAAGAGGTAAGCATTCTTCCCTCTCTCCCTTCTTCATGGGGATTTGATAGCCGAACTTAATCAGCCATACTGAAACTGTGAATAAGCCTTAAGAATGGAAGCTATGCAATAGGAGGGTTGAGATGAAACATAAGAGTCAGCCTGGGCCTTTATAGACTTTAAAAATTCACCATGGTGGCTCTGGTATGCCTACATACATCTTCTTTTAGATTTCAGGGAGAAACAATTCAGTTCTATATTGTTTAAGGCACTCTGTTTTTTCTTTTTCAAGTTGATTTAATTATTTTGAGAGAGAGAAAAAGCATGAGCAGAGGAGGAGCAGAGAGAGAGGGAGAGAATCCCAAGCAGACTCCATAATGTCAGCGCAGAGCTTGACGAGGGGCTCAAACGCATGAACCCTGAGATTATGACCTGAGCTGACATCAAGAGTCAGATGCCTAACTGACTGAGCCACCTGGGTACCTCTAGAAGGTATCTTTTAAACTACTAAAACCTCCATCTATTCTGTTCTATTTATCTTAATTAAGATTTTTCCCCACTTTATTGAGATATAATTGACAAAATTATAAGACGCTTAAAGTGTACAATGTGATGATTTGAGATGTGTATCCATTGTGAAAAGACTCCCATTGAGTTAAGGCATCCATCACCTCACATATTCTTTTAGCGAGGACCTTTAAATTCTACTGTCTCAGCAAATTTTACTTATATAATACATTATTAGCTTTAGTCACCATGGGATACATTAGATCCTCAGACCTAATTCAAATAATATTTTTGTGCCTACAAGAGTGCTTAGTATATTTTAGTCTACTTATTTAAAATTATGACGATAACAGTAAGTAATCATAATCACAATATGTCAAAGATAAAACATAATTAGAATGAAAACCCCTCATAATAATTTCACAGAACATTTTGGGATTCGGATATTGGAATTGTTTGAGTAGTCCGTCCATTTATTTAGATTTGGGTAGCATCTGAAAGTGGTACCTTCTACCCAGCAAGTCTTTTTTGTATCCAGAAATTTATGGAGTGGAGAATTCTTTTAGGAGTAACTCAGCGGGTACCCTGACTACTCCATCTTCCAGCTGAGGCTCCAGTACATAAAATCCACCTATTGTACAGGGGTGGCATTAGCTGAAGCTGGTTGCAGGCAAGGACAATGGGGCACATGAGAATACAGCTTCCACGGTGTAAAGGTACGTCGGTGACAGAGGATTGTGCGCATTCACTAGATATAAGTTATTAGAAGGGAGTGATTGTTCTGGGAGCATGGACAGGCAACAGAATTCACCCTTGCCCAGCGTTGTCATATCCTTGGGCTGCCGTAACAAATTACCACAAACTTGGTGGCTTAAAGCAACAGAAATTTATTCTTGTGCAGTTTTGGAGGCCAAGATTCTGAACACAGTGTTGGCGGGCAATTCTGTGTCTGAGGGCTCTAGGGAAGAATCCTGTCTTGCCTCCCCTGGCTTCTGGTGGCTCCTGGAATTCTATGGCCCATGGCAGTGCAACTCCAGGATCTGCCTCTGTTTTCACCTCTCCGTGTCTATGTCCCTTTCTCTTTTATAAAAACTAGTCATTGGATTTAAGGCCCACTCTGCTCCAAGATGGTTGTCTCAAGATCTCTACTTAAGTACATCTGCAAAGACCTCTTTTCCAAATAAGGTCATACATCTAGGCTCTGGGTGGTCATATCTCTTGGGAGGTGTCAATTCAACTCACTAGAGCTCCCCCCTCGCGGGCTTTTCAAAATTTATGTCCATTCCACTTGCAAAATACATTCACCCCACCCCAATATTGCCCAAAGTCTCAACTCATTACAGCACCAACTCTTAGTCTAAAAGTTTAAGTAAATATCATGAGCTTCAAAGGCATATCTGATCATCTCAATCAGGTATGGGTGAGACTCTGGGCAGCAGAGTCTTGGAACAGAATTCCTCTCCATCTGTGAGCCTGTGAACATAGAACACACGTTATTTGCTTCCAAAGTACAATGGTGGGACAGGTAGAGTATAGACGTCTACATGACAAAAGAGGGACATGAAAAGAGATGAAGGGGTCACCAGTACTAAGCAAGTGTGAAGTCTGGCAGGGCAGATCTCATTAGGTTTCAAGACATGAGAATAATCCTCTGTGGCCTGAGGCTCCTCTGTTCCTTTGGCTCCATCATCCTCTGCGTTCTCACTGGCAGCTCCATTGTCCTCGGCCTCTGGGCCGATGGCGATTTTGCCTTAAGTCATCCATTCTAATTACTACTTGAAGGGTAGTACATGTTTGCGCTGGGGAGGTCTATAAAACATTTCCTGCCTACAGAATTCTGGGAGTAGACAACCTTTTGCCATGTGGTCCGGTCTCCGTCCCTATCAGTCCAACTGGCAATGTTTGTGCTGGTATAATATCATCAAAATCTATGGGCCTCCTGTGTATCCCAAGGGGATCCACATCACCAGACAAGAGGGTTCTCCCCAGTGTCCTCCTGGATGACCTCATCTCTATTCTTGGCTTCTGTTGAGATGGCTGGTTGGAAAATGAGTCACACACCTAATCTCTTCAGCAAAAGACTGTCCAGCTACACTCTTGGCTTTCTCCACAGAGCAGGTTTTCTTAACAGTGAATTTCCTAATTTTAGCATCCTTTGCAATATGGATAGACCGAGAACCTCTCAAATCATGAAGTGCTGGTTCCTTTTTGCTTAACAGGACTTCCTTAATTTATCTCTTTCTTTTTGCATTTTACTTTAAGCAGCAAGGAAAAATCAGGCGGCACCTTCAACACTTTAGAAATGTCTTCAGCTAAATATTCAAGTTCATCTCTTATGAGTTCTGCTTTTCCAAAGTGGAACATAGTTCTAGTGCTGCTTCTTAACAAGGTTTGCCTTTCCTCCAGTTTCTAAGAACATGTTCCTCATTTCCTACTGAGATCTCACCAGAAGTGCCTTTAACGTCCATGTTGCCACCAATCAGCTCTGCAAAGCAATCTAGCATTTTTCTGTCAAGCACCTTAAAATTATTTCAGCCTCTACCTACAACTCTATTCCAAAGCCACAGCCACATTTTTAGGTGTTTATTACAGCAGCACCCCACTTCTGAAAGTCAAAATCTGTATTAACCAGGTTCTACTTGAGAAATGGAAACAGTAGGAAATATAGAAATCTCATTCTCTCCCCCACGCCCCACGCCCCCTCTCTCAATGAATTGGTTTATTTGATTGTGCTGGGTGGCTAGTCCACAGTCCGTAGACCATGTGAGTAAGCTAGAAACTCTGACAGGAGCTGAAGCTACCGTCCACAGGCAGATTTTCTTCTTCCTCAGAGAAATACCAGTTTTGCTCTTTTTAAAAAACAGCTTTATTGAGATATACTTCACCCACTTAAAGTGTACAATTCAATGGTTTTTAGTATATTCTCAGATATGTGCAATTATCACCACAGTCAATTTTAGACTGTTTTTATCATCTCAAAAAGAAACTCCGTATTCTTTCCTGTTCCTCCTTCCCTACATCTACCCCCCCCCCCCAACTCCACAGCCTTACAGAACCACTAATCTACTTTCTATCCCTACAGATGTATCTATTTTGGACTCTTACATAATTGCAGTCATATAGTATGTGGTCTTGTGGCTGGGTTCTTTCACTTAGCATAATATTTTTAAAGTTCATCTTTGTTATAACATGTATAAATACTTCACTCCAATGGATTGTAAAATGGATTATCCATTTATCCATTGACAGATATTTGGGTTGTTTCCAACTTTTGGCTATTATGAATCATATTACTATAAACATTTGTGTACACTTTTCTGTGTGGATATATGTTTTCCTTTCTCTTGGGTATATACCTAGGAGCAGAATTGCTGGATTATATAAAAACCCATGTTTAAGCATTTGAAGAACTGCCAGATTGTATTCCAAAAGGGCTGGACCATTTTGCAGTCTCACTGGCATTATCAAGGGTTCCAATTTCTCCACATTGTCACCATTTGTTTGTGATCTTACTTTTTTTTTCCTAGCCGTCTTAGTGGGTATGAAATGGTATCTCATTATGATTTGAATTTACTAATGATGTTGCATATCCTTCCATGTACTTAATGGCTAAAATATATCTTCTTTAGAGAAATGACTATGTGGATACTTTGCTCATTTTTTATTGGGTTATTTGTCTTATTATTGAGTTGTAAGAGTGCTTTATATATTCTATAAAGTATCTTATCAGACATAACTTGCAAATATTTTCTTCCATTATGTAGGTTGTTTCTTCGCTTTCTTGATAGTGTTCTTTGAAGCACAGAAGTTTTTAATTTCAGTGAAGTTAATTTATTTTATCTTTTGTTGCCTGTGGCTTGGGTGTCAGATCTAAGAGTTTTGACAAATGCAAGGTCATGAAAAAGTTTCCCTATATTTTCTTCTAAGAAGATGTTTTGCCCTTACAAATGTAAGGTCTTGGATTCATTTGGAGTTAATTTTTGTATATTATGTGAGATGAGGCATGAACTTAATTCTTTTGCATGTGACCATCTAGTTAACCCAGCACCATTTGTTGAGAAAAGTATTCTTTCCTATTGAATGGTTTTGGCACCCTTGTCAAAAATCAGTTGATTTTTGTAAATACATTTTGAAGTTGGGACATATGAGCCCTTCTTTATTCTTTTTCAAGACTGTTTTTTCTAATCTCAATCCCTTGTATCAATTTTAGAATCAGCTTGTCAACTTGAACCAAGACTTCTGGGATTTTGATAAAGATTGCATTGAATCTGTAGTTCAATTTGGGGAGTACTGCCATCTTAACAATGTTAAATCTTCCAATCCATGAATATGGGATGTTTTTCAATTTATTTGGATCTTTAATTTCTCTTTACAATGTGTTGTAGTTCTCAGATATTTTGCAATTATTTTGTTAAGTTTATTTCTAGTATTTTATTCACTTTGATACTATTATGGGTGGAATTACTTTAACTTATGTCAGATTGCTCATTGCAAGTGCGTAGAAATAAAATTTATTTTTGTACATTGACCTTGAATCCTGTAATTTTGCTGAACTTATTTATTAGTTTTAATAGTGTTTTAGTGGATTCTTTAGAATTTTTCCACATATAAGATCATGTCACCTGCACATAGTTTTATTTCTTCTTTTCCAATCTGGATACCATTTATTTATTTTTCTTACCTAATTTCCATAGCTAGAATGTGGGATAATATGGTGAATAGAAGCCAAGGAGATCAGACATCCGGTCTCATAATTGATATTAAGGGGAAGCATCTTTTCTTTCACCATTAAGTATGATGTTAGTTGTAGGTTTAGCTTTGCTCTCAAGGTCTTTCCACTGATTGAATAACCACCATCACCCCTCCCTCCCCCACACCCCATTACTAAGGACAATCTCCTCTACTTAAAGTCAATTAATTGTAGGTGTTAACTACACATATAACATAAGTTGACAGCAATACCCAGATTAGTTTTTAAATGAATGGCTGGGTCCTATAGCCTAGCCAAACTGATACATTCAGAGTGACATACAGGTTCTTTAAAAGGTGGGTGTACTCTCGAGAACAAATGGCTATGTGTATGGTATAAAGGAGGCATGGTAGTAAAGTCTGTCATGCTTTAGAGCACTTTGGTGTCAAGCCCTAAGAGGGTTAAAAAGGGAAGCACTCCCTTTCTCATTTCACAAGAGTATTATCAAGGACCTCAGCTCTGAAGTGCGGCATCAGCGTTTTGGTTTCACTGATATCAGATTTTCTAGGTGGTTTCCTAAAATCTGTCTTTTCCTTGAGATTCAGCTTGATGAGCATCCCACAAACACCTCAAATCTAACAGACCAAATCAGAACTAATTTCTCCCTCCCATGCTTTACTTCCTCTATTTTTGCTTCTGTTCTAGTCCTTTCCTCCATGTGTGGTATTCTCAGATACATGATCTCTTAATTCAGAACCCTCAGTCATCCTAGTTTCCACTCTCACACTTAACTTCTCATTCAAGTAATAGTAAATTCTATAAATTCTTTCTTATCAATTTCTTTCAGACTACCTCCTTTTCCATTCCCTCTATTACTTCTATAAGTCAGTCCCCACATGGTCCTTTCTGCCTATGGTCTCGCTTACCCATCAGTAAATTCTCCACACCATTGCAAGAATGATTTTTCTAAAACCTAAATCTGGTGACCCAAATGCTCTGCTTAAAACCCATCATTAACTACCCACTCTGAGAGGAAAATCTCTAAACTTCAGAGTGTGGTTTAGGCCTCTTTAGTATGTATGCCTGTGGCCTTATTTGCTTTTCAGTATCACGTCCTCACTTTTACTACCTGCCCCCCACTAAACAAATATCAGAACTCCAGCCACGCCCAAGTACTGGCATTTTCTGAAGCATGTCCTGCTCTTCCATATTCCTGTACTTTGGACTGGCTTTTCCACCTCTTTCGAATGCTCTTTTCTCCCTACTGTGCTCTCCACCTTCACACAGCCAGGAAGGCACCTACTTATCTTTTAAGACTCAATATCTAATGGACACGGTGGGAAGGAAGAGTCTTCAAAGACGTCTGAGGAAAATTATACATGAGAAGCTATAAGCAAAAGTATTAACCATCTTACTTTAAGTTCTCTAATCTGTTGGCATAAAGTGGTTCATAATATTCTCTTCTAATATTTTTAATTTCTGTAAGGTTTTTGGTGATGTTCTCTCATTCTTGATTTTGTTAATTTGTATTAACTCATTTTTCTCTTTATTTTTTTTAATGTTTGTTTATTTATTTGAGAGAACAGAGTAAGAGTGCAAGTGGAGGAGGAGTAGACAGAGAGAGGGAAAGAGAGAATTCCAAAAAGGTGTCAGAGCTGGGCCCAATGTGGGTCTCTAGATCCCACAAACCATGAGATCATGACCTTGAGCCAGTATCAAGAGTGGAAGCCTTAATCAACTGAGTCACCTCAGTTGCCCCTCTTTGTTTTCTAAATTTCTATCAATTTTGTTGATTATGTAAATGAACCAACTCTTGTTTTCACAGATCTTTCTCTATTGTTTTTCTGATTTTTACTTCACTTGTTTCTTCTCTGGTCTTTATTATTTCTTTCCTTCCTTTTACTTGAGGTTTAATATGCTCATCTTTATCTAGCTTCTCGAAGTGGAAGCTTAGACTCTTGATATTAGGTATCTTTATTTTCTAGTATATTAAATTTTAAGTATATCTCTCAGCATTCCTTCAGCTACATCTCATAAATTTTGATATGTTATGTTCTCATTTTCCTTCAACCCAGCATATTTTCTAATTTGCCTTGTGATTTTACCTTTGACTCACTGTTTTTCTGAAAGCATATTGTGAAATTCAAAATATTTGGAAAGTCCAAAATTGCCTCCTGTTGTTCATTTCTTAATTTTGTGATATTCAGAAAACATAATTTAAGTCTCATTTTATATCCTATAGTAAGGTTTACTGTGAGAGTTCAATAACTACTTGAAAAGAATGTATATTATGTACCTATTGCTAGGTGGGATCTGCTATGTTATTTATGTCAGGTTGGTTGCTAGTGTTGTTCAAGTCCTGAATATCACTACCGATATCGTCTAGTTCTTCTATCAATTACTAAGAGAGGAATATTGAAATTTTCAACCACTACAATATTAAACTGACTATTTCCTTTAATTCTGCCAGTCTTTGCTACATGTATTTTGGGGCTCTGGTGTTAGGGCTCTGGTATTGGCATCTATAATTGCTATTTCCTCCTCATGTACTGAAAATTTTACCATTATGAAATGTTTTCTTTTATTTCTAGTAATATTTCTTATCTTAAAGTCTACTTTAAGGTGGCTTTAAATAAACCAAAAAAAAAAAACCTCTAAAAAAATGCCACTCCAATTCTTTAATGGTCACTATTTGCTTTTCCATTCCAGCCTTTTACTTTGAAACTACTTGTGTTTTTTACTACAAAGTATGTCTTGTATAGACAGCATATTGTTGGATCTTGCTCTTTCCTCTGTTCATGGGTTATTTATATTTTAAAATTTGTTTACTTAATAGTCCATCTAAGGATTACTATATACATTTTCAATTTATTACATTCTGCTTCAGGATCATCGTCATCATCATCTTATCATGGGTCTAGGTGTGGATCTCTTCATGTTTATTCTATTGGTGGTCTTGAGCTTCTTGGACTATAAATTAAGTTTTTCATCAAATTTAGCAGCTTATGGTTATTATATTTTTAAACAAACACAGCTTCCCTTTCTCTCTCCCCAGTCCTCCTGGGCTATCGTTGTAAGTATGTTGATAGGCTTGACATTAATCTACATACAGTTCTTTGAGTCTCTGCTCATTTTTCTTCAATCTCATTTTCTTTTTGTTCTTTAGAGTGGATAACTTCCATTTATCTATTGTCAATACACTAATTACTTCTCCTATCTTCTCAAACCTTCTCTAGACCCATCTAGTAAACTTTCCATTTCAGTTACTGTATTTTTCACATCTAGATTTCCTATTTTTGAGTCATTTCCACCATATTTTCCTTTACTTCTCTGTACCTGGTTTCTTTTAATTCTTCAAACATACTTATAATAGCTGTTTTGATATCTTAGTCTGTTAAATTCACAACTTTGGCCCACTCTGATTCCATTTCTATTGAATACTTATTTGTCCTGAGAATAAATTTCACTTTTCCTGTTTCTTGCATTTCTCATATTTTTGCTTGAAAACTGGACATTTTAGATAAGATAATATAACAATTCTGAAGTTTTTTCTATTGGTGATTTGTCTGAAGAATATTTTTAAATAACTTGAATGGACTTAAACTGCATAATCTGTCTCCCACAATGTGTGTGGCTCCTAATGCTTCTACTTAAGTTCTGAAATTGCGTTTCTAAAATTATTTTTCAGCTTGCCTTCTTAGGGTTCACCTCTGTGTTACTAATGGCTTAGTGGTCGCTAATGATTTAGGCTGAAGTGTGCTGAAACACCTCAAGTCCAAAAGCACTTCCAACCTCTGCCAATCAATCTCTGTGTAGACTGGGGAACACATTCATAACTCAGATAGTTCTCAAGTATGCCCAGGCTTTCACTCTCCACTAGAGTCTTTTTGGTGTCCTCTGGCCACGTGCATAGTTCACAATCCCGGTCAGCCAGAAATGTGTGGAAAGCTTACTAAGCCCTTTTATGGCTCTCTTACATCCAGAATCTCCCCCGTTAAATTATTAGCTGGTCTGCCACTTGCCCCAAACAGAATCAGAACCTCAGGCCAACAAAGCTATAGATCTCCCCATTTGTTTTCTACTGTCCTTGCCACTTCCCAATGACAAAGCCATGAGTTTTTATCTCCAGCCCCAAGTTGAGTCTGCCCACTCAGGAAGCACGACAGCTGGCATTCGTGGCCAGCGCTCTCCTCATAAAACTATAGCTTCACCAACCTGCCTGGGTTAGGGGGGGTACGGAAGCAGCTCCAACAAAACAACAACAACAACAACAACAACAAAAGGTTGCAAATGACTGCCTATTCCCACAGTTCTTACTCAAAATTCTTCAGTTTTTCTTTTCAATCAGTACTTCTCAACTATTATCTGCCTCTGTTCAATTTCCATAGCTCTGAAATGAATGTTATTGAAAATTTTATACAATTTTATATCCGATTTTGTTTGGCAGAGAGGTTTCACTGACCTTCTCACACAACAACTGTAGATATCTGCATTGTGTGACTTTACAGTACCTCTCCCTAGTGGCAAAAGTATATCTCTTTGCCCATCAGTGTTGGGCTTGGCCATGTGACTGACTTCATCCAGTGACACACTAGCACGGGCTTTAAATGTACTCTCATGATTTGCTCGGTTCTTGCATTCCTGGTATCCATCAGCAACAGAGCATACTTTGGATAGTTACTGGTCCTAAAATAAAGAAGTGTGAAGTAGATTTATATCCAATCTTGAGCCTTAAGCTAAGCCCAGCTGAGCTTAGCCAAGCCCCAACTTAAACCCTACTGACCTACAAATGCATTAATAAGAAAATAAATATATATTATTATAGGCAACTGAGATTTGGGGCATTGGTTGTTAAGCAGCAACGTTGACTTATGCAGTCACCTAAGAATAGATGGCAATCTATCTAACCTGTTCCACATGAACAATAAAAGAAAACAGTCCCATGCTCTGCTTTGTACAACCTTTTAAATGTATTGAGGCTGAAAGGTAATGTCTAGGTTACAAGCATCATCAAATGCCATGGAGAGATAATGAAACAAGTAGCATGGATTTATCATGAAATTCTTTACAGAGTCAAGAGAGAGCAATGTGCCAGGTGTAAGCCTAAAAGAGCCATTTACTTCTGAGAATTATTGACAAAGAAGTAGAGAAGTACATGAAAAATGTCACTGTGCCTTTTATGAGCCTGCCGGACCAAGTTTAGCGCTAACTCAGCATTACTTTCTTACTCTGCGTTACAGACTGAGGATCCCTAAGCAAGAATGCATTCTAAACTTCTATTCCGCTGAAAGCTCTGTATTTTTTGCACGTGGCACACAGATTCAGTTTAATTCAACAATATCTGTAATGGAATACCTCCACCATTACAAGGCCGGCACAAGGATCCTACTATCCCTCACCTGGATGATAGAGCTCACCAATAAATACAGGTTATAATGTGATGTGAGATGGGTCATAATAGGCATCTACAATAGCACTTCCCAGAACTAAGAATGTTAACTTAAAAATCAAATCTCTCACCAGCACCATAAAGAATATTGTCAGGCTTGGCATTGAAATAGTGCTCGTATCGATGTGCGCCTGGAATGTGTGTATGCAGAGAATGGAAGTCAGCAGGACACTCAAAAAGCTATTGTGTGAGAGAGCCGATGTCGGAAAAATCACAAGCAAGGAGAGCAGGATAAATGCTATAAGAACACATCAAAGCACAGCATCACGCAATGCCACGGAGCTTGGACTGCTGGGAAATAGCAGCAGCACACAAAACAGCCCTAGCTGCAACTATAAGGAATGTGAAGGAAGCCTTCAGGTGAGCAGCAAAACAACAATAGGCTACAACTGCTAACCCAGGCTCACATTCACATGTGCATGGCTCATTCCACATTAGCCTGTTGAGCCACACTTCCACATAGCAATTGTGGCTTGGACCCCCAGCGCTCTCTTAAAAGAAAAAAGTCATCAGAATAATTCTAGATATGCCCTATCAATCCCTTATACATTTTTATGTGTTTTCCCCCCAAAAAAATTGTATCCATAAACTCTAATGTCATTTGAAAATGCCACACTGTAGGTAGCAGATTAATAGGAAGACTTCTGGCAGCCCCAAATATCTCATTCGTAACCACTCGTCCAGAAGCAAAAAAGATCTCTGCCTTGCAAGAAAAACAGCTATAATAAAACTTATGAACTTTATCTACAGAAGGAGCAGAGCCTACCATGGGCCCTTAGACTTGCAATTCTGTAAAAACTACAGACCTAACACGCTACTTGTCTACTTTCTCTGGAAAACTGTTAGGTTTTCTAAAATGATCACAGACCTACAGGTTGCATTGGAAAGGGCAAAAAGGTACACCCAAGAAGCATTTACAAGCATTGGGAAAAATACAGCCAATTCTTAATTGTAGCCACACACCAACCAGTGGCCATTTTATATGACAGCAATAGCCCTATAAGTTTCATTTCCTAACTAACTCATGAGGGCATCAATAACACACAATATTTAAAAAGGTTAAGCATCATATGATGACACTGACTTATCAAGAAAATTTTATATCAAGTTGATTTCTCTGATTAAGAAGATACAGAAGTATAGTCCATTTAAGAAGACTTTCACAGAAATAACTAACACGGTGAACATTTTAATGCTTAAATATATTGGAAAATATACACACGCAAAATGTTTTACTGCACAAGGGCTCTAGATCACCACTGTTCTGTAGAAATATAACTGCAAGCCACAAAGAGAAGCCACATATATAATTTTTAAGTTTCCTAGCAGACATATTTTGAAAGTTTTTAAAAGAGTAAAATTAATTCCAATTATAAATGTAATTTATTCCAATGTGGTCAAATATTATCATTTTAATATGTATGCAACATGGAAATTATTAATGAAATGTTTGCAGATTTTATTTGTACTAATTCTGTGAAATCTGGTGTGTATTTACACCATGGCATATCTCAGTTCATACTTGCCACATTTCAGTTGCTTAAGTAAACACAGTTGGCTGATGACTAGCATATTGGACAGCATAGATGTCACTAAATGAATCTTCACCGAAGAAGTGAAATTAAGGCAAATGTAACCTTGGCACGCCAATCCAATATTCAGAACTACTAGAAGAAATGCAGATATCAAATCATATGTATCCTGAGTTTTCCCAAAAGCTCTAAAAACAAGGATGAGAGAATTTAACATATGTCTCTGATAGCCATAACCAAAGCAAAAGAAGATTAGTACTAATTCCTGGTAATGGGAGCGGCAGAGTTAGAGTCTTAGAAATTGGAATGAGGAAGAAGCTTTCTCTGTAAAACTTTCTTGAGCACTCAGAAATTAACTATAGCGTTATGGTGAGCATAGCATAATGTATAGAGTTGTTGAATCACTATGTTGTACATCCGAAACTAATGTAACATTGTGTGTCAACTGTATTCAACAACAACAAAAATGAAGTAAAATAAATAATTTTTAAAAATAAAATTAAGTGTAGCTTTGGATGCCATAGTCCCTTTCTCATTTGGAGAGGAGGAGGGAGAAATGTAAACACTTAAGACCATTTATGTAGTCAGTTCTGAGATTAATAAGAGAAGTCAAATTTTCAAAGCCATATCTCTAAAATAACTAAATTTTCAAAGATTAAATTGCAATCTATGTCTGGATCACAGTAAAAAACACTCTACTAAATAAATCTAATAAAAATATTTGAAAGTACAGCATGTTTTTGCACCAAATGTGTATTGATTTAGAATCATTTCATGGTACAATTTTGAAAGTTTGCGAAAACTTGATATTAATATTTAATGATTACATTTTACGTTGGGACTATTAAAATAACATGTAGATTTCTTTGTGTTTAATTGCACTCTTTGTAAGATAAAAATAAATGAAAAAATCGTATCAATGCAACATCAAAATTAATCTTTTTTATGCACAAAAAACAAGAAATGCTAACAAAATGTTTCTTAGGGAAGTATGCTTTCTCACTGATCAAATTTAGGTCTTGTATCATTCTATTTCTTTCTTACAGGTCCGGGTCTCACCAAGGACTATGCCACGTGGAATTCCCTGCTCAACTTCCTCTTACATCTCCTCTTTCCCATTGGATGCAAGCAAGGACAAAACTTAACAGAGACTTAGACAAAGAGGAACTGGAAAGCGTAGGCCAGGACACACTGGTAAGAAGGGAAATTGTTAAATGTCAGGTCTTGAGAAACAGATGAAGACTGAACTGTGATCTTACCCCATAAGGTGGTAATTAAGAGCCATTAGAAGAAGACGGGGCGCCTGGGTGGCTTAGTCGGTTAAGCGTCCGACTTTCGCTTGGGTCATGATCTCGCGGTTCGTGGGTTCGAGCCCCGCGTCGGGCTCTGTGCTGACTGCCAGCTCAGAGCCTG
>NW_024080796.1:2127002-2158257 GCF_003009895.1 Hyaena hyaena
AGGGGGAGGGGGAGGAGGGGGAGGAGGGGGAGGAGGAGACGTTTGGGGTGGCAGAATCTGGAGGCATAGTAGTATGGAGAAGGAAAGTCTCTGCTTGAGTAAACTGAGGACTCAACAGAGGAATGATTCCAAGAATGAAGCCTATAAAGCTATCACAAGGTTTTATTCACCATGAACTTGGTTCATCTAAGTATCTTAGTTCTTAATGAATTATGGGTATTATTTATTTTTATGATAATAATTCTGATATTTTCTCGCAAGGCTAAATGAACCAAGATCTTTTCACCTTCCTCTATGGCTCTTGTAGTCTCATACTTGATTTCTCTTAGCTAAATTTTCTTGAAGTTTTCTTTCTTCTCTTTTCTTTCTATTCTGAGTTGTTGAGGATTTTAGTACAAATCACAAAGTCTACAGGGTCCAGCTACAGCTGAGTGCATTACCAGGAAAACCCAACGGTCCTAATGTTAACTTGCTCTTATGAAACATCTTTGTGTTACAGGTTGATTTTTAAAATAAAACTGCCTGCTATTTTTTATCTGTTTTGGGCCCCAACCCCTCTATTCTCTTGAAGCTTTGGAGGGCCCTTTTATGATCAGTAGTCACTCTACAGTAATCATATGTAATAGATTAATGCTATAATCCTATTGGTTAATAGGGGGGAAAAATCTAAACTGTCCGAGGACAGAAACATGTGGTAATCTTTGGCCTTCATTTTGATGTTTGGTTTCAAGATCTACTCACTCCCCAGAGCAGTCCAGACAATTCCCATGATGTCAGGCCACCAGAACAAGAATGTGTGGAGTCCAGAACTCATCATTATTTCCCACCCTTCACTTTAGCTTTAAAGTTCTGGCTACCCTTCCTTTTGTAGATATTGGTGAGTAGACAGGTACTTCAAAGTAAATGGAAGTTTGGATGTGAAATCTATTGACTCTTGCACTAACTAAAACGCACTTGAGACAAAAGTAAACATCAAGTGCTAGTGTGATTTACTGTGGGTAAGACAACACAACACGCACAATATATATCATGTTGGCCTCATCAAAATATTTTTTTTCTTGTGTTCCAACCACACAGAAATCAAAACGTGGTTTTGTGACCATGGACTCAAAACAACAGGAAGTAGATAAATCAAATCTTTAATGTATTTTCCCCAAAGTGTGTTATATGCTGTGAGACATTTTAATAGATCTTTCAACAACAAAAGGGTCAGTAATCAAGTGATGCTAGGAAACGCTAGATTAAACCATGGAAAGCAGCTTTCATAACTACTTTTCCCTTGGTCTGAAAATATGAATTCTGAATCTGCAAGCGTTCCTATGGCACCCTTTTTCTAGAATAAATTAGGCTCTTCTCTTAATAGAATAATTATCAGTATCTCATTAAACGATATTACCCTATAGATACAGTTTAAGATTCACTGATCAAATTCCTTAGCCTGATATAGACCCCCCCAACAGGCCTAGGGTACTCGAAATATAAAAACTAAAGCCCTGCACTGTTCTCCCTTCAGAGACATACTTATCATAGAACTGAAACAATCCAAGTCCAGCATCTGAGTCACCCTCTTCCCTTTTATTTGTTTAGTTAGCGCTGTCAACATGTGCCTAAGTTATTTTCCTATTCCTTTGATTTAATTCTACATTTAATTCTCACATTAAAGAGGTTACAGTGAAGGCATGCTTGCCTACACATCACCCCATCTTTTTCAGATGATGTTCCACACCTTGACAGTAAGTTATGTACGGACTTTAAATGTCACTCTAAATGACTCTATTTTCTTTATTTTCAATTTTTAGAGTCCAGCTACACTAAGTGATTATTAAAAATATGAAACCAGAAAATGATATAACTCATAGCCCAAATAATGCCAAACGTCTATATTCTAATCTCGAGAACCTGCTAACATATTACATAATGACCAAAGGGCCCTTGCAAATGTGACTAAGTGAAGGATCCTGAGATGGAGAGATTATTCTGGATAGACCAATGTAATCACAAGGTCCCTGGAGGTGAGAGAGGGAAGCAGGAGAGTCAGAATCAGAGAAGGAGATGTGACATGGAAGCACAGGTCTTAGTGATGCAACTACTAGCTGGAAAGAGGCCGTGAGCCAAGGGATTCTCCCCTAGAGCCTCTAGAAGGAATGAATCCCTGCTGACACCTTGATTTTAGATCCGTGAGACCCATTTCAGACTACTGACCTTCAAAACTATAAAGATAATAAATGTGTGTTGTTCTGAGCCACTAACTCTGTGGCTCCGAAATTTTGGAGACATCAATCCTCTGTCTACTTGGTCTTTTGCCACCCATTTCCAACATACAACCCTCCAGGTTCGAACCTGACTAATACTCTGAGCCGCAATGTTTGTCTGTCCTTTAAAATCTATTTGGGGATTCATGTGAATCTCACTTTACAATGCAACGGAAACTTACATCTAAGAATCTCAAGTTTCAATAAGCATTAAATAAATAATTAAAGGTTTCAAAAAAAGATTAATTTAGAGAGCAAAAAGATGAAAGCTATTAACTAGAGATGACAACTACTTGAGAAAATGTGAGTTTTTAGAGCCCCGAAAGTAGAATGAACGCAGGACTGAGCCATGCTAAGTAAACTCACAAAAGCCTTCACATAAACTATATGAATCAGAGTTCACCAGAGAAACAGGACCAAGAGGCTGGGTACATAAATAGAGGTTTACTTTAAGGAATTGGCTCACGGGGCGCCTGCGTGGCTCAGTCAGTTAAGCGTCTGACTCCTGGCTTAGGCTCAGGTCGCGATCTCACAGTTTGTGAGTTCAAGCCCCGTGTCGGACTCTGTGCTCATGGCACAGAGCCTGCTTGGGATTCTGTGTCTCCCTCGCTCTTGCCCCTCCCTCCACTCTCGCACTCCCTCTGTCTCTCAAAAATAAATAAATAATCTTTATTTTTTAAAAAAGGAACTGGCTTATGTGGTTATAAAGGCCACCTGCAGAGCGGGTTGTCAGTCTGGAGACCCAGGGAAGAGCCAATGTTGCAGTTTAATTCCAAAGGCTGTGTGCGTGTAGAACTTGCTTGAGGAAAGGTCAGTCTTTTGTTCTAGTCAGGACTTCATCTGATTAGATGAAGGGCAATCTGTTTCTCTCAATATCCACCATTTTAAATTTACATCTCACTCAAAACACCTTTGCAGAAACATCCAGAACAATGTTTGACCAAATACCTGGGCACCAAAGCCCAGTCAAGTTGACGCATAAAATTAACCATCACATAAACCAAAAAGGCAATTCATGAATTTAAATTTGGGACACTTCTTTCCAGGGTTTAAAGTATGTATGTCCTCTTGCCAGGAGACCTGAGTATTTGAACATCTAGTAGATTAAATTAATAAGCCGTAAGCTGCTTGATGAATGTGAATAGAACAAAGGTAGTAGCACAGTTGTGTGGAATAAGTCACTGTATTGATCAGACTCTACTAGGTGCCCAGCAGTTTTACTGTCCTTCAAAAAAACCTCTGAGGTCTTGCCTTTTGAAATTGTCCCAATCAATAGATTTCTATTCTTTGTTTCACTTGAGCCTACAGAGAGGGGCCATCATCTAGAAGTCTAGAAGGTGGCCCTGTATTAGATGGCAACTAAGATCAGTTTTCTTTCAGAGTTTGAATATGAAACATGGGAAAGAGAGACAATAAGGAAAAGTCTTAGGACATAAGGAACAATGTTTTCCTAGAAGCGGTGATTTAGAAGAGAAATTGGAGTTTTTGTTGGTTTGCAAGTATGTAACAAGTGCGGATAGAAAAAGAAATGAAGCTGGAAGTACCAGATCATTGCACCTGGAAAACTCACAGAGAGGCCTCCAGCCAGTGAGAGTTATTTTGGAGTTCCGAGTATAAACCATCTACCAGTTCCCTCATTACCTTACAACAAATCCCACTGGTTGAGGTAAACTGTGACTGTCTCCTCTCTACTCGGAGTCAAAAAGTCAAACACACCCACCTTGGCTCTAGGAAAGCCAGATTGACTTTTACTACCCAACCAGAGAGTCCACCTCTCCCAGTGACTAAAATGTTTCTATGCCTCGGAAGCAGGGTCTAGATTCTAGATTTCTTTGGACGGTGCCGGAGACCTAAAATCCTTCTGTAGGTTTTTGTCCCTCTCCCAACATCATATATGTACAACATGCAAAATATATATACCCAAACAGGGTGGCTGGCAATTGGACAGTCGGTGCTCTGACCTTGCTGTTACTGTAGAACATGATTCAGATGTTCATCTGTTTCCTGGAATGATTTGGGTTGTACGTCCGAAAACTGTGGTACCACCAAGACTGAATCAGGAAGAAATTAAAAAATTTAAATAAACTGTTGTTAGTAAACATACTGAGTCAGTAATAATAATTTTTAAAAATCTCCCAACAAATAAAGGCCCAAGATCAGATGACTTCGCTGGCAAATTTTACCAAATATTTAAAAAAAGAATTAACACCAAACCTTCACAAGTTCTTCCAAAAAACTGAACAGAAGAGAATACTCCCAAGTTTATTTTATGAAACTAGTATTATCCTGATACCAAAACCAGAAATGAGTGCTACATTTCTGTAGAAATGAAACCTACAGGCAAATATCCTTAATGACTATAGATGCAAAAATTCTTAATAAACTACTAGCAAACTGGAGCACCTGTAGAAAAGAAACCTACAGGCAAATATCCTTAATGAATATAGATGCAAAAATTCTTAATAAACTACTAGCAAACTGGAGCACCTGGAGGGCTCAGTCAGTTTAGTGTTTGGCTCTTGATTTTGGCTTGGGTCATGATCCCAGGGTCAGGGGATCAAGCCCCACAATGGGCTTTGCACTGAGCATGAAGCCTGCTTAAGAGTCTCTCTCAGGACACCTAGGTGATTCAGTCGGTTAAGTGTCCAACTCTTAGTTTCAGCTCAGGTCATGATCTCACCGTTCCTACATTGGTCCTTCCACTGAGCAGTGCAGTGCCTGTTTGGGATTCTCTCTCTCCCTCTCTCTCTGACCCCTCCCTGCTCACATGTATGCTCTCTCTCTCTCTCTCTCTCTCAAAATAAATAAATAAACATTAAAAAAATTATTTCCCTCCCTCTGATGCCCTACCCTGCTTTTGCTCTCTATATCTAAAATAAAATTTTAAAAAATACTAGGATAATGCATTTGGCAGCAAATTAAAAGAATCATTCATCATGATCAAGTGGGATTTATCCCTGAAATGCAAGATGGTTCAACATACACAAATCAATCAATGTGATACATCGATTAATAGAACGAAAAACAAAAGCATCATATGACCATCTCAATAGATGCAGGAAAAGTATCTGAAAAAATTCAACATCCATTCATGATAAAAACTCTTAGCTTATTAGGTATCAAAAGAATGTATCTCAACACAATAAAGGCCATACATGAGAAGCTCACAGCTAACATCATACTCAGTGGTGAAAGGTTGAAAGTTTTTCCTCTAAGACAGGGGTGCCCACTGTCACCACTCCTAGTCAGCATAGTACCAGTAGTCCTGGCTACAGCAATCAGGCAAGAAAAAGAAATATAAGGCATCAGGAATTGAAAGGAAGAAGTAAAATTGTCTCTATTTGCATATGACATGATTTTATATATAGGAAACCTAAAGACTTAGCCAAAAAAAAAAAAAAAAAAGAAAAAAGAAAAAACTTGTTAGATCTAATCAGTGAATGTGTAAAGTTGTAAAATACAAAATTAACATACAAAAATCAGTAATACTCCTATACATTAACAACAAATTTTCTGAAAAAGAAGTTTAAAAATCTATTCCATTCCCAATGGCATCAAAAACAATAAAATACTTAGGAATAAATTTACCTAAAAAGGTAAAAGAGCTCTATTCTGAAAATGGCAAAACGTGGTTAAGAAAAGTCAAAGACATAAATAAATGGAAAGATGTCCTGTATTCATGGATTGGAAGAACAAATATTGTTAAAATGTCGTTAATACCAAGAGCCATTTATAGATTTGATGAAATCTCTATCAAGATTCCAATGGCATTTTTTACAAAAACAAAATCAGAAACCTTCCAAAATTTACATGGAACTACCAAAGACTCCAATTAGCCAAAGAAATTCTGAAAAAGAACAAAGCAGGAGGCATCGCATTTCCTGATTTCAAGCTTTACTATAAACCTATAGTCATCAAAACAGTACAGTACTGGCAAAAAAACAAAAACAAAAACAAAAACAGACAAATAGGCCAATGGACAGAATCAAGAACTCGGAAATAAACCCGTGCATATACAGTCAACTAATATTTGACAAGAGAGCCAGGAATACTTAAGAAAAGATAGTCTTTTCAACACATAGTGTTGGGATGTTTAGATATTCACATGTAAAAGAATGCACCTGGATCTATATCTTATACAACTCACAAAAATCAACTCAAAACGCATTAAAGAATTAAATGTAAGACCCGAAACCATGAAACTCCTAGAAGAAAACATAGGAACAAAGCTCTTTGACATGGGCCTTGGTAATGACTTTTTGCATATGACATCTAAGGCACAAGCCAGAAATGAAAGAAAATAAACAAGTGGGACGGCACCAAACTAAAAGGTTTCCATCAACAAAGTAAAAGTACAACCTACAGAATGGGGAAAAAATGCAAATTTTGTATCTGATAAGGGGCTAATATCCAAAATATATAAGGAGCTCACTGAACTCAAGAGCAAAAAAGCAACCCAATTAAAACATGGGCAAAGGACCTGAAAAGACATTTCTCCAAAGAAGACATACAAAAAGGCCAACAGGTACATGAAAAGATGCTCAACATGACTTGTCATCCAGGGAGATGCAAATTAAAACCACTATGACCTATCACCTCACGCCTGTTAGGACGGCCACCTTCAAACAGACAACGGATAGCAAATGCTGGCATGGATGTAGAGAGAAAGAGGCCCTTGTGCACTGTTGCTGAGAATGTAAATTGATACAGGCACCATGGAAAACAGCATGGAAGAGCCTCAAAAATTTAAAAAAGACACAGCAATCCCACTTCTGGGAATATATGCAAAGGAAATGAAAACACTAACCTGAAAAGCTACCTGCATCTACCATATTCACAGTAGCATTATTTACAAGAGCCAAGACATGGAACCAATCTAAGTGTCCACTGATGGATAAATGGGTAATGAATATTCAGTGGAATATTATTCAGCCATAAAGAAAACAAGAAAATCCTACCATTTGTGATACCATAGATGGACCTTGAGGGCATTATACTAAGTGAAATAAGTCAGAGAAAGACAAATACTGCAAAGTTTCATTTATGTGGGGAATTAAAGAAAGAAAAGAAAAGAAGAGCATAGAAAGATGGGTCAGACGTGTGGTTACCAGGGCCAGGGGGTGGGTATGGGACTGGAGGAAGGTGGTCAAAAGCTACAAACGTCCATCTCTGCCTGACAAATACCATATGTGTGCACGTATAGGAGGATTAGGAGGAACTTGACGGAGGAACAAGGGGGAGAAGAAGGGCGGAAATGGTGGGGGAAAGGGAGAGAGGCAAACCATCAGAGACTCTTGAATGCTGACAAAAACTGAGGACTGATGGATGGGGGGGGGAGGGGGGATGGGCATGGAGGAGGGCACTTTGGGGATGAGCACTGAGTGTTATGTAGAAACTAATTTGACAATAAACTATTTGTAAAAAAAAATAATAATAAAAAAGAAAAAAAGAAAAAAAAAAAGCTACAAATGTCCAGTTATAAGATGAAATGTAATGTACACATCATGACCGTAGCTAACATTGCTGTGTGGTATACAGAAAAGTTTTTAAGAGGGGCGCCTGGGTGGCTCAGTCGGTTAAGCGTCTGACTTCAGCTCAGGTCATGATCTCACGGTTAGTGGGTTCAAGCCCCACGAAAGGCTCTGTGCTGACAGCTAGCTCAGAGCCTGGAGCTTGCTTCAGATTCTGTGTCTCCCTCTCTCTCTCACCCTCCCCTGCTCATGCTGTCTCTCTCAGAAATAAAAACATTAAAAAAAAATTTTTTTAAAGAAAAGTTGTTAAGAGAGTAAATATTAAGGGTTCTCATCACAAGAATTTTTTCCTGTTTTCTTTTTTTTTATTATTTTTCTCTACGTATGAGAAGATGGATGCTAGCTCAACCATATTCTGGTAATCATTTCTCAATATATGCTTATCAAATCATCACGGTGTACGTCTTAAAGTTACACAGTACTATACCTTAGTTATTTCTCAATAAAACTGGAAAAAACGTTGTGGTACCATTTCATCTTGCTGAAGTGTTATTGTAGTCATCTTTCTGTCTATACCACAGTGTTACCACACTAGTACTGCCCTCTAAGCACCAATTTCTTGATTATTCCTCAAGAACTGTACATTTTAAAAATGACTGATCTCATCCCCTATGTTGGATTTTTTTTTTTTTAGTTTTACTGTCACAAGTTAACCTTATTTTCCAGTTCCCACATGACACACCTCATTTTCCCTTTTTGTGCTGACAACATCAGCGTGCTTATTCAAATCTATCAATGAAAAATTAAGAGCTTTCAGATTAATTACAGCATAAACGTTAGGCAGGGACAGAATTATAATGTAAAAATCCAGGCTTATTCAATCAATGTTAGCGTGTTCACACCCAAGGGAGGAGCAAGGAATCCAAAAGCTGCTGTCAGGGAGTTCTCTGACCTTCTAGAAAGTTCCTCGCTTTGCAAATAGGTGAGCAACAATGGAACCCAGCAGGCAAGATGAGGCCCAGATCGGTGGTCTCTGAGTTGAAGCAGTCAGGCGGCTGCTTCAGACGCAGGCCAACAAGCCCTTAGGACCACGTGTCAAGTCACAGAGAGAGGATTTGGCAGATGCCGTGGGCTCCGGCGGTGAAGAGAGCTCCTGCCTGAGAAGAGAACGAGAGCAAAGGGGCAGAATAAGACAATAGGGCAGCTCTGTCAAAGAAAAAACGACAGGCCCTCCAGTCCCAACACAGCCTCCGTTGGCACCCTGTCCTGCCTGAGGGCTGGCTCCGTAGGATGTAGGGGACTCTGAAGTTCTAGGGCTTGTTTGTAAGTAGAAAGAAAGTGTTGGTCTACAGACGAATCCTGTTCCTGGATGATGCCTGGGCAGAGAGTTCAGCTTGCCCCACTTTCTTGTCACAGGAAGCAAGCTGCCACAAAAATCCTTTAGAACCGTGATTCTTTTTCTAACCGTTAGCAAAAGAGCCTTTTTTCAAGTGAAATTTTTTTGTGGAATGTCAAATATATAAAAATAGTTGAAAGCATATCAGCCCTGAACAGCCCAGAGCCCAAACCCAAGGCCTCCCCACTGAGCCCCACCCCCATAGCCTCTGCAGCCCCTCCGTGAAATATCGGAATGGGGGGAGACGGTGTGAAAGCCACTGCTTCAGAATGCCAGGCAGTCTGCTGATGAAAGCCTGAAAGCATAAATTCAGGCAAATGTGAACAATAAAAACCATGCATCATGCCAACAACCTAAAAAACCTGTCAAATTTGAATCAACTGGTCCCTGGGAAACCCTAAGTGTCAAAGGCATCCCTGAATCCTACCATATCAGCAGTATGCTGCTGGAAATACCCTTATTAAAAAGGCACTAAGAGGCCATGTAATGGCATGCAAGATGTCATTTGGAATCCTAAGCCCTGAATTTGAGTCACAATTCTGCTACTTGCTAGCTGGCTGATCCTAAGAAAACGTCTTACACTCTCTGAGCCCCAACTTTTTCTCATCAGCAACAGAACTGTAATACGTTTCTTACTCACTTTAAATGGATATAAGGACCAAATGAAAGAAGGCACTAAAGAGGTATATAAAGTTGTTGAAATGATTAAAAGCTGCTGTCTGTCATGTCATTCATTCCCTCTGCAAGGTTTTTTTAATTGAACAATACTCCAACCACTGTAAAGCCAACAAATTGAGCTAATTTGGCTGTTACTTCTCTGTATTCTCTGTATCCCACTGTACAAGGCAACAGTAAAGAGTAGCAACTTGCTCCCAGGAGCAGTGATGGGATCCACACTGCCTGCGAGCTTCTCCCCACTTCCTGCCTGAGCTCCCCGACATGCTATTACAGCTTTCTCAAGGGAGAATCTCTTCCTTTCAGTCACTGCTACACTCACTCCTTTCCCCCAGAGCGAGGCCCTGAGGTTCCTAACTTTCACCACTGCCAAGATTTGGGTGGTGCTGCCCAGCAGAACTTTCTAGACTATGGAAATGTTCTATATATGCGAGCCAGTAACTAGCTACAAGCTACATATGGCTACTGACCTCTTGAAATATGACTAGAATACCAGAGAAATGATTCAATTAATTTAAATAGCCACATGTGGCTTATAGACAGTACAGCTCTAGAGGAATGGAATGGAGGTCAAGTCCAGTCTTTTCAATGAAATCTAGAAAAGCATATAGTAATTGCACCCATATCATTTTCAAATATAGCAACCCATATCATATTTTGAATATTTATTGTTAAATAAATAATGGCTTTACCGTATCCACATGATCTGTCCTAATTCAGTCTCCAATAGTGCTTCTCCTAACTATGGGAAGTTGTGAACAAAAGCCAATTGTCATCGAAGAAGACTGAGCATGCATGTGAGGGATTTAGCACTGTGATCAAATAAAACTTAAAATTAATCTGACACCTATTAATGATGTGCATAATAGTTATAGTATATGCAGTAATTAGTTATAAAGGGTAAGTCATTCTCATAAATTACTAAAATTAGCATAAACTTTTATACTGTTTGTTCTGCGGTATTAACAAATTATGCCAATATTCTTGGCTTTCCTGAATTCTTTGTAAATGTCCATCCCCTGCATCATTAAAAGACCAGAATCCCGGCTCAAAGCTATTGCCACATGTTGTTCTGTCTCAGTGTTCTTTCCCTACCTAATACAACCCAGAGTTGAGGTCTTTGGTGCCCCTGCTCATATTGTCAAGTTCTATTCCTCTCTGTCTCACCCTTGAGATGCTGCTGATCAGGGCAATTATACTGCTCCCCTGAGGAAGTGCCTGCTCTGGAGGCGAACTGTGGATGCGCAGCTCTCCCTGATCACCAGGCATCAAAGAAGAGGCAAGACAGAAGAGAGGAGAAAGTAAGAAGGCCAAGAAGGAAGTTGGGTGCTAGGCAGAGGCGGCCAAAGGGAATGAACTGAACAGGGACTCAGGACGGCAGCCTGGGGGCAGACGGGAACAGCCTGGAGTAAAAGACAGGGCCGCAGTTACACCAGAAGGCCTGCGCTCTTGCAGAATGGGATCCTGGTCCTGAAGCCACACCTGGCAGAAGCCTCGGGGCACCTATATTAAGGTAGCCTCCGGGTGCGTATATTGTGCTGAGTTGTCCTTGATGATATGCTTCTAGTGGCTCTAGATCTGACAAGGCTTTCACAGAGAAGAACAAAAATAACTAAAATTGCTGCAGTCTTGATCTACTGGGAGACCAGAGGAAGCAAAGGAGGTAGTAAGTACCTGAGGTAAGCAGAGAGGATAAGGGAAGGGGGAGGTTTGGAAAGCCCAGGAAGAAAGCTTGTGGTTCCTCTTGGCGGGGAAAACTGCAGAAATCCGGCCACATTTGCCGGAAATCTTAATTTCCATGGCAAGTGTTGAGCTATAAATACCTGCAGTTGAACCTGAGCAGGCCCTACAGGTAGATTACCTGCTTTCCAGGTTAAGGAGGTCAGGGCTTGGAGGGTAACTAAATGAGCCGCCTCCTTCCAAAATTTTCTACACAGGAGGTCCAGACACTACAGTGCTCAGGCTAAATTTTGTCTAAGGTGGAAGCTGTCAAGTTCTGATTTATTTCCAAGGTCCAAAAAACAAAGGAAAGGAAGAGTTTGGCAACATTTGTGCTAACCACAATCCTTTTCCCTTCAAGGACCCTGTCTTTCTTCGCAGTTTTCAGTGTGACTCAGAAAGAAAATACCAGTAACAATAACAACAAACTACATTCATTGAGGGATTTGTGTAAGCTGCACTAAAAGTTCAAACCTCTCTTCAGCCTCTCTCTCTCTCTCTCTCTCTTTCTGTCTCTCTCTCCCTCCCAACTCATGGCTACTATACAACTCTTGACTTGACATCTTCTCAATTCACAGAGCCAGCTCAGCTAGAAACCAGCATTTCTTGGACTCAAGCTCAGTGGGAGGGAGAATCACCTAGCTCAGCTCGAGTCTGAAATCTACCTTGACTGAATCAGCAGATACCAGAAGCTCAGGTACTTACAGAACACAGGTGAGTAGTGGGGCCCCGACTGGTGGAGAAAGGGAGTGATAGTCCTCAGAGAAGAGATACATGAGCTAAACAAACACTTAGAAACATGTTTCCTGCAGTGCAGTACTTTAGTGTTGTCCATATAGTCTTTCCTTGACCTTGGAGATGAGCAGTCATCACTGGAGGTGGGGAAAATGCTAACATAGGAGGTAGGGTAACCTCTAGCTTCTCATGCTTTTACCTAAGACAGTCTCGGTTACCTCCATCCAGCTAACAAATAAAAGCTGTGGCTCTGCCTGATCACAGGTACACAGGAAGGCAGAGTCACAATCTCTTTTTGATAAGATGTTACTTTTAATTCCTCTGAAGCCAAGAGATTCCTTGGAAAGGAGATGCTACTGATATTAAAGTCCTTGTTCTAAGAGATTATTTACTGTGCTGCCTTCCTTTCAGAGAATCGGGAGAAAACCTGGTGGGAGAAAATGGCTCAGGAGGCAGTATGTGGGGCAACTGTTTCAGAGAATATATGGAGGTAGGATGAGCTTATGATCCATCCGGGGATTTAGTGTTAAAGGTTCCTGTCCCGGTGATTAAATAACTAAAGTGTCCATTGCAATTAGTATCACTAGTTGCCTTTGTTAGTCTCCCGTACAGAAAGTAAGGACCAAGAACGTCAAGCCCACGTTTGGCAGCCTCTGATTGAAAGCATTTCTGAGATGCAGCTCTGATGGTGAGCTCCTTATGACTAAGGAGAAGACACCAGTACAGAAATCACTCTGTAGAAAAACTTCAAATAAAGAAAAGCCAATCTCCTAGGAAACCAATCCACTCCTCCTCATTCTCTGTTCAGAAAGATGGCCAGCTTTCCCTTTTCCCATCCCCAAACCCATAATCATTTCCTTCTTCAAAAGCCCACAGTCTAACAAAGCAAGAAGGCGTTCTAGATGAGTATGTGTATTTTTTAAAGCTGAATTATATCCAGCCAAGGTCCAACACCATTTCCAAGTTCAGAATCCATGTGAAAAGATATTTGGGATGTAGGAATACAGGCAGCTGCCAAATAATCACTTAGATATGACAAGAAATACAGGCTGTGAATTGGAACACAGCTGCAATCTACCTACATAACCATTTTCCACAGGGTAGAATTTAGCAAATGGTATCTCTATTATAAGGGGTCTGGTTTGCATATCTCTTGAAGCAGTTTCGCTAATGCTATGACCTCAAGGCACGGTGCCTTATAGAAGCTTTCATATACTCAGTTGTTCCATGCGAACTGAGCACCTAGTATAGGCCAAATGCCAGGCAGGGCACTGGAGGATAAAGAGAGAAAAGAAACAAGTAAGGAGTTCAAAGTGTAGCAGAGGGGGCAGACACAAATCAATATTGTAGCTATGAAATACAGAGATGAGTTCAAAGCACAGTGCTGGTATAAGAGAGGGTCAGCTCTACTGAGGATAATCAAAAACATTTCACAGAAGAGGAAATCTTTGCACTGGGGTCTTAGGAATAAATTGAAGTTTGTCAAGAAGACCACTGTGGCAGGGTAGGAGGACTTCCAGACCTGGGAAACAGCATATGCAAAGGTACTGAGGCAGCAAACTGTAAAGTTCAGTCATGGAACTGCATGTTGATAACTCAGTAAAGACAGCACTGGGGCGCCTGGGTGGCTCAGTCGGTTGAGCATCCGACTCTGGCTCAGGTCGTGATCTCGCGGTTCGTGGGTTCGAGCCCCGCGTCGGGCTCTGTGCTGACTGCCGGCTCAAAGCCTGGAGCCTGTTTCAGATTCTGTATCTCCCTCTCTCTCTGACCCTCCCCTGCTCACGCTGTCTGTCTCTCTGAGAAATAAATAAAACATTAAAAAAAATTTACAGACCACACTGAGGAAGAAATGAGAGTGGAGAGAGATGACCGCAGAAGTGGGAAGATGCTAATTCATGAAGGATGTGGTTTGTCATGGTTGAGCAGTTTCGATTTGAGCCTGCCAGTGATGGAAAGTATAGTGGATTACCTGTGGTCCTCAAAGCCATTTCAACTCCTTCTGTGCTCTCTCCTATATCACAGAAGTTGGAAATCTGGGGAAACATTTCCCAGATCTCTTGTCAGCAGTATTCCAGTTTGAAGTCCACCAGTTCAGCATCCTGATAGGCTTTCAGAAGGCAGAAGGAACCCAGAGGCCACCATTACTCCTCCAAAAGCGGTAGGCAAAGGTTTGAGCTTCCGCAGACATTAGGCTGTCAGCGTTCTGCTGGGCGTGAAGTACCCACTGTGGTGTCACAGACAGCTATGAATGTTAGCAGTGGTTTTCTGAACCAGGGCAACAACAGCGGCTTCCTCTTCCCTGAGAAAGTTTACTACCACATTGTAGAACTACTGGTTTCAGAGCCATCAACAACCTTCTCTGACCTACAGTCCTACAACTTTTCCAAAATTTTACAAGCATCATTTAGCAGTATTAAATCTATCCCTGCTCAAAATGCTTCATGTAGTTTCAGTTTCCCTGATCCAAACCCTGACTGGGGCATTTTAGCAGATGACCCTGGTGGCTTATGAAGAAAGAATTGGACGGGGAGAGACTAAGGGCAGAGATATCAAGTGATGGATTATTTCAAGAATACAAAGCAAAGATGATGCTCAAATCCAGGAAAATATCAACAGACACAGAGGAGGAGAATAACTTTAAAAATATTTAGGACACAGGACCATTTGGATGGAGAAGGAAAATAAAAGGAGTTTAGGCAGGTTCCACACTTGTGGTCTAGGTGATCGTACCGATGGTGGGAAAGACAGAATACAGGACAGGAGAGACTGGAAGAAGACGTGGTGGGCATTACAGGTGAGAGTTCAATTTAGAATGTATTAAACTTGGCCTAGATATTAAGTAGGTAGTTGGGTAAATAAATCTGGGAGGAGAGAGGATTCGGTCTGGAGGTATTTATTTTGTAGACCAGCACAGAAATGGTCATTAAATCATGAAAGTTGGGGGGCGCCTGGGTGGCTTAGTCGGTTAAGCGCCCGACTTTCGCTTAGGTCATGGTCTCGCGGTTTGTGGGTTTGAGCCCCGCGTCGGGCTCTGTGCTGACTGCCAGCTCAGAGCCTGGAGCCTGTTTCAGTCTGTGACTCCCTCTCTCTCTGACCCTCCCCTGCTCACGCTGTCTCTCTCTCTCTCTCTCTCCTAGAAATAAATAAAAATATAAAAAAAAAAAATCATGAAAGTTGGTGAAATTGATTAAGGAAAGTGTGTGGCATAAAAAAAAGAAAGAAAGAAACTCAGAATGTTGAGAAAGGATCCCTGAAAAACATCAACAGCTAAGAGCAAATACTAGAAGAGAACCTAAAAAAAGAGATCAAGAAGGAGTAATCAGAGAGATAGGAAAAATCCACACAGTGTGGCATTAAGCAGCAGGAGGTCATCTGAAATCATGGGTAAAGATAGAAAGATGACATAAATGGTAACTAACAGAAGACATCAATTTTTAAATATAGGAAGGATTCAACTGATTATTTATGTTCACTCAGATGTTATTATTTGTTGCTTTTACACATGGGTGCAGTTTTATTCAATGCAAAATGAAGGGATGATTTGTAGCTCTAGGCCGTTTCATATTCCATTTTATCTCTTCCTTGATCTTCCTCTTTCACTTAAAGGCAATTTTCCCTTTCCTTCATCCTCTCATGTACTTCTCCTTGTTCTTTTTAGGATGGAGCTGATGCACTTCTGCCCTTATAGGTAAGAGTCCCTGCTTGCATCTCCCAGATACCCAATCTGCATTTCTTTAGCCAGAAAATCTGAACCTAAGCCTTGTGGACGCTATGTGCGTGCAAGTTAGGCCTGTGACCACTAGCTGACCTATTGTGGTTCAAAAACTGGTCAAAGGATCACTAGGGCGGCGCTGCAATCAATTTAATTTGTTAAGACCAGAACATGTTTTCAATGAAATACAAGAGAGTAAAATAAAAGTGAAAATGCAAGTATATGTTAGTGATAGGCAAGATAAATATTATTTAATAAATCATTTGTTTTGGAGATAGGTTACACGTGTGTGTTTCAGTTACACACATGTTACGTGTGATGTGTCACAAAGTAAAATAGTAGAGCAAAGCCTTCTAACGGGAACGTGAAAAATAACTACCGAGGACTGAACTCTGTCTAAGTTTATATTTATAAAAGGAGAAGTTCTCAGGTGCAAACAGTTTATTTGGAAAGTGATCCCAGGAAACAAAAGTGAAGGACTAGGCCAAGGGAGCTAAGAAAGGGCAAGAAGCCAATAAAGTGTGCTTTAGTGCTGGTTACTGCTCTGGGTGACTGGGTCTCCATCTGGTTGGGGACGCTGAGAAAACACGTAGACTGTGCCTCAGCATTGTCCACTGGGGCAGGGGTCAGCTAGTATTTTTTGTAAAGGGTCAGATATTTTGGTAGGCCCTGCAATCCTGTCATAACTACTCACCTCTGCCACCGCCGCATAAAAGTAGCCATGGACAGTACGTAAATTAATGGGCACGGCTGTGTTCTAATAAAGCTTTATTTATACAAACGGATGGGCAGGATTTGGCCAAAGTTTGCACTAGAACACAGGGAGGCTGAGGCATTCCTTTTTCCACCAATCCCCATGCCCAATGATTAGAGACTGCCTTAGAGAGTGATAATCTTCCCCACATTTCTGGGTATGGATAAACACTGAGAAAACAGCACCAACGGATGCCCAGGGTGTTTGATGCAGGATACTGGCTGTCAAGGATACGCGGAAATGTGGGGTCAGGAAGGAAAAGGTGGTGGGGTGAAGTGCATCGCACACAGAGGAAGGGGCAAATGGAGGGTATGAAATTCTGGAGAATATATTCACATTCTCCCATATTTGCTGCAATGAGCTCACAAGGCTCTTCCAAGTGCTCACTGATTCTGCCCATATCACCTTTCTCTCTAGAAACACTAAAGCCTGGTGTTTTTATATTCATCACGACCCATTCCCTAAGGAAATTAGTTGTTGCATCGTAAGGAAGTTTTTTTTCTTTTACTTCTTCAAAGTTAACTGTGTGTTCAACTCTCATACCTAGCTTGGCACACACGCTACCATTTCAAATCATTTTCTCTTAAAACTGTCCACACAGAGAAATCTCACCTAATTATTCTTACACAGTCTAAAAGATGGAGTCTCTCTTATGCTTTTAAGCTCATTTTCTTTACCACACAATTTCCTTTTTTCCCAAATGGATACATCCAATTATTCTCTTCTTGGGTGTTTTAATTTCACACATTTTTGTGCACTTAGAAAGACCATAGATTGCACTACATTCACTGGCAAATCATCAAAAAGCATTTAAATGAAAGAAAATTTTTGTAAAAACAGATCTTTTGTAGCAACCTAAGCCTGAGATCACTCCTTGTTTTAAACCACATAACTAGAGGAGAGGAGAAAGACAAGATTTCATGATTTGATTTCTGTTTAATGATTTTTCACTTGTATTGCATTTTTACAGCTCACAGGGCTCTTTCTCATGAACAGTGCGTGGTTTGCATATTTCCTTATTTTTTTGTTTTAATGAAGCTAGGCCCCAAGCATGGTAGATTATTTGCAAAGATGGCTACCATAACCTCTTCTCCCTGTGTGCTTATGACTTTGCCATTCTTCCTGTAGAGATAAATAGAGTCTATTCGCCCTGTCCTTGAGTCTTGGCTGACCTGTGACTTGCTTTAAGTAGTAGAATGCAGTGGTATGACATAGTGAAACGTTCAAGTCCAGGCCTCAAGATGCTTCTTGGAACACAGTGATGCCATGTGAGGAAGGCTGGCTCTCCTGCTTGAGGATAAAGGGCCACGGAGAAAAAGGCCCAGCTGAAAGCCAACACCAAATGGCAGGTAAGTGAGTGAAGCCACCTTGGATTATCCAGCCCCACTTGAGCCTCCAAATAATTAAGCCACATGAGTGACTCTAGCTGATACCAGTAGAAGAACTGCCCAGCTAAGCTCATCCCAAATTACTGACCCACAAAATGATGAGCAAATAACGATAGTTGTTGTTTTAAGCCGTGAGGTTTTGGCATGATTTGTTATGCAGCAATACATACATAACTGATACCCTGGGAGTGAGGGATGTGATGACCATTATTTCATGGAAACAGTGGAGATTCCCCAAAGATCAGTAGCCAAATTTAATGCCTCAGAGAATGATGAGTCTTCTTCCATTTTTAAGGCAGGCCATCCTGATTCCCCAGGTTAGTTACAGAGTAATCGGATGTTAATACATAAATAGCCTAAAATTAATATATTAACTTCTCACAGAACTGCTTGAGCTCTTCATTGGAGTGATTGCTCATAGCCAGTTGTGTTGCCTGACTCTGCCCCAGTGGCCATAATTAGTCATCAATAGATACCTAGTACAGGCTGGGCCATCAGCCCACTGAGTCTCTCAGTGGTGAATATGAACTATGGAATAGAGGCCCAGAGACTGGAAACCTTTGAGAACTAAGTCTGTTTAACTCTAGGTCTCCGGAAGGAAGGGTATCACTACTCTGAGATCCCCAGAACTACACTGGTCCCCACCTACTGCCCAGATCAGTGCTAACATCAGGTAGAAGCAAGTCTCTGTCGGTAATAACTTCCCTGATGAAAGTTCTCCCAGTTTCTATTGCCCCATGCTCTTTTCACATGGAAATCAACGCCATACTGTCAGGATCGGCCTTGGTGGTGATGGTAGGAGGAAGAAAGGGATGACACCTACAGTTGATTTCTCAGCAAACTGGGTATTTGGTGGTCTGTGGCCGAGTACAAGGTCTTATCCCCACTGCCCACCAGGGCACCCACTGCCCTATAAAACCTTGTTCCCTGTGACATCAAAAATCTCTATTCCTCTAAAACTTACTGTAATATCCTAATTTTAAGTTAAGGTTAGTTAGTTAAAGAAGCTGGAATCTTACATAATTACCACAATTCAGGACCCCCAAAAAAAGACTGCAGGTAACAAAGTCATTTTCTATTATATTCATACAGAGAAAGGTGCATGTTACTGAACAGCTCCTGAGGGCATCCTGTTTTCAGCAAGAGCTCACACAGTCACATGGCTGAATTCCACCTATTTCATTTAGGACAAGTGCGGGAATTGATCCGGTTTTGTTGCGGAAAAGGGAAAATGATCTTCATAAATGTCCAGCCAATGCGGGTTTCAGAGCTCTACAGTATCATGATAATTTTTGCAAAGGATGAATCAAAGGTAAAAGTGTCTCATTGCCAGATGTCATTGTGCCTGGGTCGTTTTTTGGTTCTGTAAAAAATATGAACAAGGCCAGTGAGTTTAAATCTAAGGAAGTTGATGTCTATTAGCAGTTTCCGGTTGTGTCCTACAGGTTGGTAGTGAAAATTCACCTTCGGATAAGAATGAAATCCCTGGTTCTGATTATATTAGAATTTCTTTCTCCATTTTCAGAAACCAAAGAGTTGAGTTTTCCACAGAAGCTATTGGTCTAAGGAAACAAATCCATTTATTCCAATTTCTTGTGAAACAGAAAAAAGAGAAAACGGGCAGAATTATACAAACGTAAAAAATGGAGATTATCTCTTAATCTCACTCCATAAATTCTAAAGTTTACACGCTGTTTCTAGAACCTGAATAAAAACCTTGCATAGGGTTTAGTTTTAGTAATCCTAAAGAGGACACACTAGAGAGGTAAAATCTCTATTCAAGTTAAAAAGCAAAGTCAAACTAAAATCTTTAACCTAAAACTCTCCCTTTAGACACATTCATTACAATTAGAACCATTTCCTTAAAAGGAAGCAAATAAATACTGATATCGGACCCTTATGTAGATAGTTTGTGAATTCTGATGCTTAAGTATCACGGACAAAGCAGACACCAAAAATATCCCAAGGAAGAAGTGAATTTGGTCAGTGGTAACTGTCATTCTTTCAACAACTTACACTCATGACCTACAAGTCCTTTTTCATTCATTCATTCACTCATTCATTCACTCACTCCTTTATACTCACACCTCTAAGCACTTACACATTCAAAAACATATACTGAAGGCTGCAGGATGCCATGCAATGTACTAAGCACTGGGGATGAAGAGAATTAGAATACACCTCTTGCCCTCAAGAAGCTGACACGCTGGTCTTGGAAACTTTCCAGTCTTTGATCTCCTACATCCAGTCATGAAAATTGATATTAATGTTTTCTCTTTCCATTTCTTTCTTGCCTTTACCACAACTAAGGTCATTACTCGGTGGCTGAATGATTAAATGATTAAAATTTTTTTCTAGGGGTGTCTGGGTGGCTAAGCATCCAACTCTTGATTTTGGCTCAGGTCATGATCTCATACCTCATGAGATCAAGCCCTGTGTCAGGGTCCCCACTTTGGGATTCTCTCTTTCTCCCTCTCTCTCTGCCCCTCCACTGCTCATTTTCTCTCTCTCTCCCCTTCCCTCCCTCCTCTTTCTCTCTCTCTCAAAAATAAAAATAAAAAAACTTAAAAAAATGTTTTCTAGTTGGAATCCCCACCTTTAGTCTCTTCTCTCGCCACAGACTTTTTATACCACTTATCTCATTCACCTTCTGAAAAGATGGCTTTGGTTGTGTCATACCCCTGTGCAAAATACTTTGAGTAGCTTCCCATTTTCCCCAGGGGGGAAAAAAAGAAATTCCACAACTCGACCGATATTATTGGGATTACTAATAATTGCTGCCATTTGTTGAGAGCTTACTGTGTGCCAGCCACTGTGTAAAGGACTTTACATGCGTGATCTCATTTATTCCTCATGCCAACTCTTCAAGACAAGAACTAGGATCTTTATTTTATGGAAGAGAACAATGATGCTAAGAAGAGGTCACTAGCTTTCCCAAGGTGACATAGATAGTAAGTAGCAGGATGACTTCAGAGCCCTTGCTCTTAACCACTGTACTGAACTTCCATTCTGCTCTTGAGTGAGTCTCAACCCTGTGCAAGCCTGCCTCAGTAACTTTGCTTCTGCTGGGTCTCCCATGTAATATGTCCTTCACTCTCTCCATGTCTTCCAAGTTTAAGCCAAATGTAAGTCCCCTCTCCCCTGTGGACTCTTCCTAGACCATTCCAGTAGGCAGAGACCTTTTCATCCTCTGAGCTCTGGCATGTTTCTACCACTTATTTGGCACTGAGAGATGTCCTGTACCAGGTTTCTATAGAAATATCTCATGTCTCAGGCATTGTAGTGAAAATCGCTTGAGAGCATGGAGTCTTCAAGGTACTTAAGAAATAATGTAGGTTTTGTGGCACTTAATTAGACACTCAATAAATTAATGTTGTATGAGTAAATGAAAAGCGTAGACATTAAAACAATGAGGTAAGTCTGTCACTAACTTTTGAATGATTATGATGCACATACCACTCTCTCACCATGAATGGTGAAAAGGATCATGTGGAAAGAGCTATAATTCCCTGTCCAGCATGCCATAAAGAACAGATACCCCCAGGGAATTACAGGGGTTCCAAAAATATTCCTAAATAATCAGACTCAGGAACATTATGAAAATCTCTACTCTGATCCTCAGTTTGAATAAGATCTGTGTGAAACTTTCGCTCCAGAGCCATATCAAGCCCCAGGGTAAAAATGGTGGACTTCCCAAATATTGGGCAGCAACAGGGTTCGGCTAAGATGGGGTGACATGGATGCTGAGAATTCCCCAACTGCAAGAGATGGTTTTCGTTACAGCTCCAGGCTAAACCACTTGGAGGCCTCTGGGGACCACAGAGCTCCAAAGCCTGCTAGCCATGTCCCTCTGACCACTGATGCCCAGTCCCGTCCAACACATGGCAGGAAGAGATGACCACCTTCCGTGTCACACCTGGAGGCCAGCCAGAGAGAAACTGCCAACTGGACAGTCATCTCCAGTGGAAAAGCCTGGCTGAAGGCAAGATGACCAACTGCCCTATACTGTTTTTATCTCTGCAAATTAGTGGTAGAGCGGGGTCGATGCCTTCACGTCTTTGCGAAGAAAAAAAAAAGACAGTGAAAGATCCTGAGCATGGCCTCAGATGCCTTAAAGCAAGCATGACGTTTTCTGAGGAAGGAAAGAAACACAGAAGCTTGAGGTCTGTTAGGTACACACTGTGAAGAAGAACGCGTAATATGTTACGTGGGCTGCTGGCCTTTTCCCTTTTGAAAGTGGTTCTATGACTTTCCATGTAACTTCAGCCTCTCATCAACCCTACTTGATGGCTTGGGCAGCCATTAGCGTCTTGCATCTTATACACGTGGTAACAGCTCAAAGCCTTGCAAGGGATCCCACAGCTAGCGACTGCCAGCGCCGCGGCCAGAACCTCTCTGCCTCTCGTGCTTCCTCGAGAAGCAAGGCCCCTTTCAGCACATGGTTCAGTTCTGAAGGAACTGGAATGAAAAATTGCTTGCTTTGATTTGGTTGGTTCTTTTTTTTTTTTTTTTTTTTTTTTTTGGCTTCCACTCCTGTTTTGAATTCAGTTTCTATTCCTTCCTTCCCCCTCTCTTGGATTCCCCTCTCCCCCCACCCCCCCTTCCACCCTTCCCCTCTCTCTGAGCCTCTTTCAGATGCTGCCTCACTGGCTGCTTTGGCTGCAAACCTCCCTGCTTCACAGCCAATATCTGGAGCTCACAGATTACGCAGCTGTGTCCTCAGACTACCTGTTGCTTCGTCGCAGGGTTGGATGAATTATTATTATTATCATTAATTATTATTTAGTGGAGGAGGGGTGTTAGAAAGGGAGAGGGAAAGAACTGAATCATCACGGAATTAACAGCCACTGGTGCTCACCTAACAACCCCATTAAGACCCTGAATAATCTCAGTCTAACGCAGGGGTCAATACCCCAGGGTGAAATGCTCCCAGCGTTACTGTATTTTCCTTTACCAGACTGCATCTTGACACACAGTAATCAAAAAGATCACCAACAGAGTTCGCAAGTTCCCAAGCTGTGAGTGAGGAAGGGGCATCAGAGCAGGGCCCTGTGTGTGATGGGAGCCGCCTGCCAGGCCTCTCCGCCTGTGCCAAGTTCACGCTTGCCCACGGGGCACAGAAGAGTACGGAAAGGGAGCAAGGGAAAATGTGACGGCCAAACTGTCATTCCACACAAAGGAAAAAGGACTCGGAAATTGTCAAAGCTAACGCCCTACTCTGGTCCTCTCTCTCTAATTTTTTTTTGCCACAGCAAAATTGCTCAGGCAACTCTCGCCATGACAAACGCTGGCACGGAGCTTCTCAAGGGGAAACGGCGAGGCGAGCCTTGTGTGTTTCACCGGTAATAAAGATTTTACCAGCTGCACTGAGCGTTGCTGTGGAATCCAACCATTGCTGTCAGGCTAATAAGAAAAAAAGATTCACTGTTGTGAATCAAGTAAATAAACATGCCTGGGAAACAGTGTGGCAGCAGATAACACCGAGAGAAAAAATGAGAATTGGTACTATTTTTAGTGCTAGCTCTCTGATTATAATTGTACTTGAAGAGCAACTAGCATGAACAATATAAAGGCAAAGTTAATTTCAGATCCTGAGCTTGCTGCACAGCGCTTAGATCATTCAAAATGCAATGTGATCTACATTTATTTTTCAACTGGGTGACAGGGAAACTTGGAGATATCTAAGGACTTAGCTGATGGGAGGCTCGTGGGCAAATAGAAGTTAAGGGATGTGGGTTATGGAAAGATTGTTTATTTTTTAAAAAATCCTGTATAGCGTACCCCATTCTCCCTTTCAAGTTAGCATTAACTGAAGCGTTACAATGTGGCAAGTACTGAATTAATGATCTCATTTAATTATCACATCAACATGTGAGGTAGGTCCTATTATGGTTTTCATCTTTTGGAAGCCATATAGCTTGTAAAGAACTTGACCCCAGTCTCTCTGACTCTAGAGCCGAATTATCGTGCTTTTGTAGATGATGACAGGATATAATTCACACTTCTGTCTTCTGTACTTTGATGAAAAAAGGCCTCATGCCCCACCATCTGCACTGACTACACGTCCATCACCAACAATGGGGCTCCAGGGTTGCTGACGGGAGCAGAGATGCCCAAATGAAGCAGAAAATAAAACAAAACAAAAACAGAGGCTTCAGCCTTCCAAACATATCTGGTTTACCTTCCCCTGTGGTACTATGTAGCTGAGAACCCTCTCCCATGCTGAACCCAGGCCTGGAAGCTCTCTCTCATCTCATCACATCACATCACATCACATCACATCACATCACATCACATCACATCACATTTCATCATCTCATCACATCTCATCTCTCTCCCCAGATCTGAATACTGAGAAGCAGACATTCAGGTCCAACTTTTAACCACTACTTTTACCATCGTCCCAGGAAGCAAACTGGCTCTGAGGGCCACTCTCAGGGCTCTGTTGTCCTTCCTTTTCCTGCCCTTGAGCTGCGAAGTGGCCAGGTTGAGACTCACTAAATGTGTATGTGAAAACAAACAACTTTCAATCATATGAACTATTCCAAAGACTGAGCATGCGGGATCAATGAGGTGAGGAACAAATTTGCTCTCCATTGTGTAATGCTCTGAGTGCTAATGTCCGAGGGGTATGTGTGCATGGCAGTACCTATGAATGGAGCTCCATTATCAGTCATTATAAGTCTTCAAACTAACAAAAGATGAGAAATCAAATTGCAAGCGGAGAACTAAGGGGGAAACACAACGTGCTTGCTAACTGACTGTAAGACCCTGGAATATGATGTTGTGGATCTCATTTCCAACAGTCTGTGGAAATACTTTCTTTGAGATGGAACTTTATAACTTTGTAATGGAAGTTAGTGGGATTATTGTTTTGCCTTTAAGGAAAAGGCTTATACAGATACTTAGACCAGAATCCATTGTATCAGTTTAAGAGCTTTTCAGTTCCAAGTAATTAAAGATCTAACTCAAACTAGCTTGAGTAAAAAGGGAACTTGTTAGCATATAGAATAGGCACAGAGCTGGCTTCGGGCACAGACTAATCTAAGGGCTCAAACTCTGTCACAAGAGCCTGTTCTCTCTCCAAACCTGGGTTCTGCTCTCCTTCATGTCGCTTTCATTGTCAGTGCCCACTTGGTGGCAGAAACGATTGTCAGCAACTCCTGTCCTTCACTCTCCGGGGTTCAAGAGGAGTGTGAAGAGTAAGTGTTCTGGGCTCTACTGTGATTGGCTTACCTTGTTTTAGGAGCTCATCCTGGATCACATCCCTGTGGTCAAGGGAACTGAGTGTACCCTCTGGCAAAGCTGAATCACATGTCTACCTTTCACAAAGGCTAAGAAAGGAAGGGTAAGTCCTCAATGAAAATGCAAGGAATTATTTACAAAAAAGGGAGGAAAGGAAGCCTCAAATCAACAGATGTCCTCTAATGCATCTCTTCATAAAACAGAAGTACTTGCATTCATTTATTAGAATTCTTTAGTACCAAGACATAAATCATCTAATTATGAGTATGTACAAGCTATCTCCCAACGTGTAGCATTCCTAGGTGAACCTACAACGTTGCCGCATACTTTAAAGCTTTGGGTACTCACTGGTATGAAGACACTTCAAAAATTACACAGATCTAAAAAAATTACACAGATCTAAAGTTAAAAATCAAGACTGATGCCCAAGACCAAAGAATCTTATTTTTCTACCTCAGATTGGCTCTTAACTCACAAAATCTTATCCTGATAAATTTATGTCAACTTTCTACACTCGTTTTCTGTATTTCCAGTTTGCCTTCCTTTCACAAAGAGTTATGTCCTATCTCTTCTGTGTGCCTTTCCAGACCCTCTCTCCACCTTTCTCGAACTTCATCTCTGCCCCGAGAGACTATCTTGTGTGGACTGCATTAACAGGCTCCTTTAGTCTCCAGATTCCGGTTGGGTTCAACCAATGGGGACACCTGGTAGGAGATCAGGAGAGAAAAGGAGAGTGGGAAGTGAGTTCTGTCTCTAAGCCAAAGGTCACCATGCCTATGAAAATGGCCTCTCTTCAGGATTCTCCCTCTGAAATTTACAGTAATCGCTTCTTCCTCTTGCTCCCATAGGCCTATGGCTGGTAAGGGAGCCCAGAGCTCCTGTACATTCATGTGGTTCCCTATTCCTGCCCACACCTTTACTAAACTCTCCTCTAGTATTCCAAATGTGAAGGTGTTCTCTATTTGCTACTGGGACCCTGATTAATAGAGTCTATAAAATTTTGATGGAGAGGGAAGCAAAGAGAAATAGAAAGGGTGACCAGGGACTATAGATCAAGAAATAAGCCTAATTATTGGATAAACTACAAAATAGGACAAATGGCTCTAACCAATTTGATGTTTTGGTTAATTAACTTTTTCATTTCAATAGATCCTTTCAACCCCACCCCCATTAGAAATGGAAACTACAGGATTTTTTTTTTTTTTAATGTTTTATTTATTTCTAGGAGAGAGAGAGAGAGACAGCGTGAGCAGGGGAGGGTCAGAGAGAGAGGGAGTCACAGACTGAAACAGGCTCCAGGCTCTGAGCTGGCAGTCAGCACAGAGCCCGACGCGGGGCTGGAACCCACGAACCGCGAGATCATGAACTAAGCGAAAGTCGGACGCTCAACCGCCTAAGCCACCCAGGCGCCCCGGAAACTACAGGATTAATATCAAGATTCACTGAAAGTTTTCCACTTCAGAGGGACTTTGAGCACATACCTTAGGTAAGTCTTTAGTAAGCCAGAGAGGTGAAAAGGAATGAGAGCAGTCCAGGATAATCAGAAGAGTTTCATTTTAAACTCTTCTCTTCTACCTGCTTTTTTCATAACAAGCACCATGTGCACATCCCCACATTCATTCCCAGCTCAGAGGAACCATCTATTTCCATCAGGATCATTGCTATTTTTCAGAACATTTTTCCTTTGCCAAAGTTTAGATGATTGTGATTGCAAGAAGAAGAGCAGTAAGGGAAAGACAAAGTTCTAGAGGGATGGAGGAAGGGTGAACTGAAGTGAGACAATGAGAAGATGGGGAGTGAGCCCATGCATGGGAGGTGAGGACTGAGAGTACCCAATGGCAGAGGACAGTGAGGGATCAAGAAAATGGAATAGTCAAGAGAGCAGAGCAGAGGGACCATATGCTTCTATCACTGGCTATTATGCAAGGAGATTAATTTTTCAGGTAGGGGATTGGCGAAGACTTCATGGATGCTCAGTAACGACAGAAGAATAACGTAGTATTTAGCGTACATTCTACTGGAAACAACAAGCACACTCTAAACACGGCTGACATATCCTTCCTTGATGGTTCTTTGCCAGATCAAAAGACATTTTCCATTTATAAACAGAGGGAGTTGAGCTGTCACCTTAGATGATCTAGTGAACAACAAAAATGTGGTGAAGAGAAAAAATCCAAGATGGGTATTAAAACCCCCATGCCCTTAATTTGCACCAATTTTCCTATCAGGAGCTCACTCTCCCTTTGCTCAGGAAAAGGGAAACTGCTTAAAAAGTGAAATAGGTTATGCTCACCATGGTCTGTAAATCCCTGCTGTTGCTGCTGTTTGTTTGTTTGCTTTTAATTGTAAAGACACTGGCAAGAGAATCAAGTAGTAAGAACACACTCGCTACTTCCTAGCTGTTGGCCTTTCTTAAGTCTAGGATTTTCTTTTTTCTTTCTTTTTTTTTGGTCTGCCCCCATCCATGGCAGCTGCTTTCAGTTGTCCAATTGATTCTGTATTTTAATGAAAAGTGGTATCCTCTCCCTATTCAGTTTAAGATAATTGTTGCCCAGGCAAATCATTATAATTAAATTCAATTTAAAAATGAGAACCCACCTGCAACCATATGTTAAACCTGCCTTTGGATAAGGAGTTGGTACTTTCACTTTGTATTAAAGCAGAAGTGTGTAATGGTAAGAGACTTTCAATGGAGATGGTTAAAGAGATTTGCTTCTTTTTTTAAATGATTAATTACAATTCACCTGTCTCTGAAAGGAAATTACTTGACTCATAGAAAAACATTTTCATTAAACAAAACTACCATTGAGGAGGCTTCTATCAAGCAAGTCTGGTACTGATGCAGAGAAATAAAGTAATCAAGATAAAAAAAACCTAAGGTGCTTTCAGGGGATATATGAAATGGAACTAAAACATACACAGAAAGTTCCTATAGAAGCTACTTGGCATTGTTTGGTTCTTCAGCATCCTATCTACTTCCTAAAAGTGTTCTGAATTTTCTCCAAGAAACTATTTTCTCATTCTCACCCAGAGTTTGGAAGAACTAGACCCTCTCAAACTAAGGGCTGATGTGACTAAAAGCCATCAGACTTAAGCCAGTTAGCTTAAGCCAATCAGCTTATGCCCTGGCAATAGTGATTGATTAGGAACCAGAGCCAATAAAATGTTACTGGAACTTCTGGGATGAAGAAAAGTCCTTTCTCTTCATCAAAAACTACTTAAAAGAGACTTTCTTCCCCTGGAATGTACAGTTGGAAGATGAAAGATCTAAAACTGCTACAGCCATTTTTCAATCCAGAAAGACAAATGGCAGGGTGGCTCCCCAAGGCATGAAGCTTTTATCTAGGAAGACTGAGTAATGTGGTCACCTTGGTGACATCATTTGAGCTATCAGACCAAGCTAGTGCTGCCTCCAGATTTTTCAGCCACATGTACCTATTTTCACAGCTTAAGGTAATTTGAGTTTTCTGTCACTTGCAACCATGAGAATCCTGGAGGAGTGAATTCCGTACCTGGACTTAAGCAAGGTCAGATGACCTCCCAGTCTGTAGCAAAAAACATGGTAAAACAAAAACAAAACAAAATGCCTACCTTACTGGGACAGAGTATTAGATTGGGGTTTCTGGAACTACCCATCATCTAAGTTACCAGGAATTCAGCAAAAATACATGTAAAACTTGAAGACCAATAACTTTAGAAAATAGGTGACTTGGCAAAGACAACTAAGACAAACATAATTAATGAGCTACATCTAAAAGAAGAGGGTAAGAATGTTAGAAGATATAGGCAAATTTCATTCTCTTATCCAAGTATTATTTATTTAGAGTCATTTAAGAGTGAAGAACTGTGATGGAAATTGACAGAGATGATTACAAAGCTGAATAAGACAAAAATATATCCATTCAAGGAATTTTTTCTAATTAGATAGGGAAGCTAAACATGTATGCTTATAGTCAATTGCAACTCAGTATATGGCAAGTGCCGAGAAATTATTTCCACAGTCTTTAACAGCTTACTAAGCATATTCACACTCATTAGATCATTTGCTTCATCCCACAGCCCTCTGAGATAGGCAGTTGCACTTCCCTCTTTGGCACAGATAAAGAAACTGAGACTCAAAGTGTGGAAAAATAAATATCAATGAATATCGCTGTGGCATTATTTAAAAGAAAATAAAACTAGAAACTGCCTAAATATCCATCAATAGTGGAGTAGTTAAATATATTATGTTCTTCCATACAAGGGAATGGTAAGCTGCTGTTAAAAAATAAGGACGCAGGGGCACCTGGGTGGCTCAGTCGGTTAAGCGTCCGACTTCTGCTCAGGTCATGATCTCGTGGTTTGAGGGTTTGAGCCCCACGTCGGGCTCTGTGCTGACAGCCAGCTCAGAGTCTGGAGCCTGTTTCGGATTCTGTGTCTCCCTCTCTCTCGGACGCTCCTCTGCTCACGCTGTCTCTCTCTCAGAAATAAACAAAACATTAAAATAAAATAAAACAAAATGGGCACAAATATCACAATTAAAAGAAAGTCAGATTCAGATAAATTAAGGCCCCCTGCATTCTTGAGACTGTACAAGTAAGTAGGGGCTGAAGTGAGATCTGAGGGATCGTAAGGGTTGCAAGGACATCATAATTAAATAATAGATGCAGTTTGTTCAGTTAAATGTTAACTTCTCTTGGCCTGACTTAATCTCCTCTGAGCCGTTTAATATCTAGTTAGTTTGAGAATGGACAATGGCTAGCTGTGATTTTAAGAACAGGTAACCATTTCCCCAAAATTGTACTTCCAAGTTTTAGCTGGGTTTATTTGCATGCTTATGTTAAGCCCAATTAAAGACGAATGTCTCACATGTTTCGAGTTTAAAAGAATCTCTGATGCTCTGAAAATCGAGACGTGTTCTGACATCCTTCTCAACAGTTATTGAACATAATCTCAGCTGTTCTGGGATGCTTATTTTCAGAGCTTCCTAAAGCATAATAGTAACCTCTGGCCCACACTTTTTAAGATATTAACAAAGATAAAGGATGTTCTGTAACCATGGGTCTATGAGTTGTTTGGAAGCAGGATGCACGGGCTTACCAGCATTGTTTACTAATTACAATTAGATTTATTAGTCGTACCTGGTTTTAGTGGAGCCAAGAAGAGTTGACAGTTAAATTGAACACAGAAATATAATGTTCCTATATGATTAGCTCACTGTAAAGGACCTGGTTCAAGAGCAGCTGTTGGGCTTCCTGGTAACAATATGCTTTGCCCACACCATTGTGGTGGTTTGAGACAAAGCATGCTTTATTCCACCCAGCAATGGGTAAACAAAGAAACCTGGACATGAAATCTCCAGACACTTTAAATATATATCCTTTTTTTTTATATTATTGTACTGGATCCTTTGCCTGTGATAAAACTATTCCTTGAGTATAAATTATTTGAGTCCTATGAGCCTTTTCAGCAGTCAGTATTGAAGCTCATAACGTGATTAATGAACAGACCAAAGGGGATAAGAAGTCGTGAAGATCTCTAAGAGGAAAACTCATTTATTTATTTAACCTTTATTGAATGTTTATGGTTCCAAAGATCTCACCTGGCAAATGGCAGACAAAAATGACTCAGGCATGACCTTTGATCATAAGATGTTCACACTGTGAAGAAAAATATAGACATTCAAACAAAATATCACAACCAGTTGTAATAACTGCTGAAATAGGGGTATAAAAAAGCAATAAGGAAAAGAGTAAATCTTTTTGAGAGAGTTTGTTAGGACTTTATATTTAAGCATAATCATAAGAATGGTCATGAGTAATCAAAAATAGAAAGAAAGAAGAAAGAAAGAAAGAAAGAAAGAAAGAAAGAAAGAAAGGAAGGAAGGAAGGAAGGAAGGAAGGAAGGAAGGAAGGAAGGAAGGAAGGAA
>NW_024080796.1:2158349-2189236 GCF_003009895.1 Hyaena hyaena
AAGAAAGAAAGAAAGAAAGAAACAGAGAGAGAGAGAGAGAAAGAAAGAGAAAGAAAGAGAGAAAGAAAGAGAAAGAAAGAAAGAAAGAAAGAAAGAAAGAAAGAAAGAAAGAAAGAAAGAAAGAGAGAGAAAGGCAAAGGAGAAAATCCTTTCAAAGAAATAGAGGTGTGATACTGTTTATAAATTTTCACCAATAGAGACCTATTTAAATTAACTGTAGTAACGTTTATGCAAGTGAATACTGTATACTCATTAAACATAATAAGAAAATTCTCCATATGCTAATAAAGAAATATATCCACAACAATATAGAATTCATCTCTATGCTTCTAATCCTAGGGGAAAACATGTCCAAAATACAAGTCTTGGTTTTTATAACCAAAACAATGAGGCAGAGAAATATTTGAAGAAACATTAATGATAATTTTCCAAAACAGATTAAAGACGGTAAGCCACAAATTAAGAAGTCTTATGAATGCCAAGCAGAATAAATACAAAGAAAATCACACTCAGAAACATAACAATAAAGTTGATGAAAACAAAAACAAAATAAAAAAAAAGTAAAGAAAAGTCTTAGAAGCAGCCAACAAAATAAGACTGCCTTCCAAGGAGTAACAATTTGACTTTTGCATAATATCTCAACAGAGATAATAAGAGCCAGAAGATAATGGAGTTACATCTTTAAAGTGTTGAAGGAAATAAATAGCATCCAAAAATTATATATCCATAAAAAGTATCAAAAATTTAGATGCAAGAAACTATTAGTAATTATTCAAAAATAGTAAAATGTAACCAGCCTAAGAGGAGGGGAAGGCAGAACAGTAAAAAGTATTCAGTACAAAAGAAGTCAAGAAAGGAAAGAAAAAGGAATACAGGGCAAGTGAAATAAACAGAAAAGAAGTAATCAGATGGAACACTAAAACATAATATATATCCATAATTAAATTAAATGCAAATGGCTTAAATGTTTTAATTTTTCTAAAAGCACATTTTTTTTAGGATGGGTTTAAAAATAGCAACTATAAAAAAATAAAAATAAAAATAGCAACTATATACTACTTATACTACTTATAACTATATACTACTTATAACATAAAATATAAGGTCATGTGTTGGCTAGCCACAAAAAATAACCCCACCCCGAAGATTCCCAACTGCCAATATTCATGCCCTTTTGTAGTCTCTTCCCTCATACCTGGGGTAGATTTGTGGCTTGCTTCGGATCAAGAAAATGTAACATAAATGATGCTTTGTGACTTTCAAGGGTAGATCAAAAGAACCCTGTATCATGCACCTTAATTTCTTGGAAAATGTGCTCTGAAGAAAGGTAGTCACCATGTAAAAAGTACAAATACTCTAAAATTACCATGCTTTTCATAAGGAAAAAATAAAAGGAGAAAAGAGAGACAAAACCAAGAAACAGACTCTTAATAGAGAACAAACTGATGGTTACCAGAGGGGATGTGGCGGGGGGGGGGGGGGGTGGATTAAATAGGTGAAAGAGATTCAGAGTACACTTATCATAGGGGCACCTGGGTGGCTTAGGGGGTTGAGCATCCAACTTTGGCTCAGGCCATGATTTCATGGTTGTGAGTTCAAGCACTACATCGGGCTCTGGCCTGACAGCTCAGAGCCTGGAGCCTGCTTGAGATTCTGTGTCTCCCTCTCTCTGCCCCTGCCCTGCTCATTCATTCTCTCTCTCTCTCTCTCTCTCAAATAAATAAGCATTAAATGAAATTTTTAAAAGAGTACACTTATCATGATGAGCACTAAATAATATATGGAATTGTTGAATCACTATACATCTGAAATTAATGTAACACTATATGTAAACCATACTGGGATTAAAATTTAAAAACTTAACTAAAATCATCATGCTTTCAGAAAGGAACTGTATCCAAGTAATATACCCAACAAGCCTAATCTGTATCTGGACATAATTTAAATGAAGAGATCCTGGACTTTACTAATGCCACAGTGGAATGAAACTTTGGGGGCCTGGTGGAGGAGTAACATGGGAAGGACAGGAACTATTGCAAACCAGGGTACAAATTAGGGTAGCTAGATCTTCAAAAATAGCCGTCTAATGAATCATACCTCTCAGTATTTACACTCCTGTGTAGCCCCTTCCTCCCTGAATCGGAGCCAACCTTTTCATTCAGTTTGGACTAACAGAATACGGCAAAGTGGTGTTATGTGACCTCCACGGCCACATCACAAGAAGCCTGTGGCTTTTGCCTGAGTCTCTTCAAAGATGCGCCCTGGAGCAAGGCAGTCCCATCCAACCAGATCAAGCCCCTGAAAGATTCCAACTACCACATGGCTGCACCTGTATGATGGAACCCCTTCCCCAATGAGAGCCGCTGAGCTCTCAACCCACAAACTATGGGACATAACACATTGCTTCTTTAAGCCACTACATTTTGAATATTTTGTTATGTATCAATAGATAACTGAAACAGGACTAAATGGTTTAAAATAGAGGGATGAAGGGGCGCCTGGGTGGCTCAATCGGTTGAGCCTACGACTCCAGCTCAGGTCATGATCTTGCGGCTCGTGGGTTCCGGCCTGGCCCTGCTTTGACTCCGTGTTGACAGCTCAGAGCCCAGAGCCTGCTTCAGATTCTGTGTCTCCCTCTCTCTCTGCCCCTCCCTCATTTACACTCTATCTTTAATAAACATTAAAAAAATAATAAAAGGGGCGCCTGGGTGGCTCAGTTGGTTAAGCATCGGACTTTGGCTCAGGTCATGACCTCACGGTTCGTGGGTTCAAGCCCCACGTCGGGCTCTATGCTGACAGCTAGCTCAGAGCCTGAAGCCCATTTCATTCTGTGTCTCCCTCTCTCTCTGACCCTCCCCTGCTCATACTGTCTCTCTCTCTCTGTCAGAAATAAATAAAACATTAAAAAAATTTAAATAATAAAAATAGATAAATAAAATAGACAGGTGAAAAATAAATATACTATTCAAACACTCTTAAAAGAAAGTTGTTGTAACCCTATTAACAAACAAACTAGACAAAATGTAAAAAGCATTATTATAGATTGAGGCGACTCTCACAATGATAAAAGATTTAATTCACTAGGAAGATAAAAATTTTAAAGTGTACACACCTGATAGCAAATCTTTGAAACACATAAAGCTAAAAGTGATAAAACTCTAAGGAGAAGGAGAAATGGACAAATGCACAATCACAATGGATGATTTTAATAATCTCATTTACTGGTAGATTAAGCAGAGGGGAAAAATCATTAAGGATAGAAGATTTGAACAATAAAGTTATAATAAATATGAATACTGCACATATATAGAACACTGCACTCAACTACAGAAAACATATACCTTTTTTTAAATGTTTTTATTTTTGAGAGAGAGAGAGTGGAGGAGGGGCAGAGAGACAGGGGGACAGAGGATCCAAAGCAGGCTCTGCACTGACAACAGCGAGCCCCGTGTGGGACTCAAACTCATGAACCCTGAGATTATGACCTGAGCCAAAGTCAGATGCTCAACTGACTGAGGCACCCAGGCACCCCCCGAATACATATACATTTTAACTGTGCCTAAAACATTTGCAAAAATATATATTATAAACTGGGCCAGAAAAAAACTATCAACAAATTTCAAAAGAATGATATGATATAAAATATGTCCAGTACCACAGTGGCAATTAAGCTAAAAAGTAACAAGAGAAAGATAGCTCAAGATCATATCTTCGGAATACCATGATAGAAAATATTTTAACTGAACAACAAGTAAAATATTTCACTTTGAAACTTGTAAGATGCAGTTCAATCATATTTTAAGAGATAGGCATAGCTTCAAATGTTTATAAAAGAGGAAAAACACTGAAAATCAGTAAGCATTTCAAGAATTAGCATTTCTGAGGTAACATCACCAAAATGGATCCTAACCTCCATCTCCCAACCAAGCTCAGCAATTAGGTGGCTATCCATGAGCAAGAGCAGCTCTAGGAGAGCTCTGGAGTCCATTTAAGAAATTTTAACAACACGATGGAATAAGAAATCTGTGAATAACTGCATAAAAGGAGACAAAATACGGCTTTATTCTGTCTGAATCATCCCATTTCCTCAAGCAGGCATTGCTCAGTGCCAAGAGGGAACTTCCCCGCTACAAGGACTTCCCTTCGCCAGGAAAGAGAGAGCGAGTGACAAGCCTCTTCAGTCTTTCAGGGTACCATGCAAAGGTTCCACTTGTTTTTTAACCCCACCCAGAGAGCAAAGTGGAGATGTTGCGGGACAATTAGAAACAAAGAAGAAAAGCAGGGACTATCAACAGCAACCAGGCAGTGGGAGCCACTGGGGTTCATAGCAACCTGCTTTGAGGAACCGATCTACCCTACATGGCTGCAACCTACCCACTGTAGATTTCACCAGCTTTTTGTTCACTGAAGCCAACCAGCTGAGTCCCTTCTTGCTCTGATACTCCTGTTATACCCCTGTCCCCACTAGAACTCAAGAACAACCCTAGCAACCAGCTCAGGCCTCTTTGGTTGTACGAGGGCATGGTGCCAGCCTCCAGCCTGTGGCCAAGCCCCACCACCACCATACCTGCACTCAAGGCTAGCTCCTCCAGCTGTGCCATGGCATGCCACCAGCCCACACTAGTTACCAGCCTCCACTGCAGTGTACATGCCTAGCAGGAGGCTGGATAGCCACAGGAAAGAAGGCGTGCCAACAGCTTCATCTCCTTGGGGGCCAAAACAGGCCTTGTCTTCTCTGTCACTTGCCTGCACTAGCGTGCTCACCTGTAGCAGGCCCCTCCAGTGGTGCATCTCCATGCTGCTAGCCTGACTCACATTACCAGCCCCTACTGCAGTGTACACAAATGGGAAACGGGAGCACCCCAACAGCCAGGGCCCCTGCAGAAACCAGAGCCAGCGGTTGGCCCTGGCCCCCACCATTATGAATGTGTCTGCCACTATGCAGGCACCTGCAGCTGGCCTCCACAGTTGTATGTGTGCACACCACTGCCTACACTGGCCCCTAGTTACCTGGAGGCATCACTGAGGACCCCAACAGCCCTTACAGCCACTGAAGACCTCTCACAGTGCTTACCAAGGACCACACATGATATTGTGGACCCCAGTAGGCTGAGCTGAAGAGACATCTTCCCCCCCCAAGACAGTGCTACCAAATGCCCCACACTTGGGGCCTGCACGACTAAAGTCAGGATCACAACATGCTCCAACATGCCTCCAGCCACAGGTAAAAGTCTTCCCTTACCAAAGCCAATCTGTAAAGTCTAGAGGAGGTGATTATTGCTTCAAATGCATCTACACAAGGCTACAAAAATGACAAAGAAGCAGGGAAACATGACTGCACCATAGGAAGGCAGTAAACCTCCAGTATCTAGCTCCAAGGAAATGGAGTTCCAGAAATCGCCCAACAAATCATTAAACATACTTGTTCTGAATATTTCAGAGAGCTGCAAGATTACACAGATAAACAATTTGATGAAATCAGAAAAGTAATAAAAGAACAAAGTAAGAAATTCAACAAGAGACAGGAAACATAAAGAAGAACGAAATAGAAATTTTGGAGCTGAAGTATACAAATGAAGAATTTAATAACCAAAGATTTTACCAAGGAGAAGAAAGAATCAGTGAGCTAGAAGACAGATCAATTGAAATTATCTAATATGAGTAGGGGGGAAATAAAAGGGAGGGAATGAAGAAAGCCTCCAAAATTTATGGAATGCCATTAATAAAATTAATGTATGTACCATTGAATTCCCAGAGGGAGAAGAGAGAGAGAAAGGAACAGATTTCTCATTTAAAGAAACAGTCATTGGGGCACCTGGGTGGCTCAGTCAGTTAAGCATCTGACTCCTGATTTCGGCTCAGGTCATCATCTCACAGTTCTTGAGCTCGAGCCCCATGTCAGGCTCTGTGCTGACAGTATGGAGCCTGCTTGGGCTTCTCTGTCTCCCTCTCTCTCTCTGCCCCTCCCTCTCTAAATCAATCAATCAATCAATCAATAAACATTTTAAAAAATACAATAAAGAAATACTGAAGACTGAGAACTTCCCGATTCGTGGGAGAGATTTGGATATTTAAGTTCATGAAGCTAACTTAAGTTACTTAAACCCAAAATGTCAATCCATGAAGATATTCTCTAAGACAAATTATAATAAAATAGGTCTAAAATAAATTTAAAAAACAAAACAAAAAGAGAACTTTTTAAACAGCAAGAAAAAATAGATTGCTCACATACAAGAGAACCCTCTGATAAATTCAGAGTGCTAAAGGAAAGAAACTACAAACTAAGAATGCCTTACCCAGCAGAGCTGTACCTCAGGAACGAAGGCAAGATAAAGATGTTCTTAATAAACAAATATGAAGAAATTCATCACCACTAAACCTGCCTTACCAGAAATGCTGAAAAGAGTTCCTCAAGCTGAAACAATGAAACAAAAGGATGCTAAATAGTTAGAGAGAATCAAATAAATAAAATCCAAAGTTAAAGAGGAGACAATACATCTGGTAACAGAGTACACCAAGGATTATGAAAGACTATTATGAATAATTATATGCCAACAAAATGGATAATCTAGAAGAAAATCAATAAATTTCTAGAAACATACTAACATACAACATACCAAGACTGAATCATGAAGAAATAGAAAGTCTGAACTGACCAATAATGAGTAAGGAGATTAAGTTAGTAAGCAAAAACCACCCAGCACACACACACACAAAAAAGACAATACCAAATGGTTTCCCCAGTGAATTCCAGCAAACAGTTAAAGAATGATTAATGCCAATCCTCAGACTCTTCCAAAAAGTTGAAGAGGAGGGAATACTCCAAAACTCATTTTATAAGGCCAGAATTACCCTGATATCAAAGCCAGATAATCACACTATGAGGAAAGAAAACTACAGACCAAGATCCCTGATGAATATAGATGCAAAACTTCTCAACAAAACATTAGCAAACCAAATTAACAACACATTAATAGAATCGTACACCGTGATCAAGTGGAATTTATCCTTGGGATATAAGGATGGTTGAACCTATGGAAATCAATTAATCTGATACACCACATTAATAGAATGAAAGATAATCATACGGTCATCTTAAATACATAAAAAGCATTTGACAAAAAATATTCTTTCATGATAAAAATGCCCAACAAATTGGGTATAGAAGGAACCAACCTCAACACAATAAAGGTCATATATGACAAGCCCAAAGCTAACTGTATACAGAATAATGAAAGGTTGAAAGCTTTTCCTCTAAGTTCAGGAAAAGACAAGGGCGCCCACTTGCACCACTCCTAGTCAGCATAGTACTGGAAGTCCTAGCCAAAGCAATAGGCAAGAAAAAGAAATAAAATGCATCCCAAATTAGAAAGGAAGAAGTAAAATTGTCTTTGTTTACAGATGGCATTACCTTGCATATAAAAAAATCCTAAAGACTTGGGGCGCCTGGGTGGCTCAGCCGGTAAAGCGTCCAACTTCAGCTCAGGTCATGATCTCACAGTTCGTGGGTTTGAGCCCCGCGTCAGGCTCTGAGCTGACCGCTCAGAACCTGGAGCCTGTTTCAGGTTCTATGTGTGTGTGCGTCTCTCTCTCTGCCCCTCCCTTGCTTGTGCTCTGTCTCTCAAAAATAAATAAACATTTTTAAAAATCCTAAATACTCAACTAAAAACTTGTTAAAATAAACTAATCCAGTAAGGTTTCAGGATACAAAGTGAAAATACAGAAATCAGTTGATTTTCTGTGAACAAGCAACATCTAAAAAAGAAATAAAGAAAACAACCCCATTCACCATAGCATCAAAACAATAAAATACTTACTGCCAAATTTGACCATTTGGTCAAACGGTGAAAGATCTATACCCTGAAAACAATAAGACTTTGATGAAAGAAATTGAATAAGACACAAATATAAAGATATCCCATGTTCATGTATTGGAAGAATTGATATTGTTAAAATGTACATTCTACCCAAAGCCATCTCTAGAGTCAAAGCAATGCCTATCAAAATTCCAATGTCATTTTTCACAGAAATAGAAAATAACCCTAAAATTTTCATGGAATTATCAAAGACGCTGCATAGCCAAAGCAATGCTAAGAAAGAATAAAGCTGGAGGCATCACACTTCCTGATTTCAAACTATATTACAAAGCTATAATGATCAGAACACTGTGGCACTGGTATAAAAAGTTAACTCAAAATGGATTAAAGATGTAAACATAAGAATGAAACCAAAAAACTCCTAGAAGAAAACATAGGAGAAAAGTTCCCTGGCACTGGTCTCAGCAATGACTTTCTGGATATGACACCAAAAGCAGGAGCAACAAAGGCAAAAATAAATAACTGAAACCACATCAAACCGAAAAGCTTCTGTACAGCTAAATAAACAACTAAGAAAGTGAAAAGGCAACCTATGGAATGACAGAAAACATGCAAATCATATATCTGATAAGGACTAAGTATCCAAAATACATAAAGAACTCATATAACTCAAGAGCAAAAAACAAAAAACGAAAAAAAAAACCAAAAAGCCAATTTTAAAATGGGAAGAGGAACTGAATAGACATTTTTCCAGAGAAGACATTCAAATAGACAAAGCCACATGAAAAAGTACTCAGCATCACTAATCATCAGGGAAATGTAAATCAAAACCACAACAAAATATCATCCCACACCTGTTACAATGGCTTCATCAAAAAGGCAAGAATAGCAAATATTGGCAAGGATGTGAAGAAAAGGGAACCTTTGCACACAATGCTGATTGGAATGTAAACTGGTATAGCCCCTGGAAAACAATATGGAGGTTCCTCAAAAGTTTAAAAATAGAACTACCATATGATGCAGCAATCTCACTTATGGGTATATATATATGCAAAGGAAATTAAAATACGTTCTCAAAGAGACAACTGCACTACCATGTTCATTGCTCCTTGGCTATACAATAGCCAAGATGTGGAAACAGTGTAAGTGTCCTCATCAGATGAATGGATTAAAAAAGATGTGGTGTATATACAATGGAATAATATTCAGCAATAAGAAAGAAGGAAATCCTGCCATTTGTAACAATAGAGATGGACTTTGAGGGCACTGTCCTAATGAATGACAGATAAAGATAATACCATCTCATATCACTTGTATGTGGAATCTAAAAAAGTCAAACTCATAAGAAATAGAGTGGTGGCTGCCATGGGCTGTAGGTGGAAGAAATAGGAAGATGATGGTCAATGGGTACAAACTTGTAGTTATAAGACGAATAAGTTCTGAGAATCTAATGTACAGCATGGTGATTATAGTTAATAATACAGTTGATGCTTGAACAACATGGGTTGGAACTGCCTGGGTCCACTTCTATGTGGATTTTTTCAATAAATACAATACAGTATTGTAAATCTATTTTCCTTATAATTTTCTTAATAACAGTTTCTTTTCTGTAGCTTACTTTATTGTGAGAATAGAGTATATAATACATTTAGCACACAAAAATGTGTTAGCTTACTTTATTGTGAGAATACAGTACATAATACATTTAGCATACAAAAATGTGTTAATCGACTGTTTATGTAATCGGTAAGGATTCTGGTCAACAATAGGCTATTAGTCATTAAATATGGGGGAGTCAAAAGTTTTATGTGGATTTTCTATTGCACAGGGGGTCGGCACCCTAACCCCCCATCATTCAAGGGTCAACTGTACTTTATTACATACTTATAATTTGTTATGAAAATAGATCTTAAATGTTCTCGCCACAAAAAGAATGACAATTATGTGACATTAGGGAGGTTTAGCTAATGCTACCCTGGTAATCATTTTGCAACATGTATGTGTAGCAAATCGACATATTGTACACTTAAAACTTACACAATGTTATGTGTCAGTTATATATCAATAAAACTGGAAAAGACAAATAATACTAAAGCATTTCTAAAAGATATTTTAAAAGGTCTAAACAAATGGAACAATATACCATGTTCCTAAACTTGAAGATACAAAATTATAAAGATATCAACTCTCCCCAAACAGCTTTACAGATTCAAAGAAATACCACTAAAAACTTTAACTGGTGTGTGTGTGTGTGTGTGTGTGTGTGTGTGTGTGTTAGTGGGGGAGGGGGAGCTGACAAGCCAATTTTAAGACTTACATGGAAATATAAATTGCTGAGAATGACGAAGATGCTCTTCAAGGAATGGCACCTGGGTGGCTCAGTCATTTGAGCATCCAACTTCAACTCAGGTCATGAGCCTCACGGTTGGTGAGTTTGAACACCACATTGGGCTGGCTGCTGTCAGTCTGTCAGCACAGAGACTGCTTTGGATCCTCTGATCCTCTCTCTCTGCCCCTCCCCCACTTCTACTCTCTCAAAAATAAATATTTTTTTTTTAAAGATGCTCTTGAAGAACTTGCTCTGCTAGATATCAAGACTATAAATCTGCTATAATTAGCAGTATAGGTCTTAGGGGCAGGGATGGAAAAAACAATCCAATACAAAAAAAAAAAAAATGAAGAAAACAGAAAGAGACCCATACGTATGGATACTTGTTTTAAGACAATGGTAGTACTGCTGAGCAATGAGGACAGGAGAACTTCCCGAAAACTGCAGTAGAATAACTGAGTAATTATATGAAAAATAATTAAATCTGATCTTGACCCCCCCCCCCACCAGCACATAAAAATCAATTACAGGTGAATTCTAGACCTAAATGTAAAAAGCAAAACAAATGCAAGCTTCTAAAAGATATAAGAAGATATCTTTGTATCTTTGCAGTAGGCAAAGCTATCTTTAACAGGACATATACACTACTATTAATAAAGGAGAAAGTTATTAGATTGGATTATACCAAAATGAAGGACTTTTGTTTATCAAACAAGGCATTAAGAGAGTGGAAAAGAAAGCCACAGAATGGAAGTATTTCATCATATATAAATGACAAGGGACTTGTTTCCAAAATGTACAAGGAACTCCTACAAACTCAATAATAATTAAATCAACAACAACAACAAAACCAACCTGGTAGAAAAGAAACTTCAAGAGGTACTTCATGGAAGATAACTAAATGTGTGAAAATGTGCTCAGACTCATTAGTCATCAGGAAAATAAATTAAATCTACAATTAAATGCTCCACACCTCCACCACAGTGGCTAAAATTAAAAAGCTTGTTAATATCAAAGTGTCGACTTGGGTATGGAGCAACTAAAACTCACACACACTTCTAGGGAATTGTAAATTGGTACAACAACTTTAGAAAAGAGTTTGGCATTCTCTACAAAATTTAGTATAAACATGCTCATTAACCCAGAAATTCTATTCTTGGGTTATATAGTGAAGCAGAATGCATGCATACATGCACCAAAATACATGTGTGAGGATGAAGCAGGATTATCCAAAATAGCCAGATTAGCCAATAGTAAATTCATAAAATTCTTTAAAAGAACTGGCTTATGGTTTTTAAGTACTCCAAATTCAGAAAATTTGAGAAAAAGTTGGGAAGTTGTTCCAGATCCAAGGACACTAATGAAACATGACAATTACATTTCCGAGTACGACTGTGGATGGCATGAATGCCCTTAATATCTCCCTCCCCCCTTAATTTTTCCATTGCCACTGTTTTAGTTCAGACCATCAAGATATTTCACTTGCATTAACAGAAAAACCTTCTCCTTCCTCACTTCACCTTCATACTTTACTCATAGCTAACTTTCTAACTGCAAATCTAATGAAAATGTTATTATTCTTCCCCCACACGAAAATTACCTGCATCCCATTACCTCTAAAATCAAGTCTGATTCCTCACTCGTTTTCCCCTAATCTCAATCCCCCTAGCCAAGGTCAGAAGGTAAAATGAGCCTACATGATTCACAGCTAACCACAGACAAACTGCAGGGAGAAGGGGCTGAGACCAGAATAACCACCCATCTGAGCACAATCCATATTGCTGGCCCACAGAATTGTGAGCTGAAAGAATGGGGGTGTTCTTAGATAATAAGTTTTGGAGTGCTTTGTAATGGAACCATAGCTAATTGCTACAGTTCCCTTTCTCAGCATACCTCCTAAATCTCAGGTATCTGGAAAGCGATATTGGTAGTGGGTACAAAATTCAACATTATATTGCTCTGGGCTTGTAAAATTGCCTAGGGCCAGACTAGGGAGAGGTAAGTGAGGCATCTACCGGGGGTGCAAAATTTAAGGAGATGTCTAAAGTTCAGTTATCAGGATAAATAATATTTTCAGGTATCTTTTTTAAAAAATCGAAATGCATGAAAACAATCCATAATTTAAAAAATATCAAAATTTAGAAGGATCATGATGGTAAGTAAAATAAGTCAGGCAGAGAAAGACAAATGTCACATGATTTCACTTATATGTGGAATTCAAGAAACAAAGCGGATGAACATAGGGAAAGGAAAGAAAAATAAGACTGAAAACAGAGAGGGAGGCAAACCATAAGAAGCTCTTAAGTAATACAGAGAACAAACAGAGTAACTGGAGGGGAGGTGGGTGGGGTGTGGGCTAAATAGGTGATGGGCATTAAGGAGGGCACTTGTTGGGATGAGCACTGGGTGTTGAATAGAAGCCATGAATCGCTGGGTTCTGATCCTGAAATCAATACTATACTGTATGTTATAACTTGAATTTAAATAAATAAATTTTAAAAATATATTAAATAAAGATCAGACAATACCACGACTGCAATTTCTATTTAACATCTGGGAGGAATGTAGGAGTAAGGGGGGAAGGGGTTCAAGAAACTTTTAAATGGGATTACAGGGACAGTGGAAAGAACTGATCCTTTATTTCTTACACTGTTTAACATGAAACACCTGACTATGAACTGACTTGCTTTATAACACTAAACATGTTTCACTTAGAAATACAATGTACAGTAATAATACATAACCCTCTTCACCATCTGATCGATGGTCCACAAAAGTACATCAGTAAAGGAACAGAAAAGCCAGCTGTTAAGACTTGTCCCAGATGTAGTTTGCAATACTAGTAAAAACCCAATTAAATTTAGACAGTGCTTTCAGCTTCAAAATTACCCAGGTATGGTTACTTGAAAGAACCTGTGATAAGAGGCTGATAAAACATGTCTGTCGTTAAGCTCTATAATCAAATATTTTTAATGGCCCCACTATACTTTTACTAAAATCAAAACAGTATCTCAAAAAAACCATCCCTGATAATTTTCCCTAAATGGATTTCAAGAAACTCTTAGGGAAAATGCATTTACCTATTATATGACACATTTGTTCTTAATGTAGCTTCTTACACATTTGGACAATTAATGGAGTTTAAATTTCTCCAATTATTAATTTTAGGCTCTGCCAATAACCATGAGGTAAAAAGATTTTGACATCTGTGTCCTTAACAAGTACCTTAAATACTGAATAAGAATCTCCACACTTCAACTCAGCAGGAGTGAACTATACCAAGATAGTATAAATAAAGAAAAAAATTTTAAATATACTAAATTGGAAAAAACTTTATTCATAAACACGATTTTTTTGCAAGGAGCTGAAATAACCATAATAATATTAGATACTCTATGATACAAACTTATTACTGTTCCTGAGTGATCCTTCACCCACACTTCACCACTCATTGTATGCCGCAATATTGAAATGACTGTGCCACCCATTTTCTTAAAATGAGGATTATTTTCCTCTTACTAGTGAAATGCAAGGCAAAAGAGAAGTTCTACCACCTGCATACATGCCAATCTTTGGCATAAGAAAAACGCTATTGAGCTGACCACCACCCCAAGTATGACACGTAATCTATTCTTCACATCATATCTTCACAGTGCTGTGGGACAGGTAATATTAACGCCCTTTTATAGATGGAGTTTATGAAGGTGAAGCAAATTGACCAAGATCACAAAGACATAGGAGAATCTGGATTCCAACGCAGTACTCTGGGGTCAATGCCATGATCTTACCACCACACGGCACAGGATCTCTGAGAGAGCCAAGGAGAATGATTCCCATTCCTCTACAATAGAATCCAGCCAAGGTTCTGATCCCCTTTTTTAATACAGTGTGGGGGGTGTGATAAAGACAGAGAGGCTCGGTAGATTAACTGCACCAACGGTCCCAATTCCTCACCTACCCTGTATCTATGCCACGTAGCTGGGGGACTGCGTTTCTCGAGGTTTAGCCACGTGATTTTGTTAGGCTAATGGGATGTTAGCAGATGTGACATATGCTTCTGCTCCTGGGCCTCTGCTGTTGCCACAAGAACGGAATGTACCATGGCTAGCCTGCTGGAGCGCTGGGTCACAACAGTCTAGTGGCCCAAACGCTTCAGCAGTCACCAGTCACCAGATTGCTCAGCAGGTAAGAGACCAGCTGAAATCAGAATTGCCAAGACACGTAGTCTCTGACCTGTAGACTCATGAGTTAAATGCATGGTATTTTTAAGCCACTGAGTTTGGGGGTAGTTTGTTATTGGGGCAACAGTTAACTGACACCAAAAGATTCTCACAGTGAGAAGGAATGAACACTAGCTCTGGGGGAAAGGTCTTCAGAACACAAAGTGAATCTCCAGCCACATTTGGAAACAATCAGAAAGTGTCAACCTCTAAACTTAAAGCAAATTAGAGCAATAAGAAATACATGAAAAATACCTATAAATTATACCCCTTCCCCACTCCCTAACACTTTCTTGAGTAACAAGGATGGTAGATAAGGACTGGTCTCCATTCTTGTCACCAAAACTGAGCCCCTTGATTTGGATTCGGCTCCATCTTAAAATACTGAAATCACCCCTTGCACAAAATGTTACGTAATTGTTTTACCATAGTTATATATGGAATTATCAGTAGCTTCACAAAGAAAAGACGTGGGAGCATTATCTATTTTGGTGACAACTGCTACTTTTGATAACAGCCAAAGTGTATGCAGAACAGACTTTTCTTCTTTCACAATAATAATGGGAATCACAATGTGTTCACAAGGCGTCTTGAGGAAAAGAAAACATAGCCCGCACGTTTTAATTAACGGTGAGTGAAAGTCTGCCATGGGTCAAGTATGAGGAATACAGGATGTGGAATGGAGGACGTAATGATTAGTGAGCTCTCCTTCCAGAGCACAGAAATGTACAGCATATGGGAGAAGACAGACATGTAAACCACCAACTGTAGTATAAGATCAAATATTTTATCAGGCTTCAAGCTACGGAAGGTACAGAACATCTACGCAAATTTATACACATATTAGGAGAAGAAAAGGAGAGAACTTTTTAAGCAAAAAAGTCTAATTTTTAGACACTGATTCTTCATTGCATTGTGTACATCTTGATTTCTATAAAATTAAGACATAAACCATTAAGTATAATTCTAAACTATTATTATTTTCATGTCCGAGTCTCCCCACAATGGAATCACATAAAAGTGTGGACGATAAGAACTTCTTTTTCATTTTTGAGGAAGAGGACAACCAACCCTTCTCATCCCTAGATCATACACTCTTTAAGGGGGGGGAAATGTGCCTTTAATTCTGTATTTCCCACTTACCAACAAAGTCTAGCCTGTGAACAATTCTTGAGTTCTAATGAGAGATTAATAATATATAAATAGGTCCTAACTTATAAATTAGCTATTTTAAAGGTCCTGTTTAGAGTCTGTGGTTGTAAACTCAGAATGCACTTCTCTCACAGGAGCACAACTGTAATTAATAATAAGGTTCCCAAGTTAGAGTCCACCAACACCACAAAAAAACCATTAATGTAGCTGCACCATAGTCTTGTATTGGACAAATGGCACCATGAAAATGGTACTTGAGTACTACCATCTCTCTCTGCTAGCCAGATGCCTCCCTAGCCACTCACCCATCACCCTTGTTACCTACTCAGTAGTACAAATGAAGGAGTCCGCTAACTCCAAGCCACTCTTAACAGGTCAAGGGTGTAGGAGGAGGAGATGACGTGAGAGCTAGGCTTCGTTTATTTGTTCATTTATTCATCGAACAAATGTTCTTGGGCCCATTATACGTGTGATTCACCCTCATGGCTGGGGATAAAATAGTTAAAATAGACAAAAGAGTTAATCCTACTGCCAGGGTTATGGACTCACAGAGCTTTCATTCTAGTGACAATTTTTTTAAGCAAATAAAAAATTGCAAGTTGTGGTAAGAGCTATAAAGGATGCTAGGAAAGGGTTAGGTCTGAGGCTGAGTGGGAACTTGCTTGAGCCCCAGTAACCAGGAAAGGCCCCCATGAGGAGATGATGTTTAAGGTGAGTCTTACAAAATTATCTCTCAAATGAGGGACACCTGTATGGTGAACATATGAAACTAAAGGGTACACTATAAAATATGTCCCCACTCTGCTCAAATTAGGAGACCTCAGCTCTTCCTGGGGGAAGTGTAGCACATAACCCCATTACTTTTTCAATCTTTCCCAAATAATTACAACTTCTCCAGTCTCTTAAATCACTTCAAGTTATACTATACATCCATCTCAGTAATTAAAATTACTATTGCTATTATTTATTGCATATTTATTTAGTACCAAGCCCTGGGGAAGGTTAATAGAGATACTAACATGAATAAGGAAAGATCCTTTCACCCAAAAAGCTCCTATTCTGATCAAGAAACAACTAACAGGCAATTGCAATCAATGAGATAGTTATAGATCTACATCCTTGGGTAAGTTATTTCGTCTTTCTCTGCGTTATTGTCCTCATCTGTAAACTGGGAATACTCATAGTGCCTACACTACTGTATAGATTTAAAAAGCTTGCGAAGATTTAAAAAGAGTATATTTGTAAAACCTATAACATAGAAAATGCTCAGTAAATAATTTCAAAGACACTAGTCCTGTGTGATTGTCAAAATCCTATTTCAAGCGTATATACAATTAGAAAGAATAACAGAATGATCACTTTATATCCATCCCCTAGATTTTAAAGAATTTAAAAACCAATATGGCTACACCAGTGCATTTAGGCTGAATAATTGCTTCTACATCCAGAATGAAGGGTGAGTGTGGGAGGAAAGGGAGAGGAGAAGAGTGAGGCAAAGGTTGTGCTCATCAAACATTCCATCTGCCCCCCTCCTTCATTTTTAGTCTCCCTTACAGTTACATTGGGGTCATGGGACTTAATTTGGCCAGTGAACTCTCAGTGGAAGTGACATGACTTCCGGATCAAGGCAGTTAAGAGACCATGTGACTCCTCCATCCCTGTGTTCCGTGGCTATGGGATGAAGGAGGGCCACACCACCTGTATACGCTTTGTGTGAACACAAATACACCACTACTGTGTGTAGCTATTGAGGTTTAGGGATAAACGTGCTGCCAGCGCTAGCCTACCTGCTGCACGGTAGACTGGGAAGCTCCGATTTGACTAGCAGAGCTGGCATCCATTTTTGATGCTCTGTGAGAGTGGCAGGGGTTTCAGATACTGCCTCTCATGGCATTTTCATGAGCATTTCAGGGATGCTGCCACACACAACTAGAAATGGCTTATCTGCAATTCCCTTAAAACAAGAAATACAGCTTTTGGGGTAAGTCACCAATGTTTCCTCCTTCGGCATTTAGACATCTGATGTTACGCTTTCTGTTGTGGCTTCCTGACCCTTGCAGACAGCCTTCTCGGTTGGTAGAAAATATACCTCATCCAGGGCCACAGAGGTGGCTCAGTTGGTTAAGCATCTGACTTTGGCTCAGGTCGCGACCTCATGGTTCGTGGGTTCGAGCCCCGCGTCGGGCTCTGTGCTGACAACTCGGGGCCTGGAGCCTGCTTCAGATTGTGTATCTCCCTCTCTCTCTGTTCCTCCCCTGCCTATACTCTGTCTGTCTCTCGAAAATAAATAAAAATGTTTTTAAGTTAAAAAAAAGAAACATCTCAGTCAGCTTTCTCTCTCTCAGCAAGTCTCATATCTGGTACACCTATGGTCCATAAAAAAAGACTCTTTCATCTTTTTACTCTGACAAGTTCTGCTTCCCTCTTCCACCAGCCATCCCCTCAGGAGCCTCCTGCCCATGTTCTGCGGGCCCAGCAAGCAGCTCCAGCCACTGCACATGCCTTCACATTTCCCAAAGAGGAGGCAGTCAGTGTCCATAGTGTTTCCACCAAACTTCTCTAAGGAGGCTTTAGTGAAGAGGGAGCACCCTCACTCCTCCCCACTGGCCAGGGGGTGGTCTGCTAACTTCCTAAACCCCTGTGTAGGTCACTGAGCACTTCATATCAGAATGTGGAGATTCTGCAGGCCTATTATCAGTCTACATGCTCAGGCTTCAGGTCAAATGGACATTAGAAGAGTTCGCTTTTACACCCTGTTAAACCAGGATAAACAAGAATACACCTCTGTGGGTTGGTGCTGGGTCAAGGTAAAAAAAAGAGACCAGACCTTGTAGGGAAGAAGGAAAAGTACAAACAGTATGAAGGCAAAGAAACACATACCAAGATATATCATGGCCAAACTTGTGAAAACTATAAGAAAAAAAAATCTGTCTTAAAGGTAGCTAAAGAAAAAAAAACTCCTTATCTATAGGGGAAAAACAATTTGAAAGACACTGGATTTCTCGTTGAAACCACCAGAGTCCAGAAGAAAATGACACAACATTTCTCAAGTGTGGAAAGAAAAATTTATAAATCTAGAATCCTATAACCAGCAAAAATATCTTTCAAGAATAAGGTAAGGGGTGCCTGAGTGGCCCAGTCAGTTAAGCATCTGACTCTTGATTTTGGCTTGGTCATGATCTCATGGTCCATGGGTTCAGGCCCCATGTTGGGTGCTGAACTGACAGTGTGGAGGCTGCTTGGGATTCCCTCTCTCTCTGTCTCTGTCTCTCTCTCTCTCTCTCTCTCTCTCTCTCTAAGCACCTCCCCTGTTCTCTCCCCGCCCCTTTCAAAATATATAAATAAACTTTAAAACATTAAAAGAAAAAGAATAAGGTGAAATGAAGACATCTTCAGATGAAAGAAAACTAAGAAAATTTGTTGCCAGCAATGCTATCCTGAAGTTAGTTAATTAGTTAGATATGTTGTTGTTGTCATTGTCAATGTTGTTGCTTTTGTCATTGTTGGTTTTGTTGTTACAACAGCTGTTTAGTGTTTAGTTTATTCTCCTCATCGGTGTCACTGATATTCTCCTGATTCACATTTCCCAGTGTGTCTCCTCTCCTTACAGTAGGTAATGGGCAACCTCACTTACAGGTCAGGGGAGTGGAGGGCGGGCCCAGGGCAGGGAAGGCATTGGCACTTCACACAGACAGGGCAGGGGTCTGTCTGTCTGGAGGGCCTCGGCCCAGGGGCTGGCTTCCCCTGAAGGAAGTTATTTACACCAAATTGAAATTATTAAAAATATCAACCTGGGAACATCAGAAAGAATAAAAAAAAAAAACACAGTAAGAAAAAAAATGAGTAAAAGAAATGGACTTTTGAGTTTTGAGTTTTGTAAATTATGTCTGATGGTCAAAGTAAAAAGTATAACATGGCCTTATGTAGTTCTAAATATATGTAGAAGAAATATTTAAGAAAATTATATTATAAATGAGAAAGGATTAAAAAAAGAGAGAAATAGGCTTCCACACTTTGCTCAAATCAATGGTATGATGATAGTAGCTTGTGATAAGTATGTATGTACAGTGTAACACTTAGAGCAACCATTTAAAAAGTTATGCAAAGAGACCACTCAAAAGCATTATGAATAAATCAAGATGAAATGCTACAAAATGTTCAATTAACCCATGGGCAGGCAGAAAAAAGAAAACAGAGACGAAAAAAAAAACAGAGGGAACAAACAGAAAACAAACAAAAAACATTAAATGGCAGACTTAAGCCCCAATTTATCAGTAATTAATCAGTTTCAATTTCAGTAATCTAACACCAATTAAAAGAGATTAGCAGAGCGGATTTAAAAAAATGATTTAACTCTATGCTAAGAGAAACTAACTCAAATAAAGTTATATAGGCAGGTAGAAAGTAAAAGGATGGAAAAAAGATGTATCATGCAAACATTAATCAAAGGAGAGTTAGAGTGCCTCTATGAAAATCAGATAAAGTAGATTTTAAAGCAAAAAAAAATTAAAAGGGACAGAGAGCGATATTATTTAATGATAAAAGGGTCAATTTACCAAGAAGACATAATAATCCTAAGTATGCATCCATGAAACAACAGAACTGGAAAATGTGTGAAGCAAAAACAGATAGAACTGAAAAGATAACTGGACAATCCTCAATTATAGCTGGGGACTTCAACACTCCTCTCCCAACCGCCGATAGAACAGTTACATGGGAAGACAGCAAGGGTGCCGGAGAACTCAATAACACCATCAACTATTAGGATCAATAAACACTTTTAGGACTCCCCACCCAACACCACCAGAATATGCTTTCCCTTAAAGTGCTCATGAAGAAAGACAAAAAAGAACAAATCCTGGGCCATAAAACAAACCTCAACAAATGTAAAAGAACTGAAACCAGAGTATTCTCTGACCACAATGGAATTAAACTAGGAATCAATAACAGAAGGATAAAAAAGAAAATTTCCAACCACTTAGAACTCAAACAACACCCTTCTAAATAATACACGGATCAAAGAAAAAGTCTGAAGGAATTATTTTTCAAAACCACACTGAACTGAAAGAAAATGAAAATAGAACATATCAAAATTTGTGGGACACAGCTAAAGCAGTGCCAAGAGAGAAATTTATAGCATTAAATGCAAATGTTACAAGACAAGGAAGTCTCAAATCAATAATCCAAGCTCTTGCCGTATGAACTTAGAAAATGAAGAGCAAAATAATTCAACGCAAGTAGAAGGAGATAATAAAGATAAAAGCAGAAATCACTGAAATTGATAATAGAAAGACAAAAGAAGAAATCAATGAAAAAAGAATCACTTTTTCTTTCAAAAATCAACAAAACTGACAAACCTCTAGGGGTGCCTGAGTGGCTCAGTGGGTTGAGCATTTGATTCTTGGTTTTAGCTTAGGTCATGATATCCCAGTTATGGCTTCCAGCCCCACATTCCAGCTTGGGATTCTCTATTTCCCTCTCTTTCTCTCTCTGCCCCTCCTCCACTTGTGCTTTGTCTCTTTCTCAAAATAAATAAATTAAAAAAAAAAAAAAACGACAAACCTCCAACAAGGTTGACAAAGAAAAAAAAATAAGAGAAAGACATAAATTACCAGAATCAGGAATGACCTGGAGCCATTACTACAGACTACAGACAAAAGGGTAAGGAGGGAATACTACAAATAACTCTACACACGTAAATTTGACAACTTAGAAGAAATGGGCCAATTCATTAAAAAAAAAATGTGGGCACAGACTACCAAAACTCAGGTAAAGTAAATAAATAACAGTCCTACAACCACTGAGAAATTTAAAAGCATAATTTAAAAATTTCCCAAAATACAAATCTCTGAGCCCAGGTGATTTCAGTTGAGAATTCTACCAAACATTTAAAAAATTAACACCAATTCCACACAATCTTTCTCAGAAAACACAAGAGGAGGAAACATTTCCCAATTCATTAACAAGCGTTGGCGAGGGTGTGGAGAGAAAGGAACCCTTCGTGCTCTGTTGGAAAAACAGAGCCACTGTGGAAAAACAATATGGAGGCTCCTCAACAAATTAAAAATAGAACTATCATATGATCCAGTAATTCCACTTCCTGGTATTTATCCACTAATTCAAAAAGATATATGCATCTCTATGTTTATTGCAGCATTATTTACAATACCCATGATATGGAAGCAACTGAAGTGCCCAGTGATAGATGAACGGATAAAGATGACGTGATATATACAGACAATGGAAGCTGACTCAGTCATAAAAAAGAAGGAGATTTTTGTCACTGCAACAACACAGATGGACGTACAGGGTAGTATGCTAACTGAAATCATTCAGACAGAGAAAGACATGATTTCACTTAGGTTTGGAATCTAAAATAACAAAACAAAGAAACAAACAAAAAACAGACTCTTAAATATTGAGAAGAAACTGATGGCTGCCAGCAGGGAAGTTGGTGGGGGGTGGGGGGAGGAATGGGTGAAGTAGATAAGGGGATTAAGAGGTACAAGATTCCAGTTATAAAATATATAACTTGTGGAAAAGACAAGTACAACATAGGGAATATACTCAGTAATGTGGTAATTACGTTGTATGGTGGCAGACGGTGACCACGCTTATTATGATGAGCACTGACTCATGTACAGCTTTGTTGAATCAATATGTTGTACACCTGAAATTAATATAACATTGGACATCAATTGTATTTCAATTAAATAGTTAGAGAAACAAATAAGAAAAATACAGTTAAAAGGAAAAACAAAAACCAAAAGCCCTCACGAATAAAGACATAAAAATTCTTAACAAAATTTTATCAAATAGAATCCAGCAATATATAAAAAGAATTATACACCATAACCAAGTGAGATTTATTTCAGAGAGGCAAGTCTGGTTCAAAATCTAAAAATCAATACATGTAATTCAACAAATCAGGCTAGAGAAGAAAACTCACATGTCATATTAACAAATGCAGAAAAAGCATCTGACAAAATTCAACACCTATTCATGATAAAAACTCTCAGAAACATGGAATGGAGGAGTCTTCTCAATTTGATAAAGAAAATCTAAAAAAGAAAAAAAACCTCCAAAATTACAGTTAATGGTGAAAGACTGAAAGATTAAGGCAAGGACGCCCACTCTCGCTGCTTCTATTCAACACGGTGTTTGAAGTCCTACCCAGTATCATAAGAAGAAGAAATAAAATGTACACAAATTAGAAAGAAAGAAAGAGAACGGTCCTGCGTGCAGATGACATGATTGTGTACATAGAAAAACCCAAGGAATTTACAAGAAATCCACCTAGAAGTAATAAGTGAATTCAGCAAGGTCATGGGATAAAGATAAACATATAAAATTCTACTGTATTTATATAGACTAACAATGAACACATGGATACAAAAGTTTAAAATACAGTATCATTTACAACTGCTTTAAAAAAAATACTTAGGTATAGATCTAACAATACATGCACAGGGTTTGTTTGCTGAAAATAAAAAAAAACATTGATGAAAGAAATCAAAGAAGACCTAAATAAATGGAGAAACATTATTGTGTTCTTGGGTGGAAAGACTCAACAAAGTAAAGATTTCAATTCTCCCCCAAATTAATACAGAAGTTCAACACAATTCCTATCAAAATCTCAGTACGATTTTTTGTAGGTACGGACAAAATCACTCTAATATGTATATGGAAAAGCAAAAGACACAGAACAGTTAAAAATTTTTGAAAAGAAAAATTAAAGTAGATCTATCAGTCTGCTAAGCCCCCCATAACAAAATAGCAGACTAGATGGCTCAAACAACAGAAATTTATTTTCTCATCATGCTAGAGGCTTGAGAGTCCAAGATCAAGATTCCAGCAGGGTTCAGTTTCCTGAGAGCTGTCTTCTTGACTTGCAGAGAGCCACCTTCTCACTATAGCCTCACCTCCCAGACCCCTTCCTCTGAATGCGCGTGCAGCGGGGAGATAAAAACCCTCTGCTGTCTTTTATATTGGATCCTATTTGATCAGAGCGGCACCCTAATAACCTCATGTAACTTGAATGGTCTCCTTTTAGGCCCTATCTCCAAATATAGCCACCCTGGGGATTAGGGTTTCACCATAAGAATTTAGGGAGTTGGGGGTACAAAACCATTCAGTTCAAAACAGCAGGAGAAATCAGTTTACCTGATTTCAATATTACATAGTGACAGTAATCAAAACTGCGTGGAAAAAAGACTGCATGGTATTGGCAGAGAGACAGACACACATAGACCAGTGGAATGGAATAAAGAGTACAGAAATGGACACACATAAAACTTCTCAACAATTTTTGGACAGAGGTGTAAAAGCAATGCAATGTCCCCTGTAAAGGCTGACACCTGAGAATGCGGCTGAAACGAGTGGACATCCACAGGCAAAAAATCATAATAATAAACCTTGACCTAAGTCTCAGTCCTCATACAAAATTAGCTTCAAATGGATCACAAAGTTAAGTGTAAAACATGAAACTATTAAACTTTTATAGACCCTAGTAAGTGGTCTGTGGTTAAGAAGGTTGTTTCTATAATCACGTGAGTATGGAATGAACATTAACATTAAGTCTTTATTATATAAAGACTTAAAAAAAACCCAAAATTAAGAAACCTAATTAACTCTGAAACATAATTTTCAAACACGGCCACAGAGTCCTTTTCCTTCCCTTTCTTTTCTGTATCTTGTCTTTTTCTTTCTTCTCTTTTCCTTTTACTTTTTTCTTAGGCGCACCTAGGAGCACCTAATGGAATACTGGGGGTCCACAGGACCCGGTGTGAGAGATAATGTTATTATAAGCAATCAGTTCTTTTAACATAGGCTTCAGTTTTAAGTGTTCATTTGCGTTCCTCTCCCAGTTCCTACCTGGCTGTGTGTGTGGATTTTGGCCAATTCCTGTGACCCCATCTGTCTTTCTCCTTGTGTTCTTAAGTCATTCTTCCTGCACTGAATTCAGAGCTCCCGAGGGCAAGCACATTGTCTTCTTCCTCGGAGTCAATGGAGCACTTGCTCTGTATCTACCTCCTTCCCTTCCCAGGTGCTCTTCTGAGTACAGACAGCATCATTCTGTTATTCCTCTGAACTGACATCTCTGTTGTTTCTGCCTTCTGCCAACATTCGACCATCCTTTGGGGAACTAATCTCCCCACCCCCATTTGAATCATGTCATTCTCATGGTTACCCATTAGACATGGTCACCTCCCTGATGGGAGACCCGACATGGTCAATGAGAGTACCCCTCTGTCCTGGCCAAGGTGGTTGGTTCAGGGTATGCATAAGACCCAAATCGAGCTAGACAAAGCCTTTCCCTACCTGTACACTCTGGAGTTGGAAAAGGAGTCTTGCCTCTTAGGTCATAGAAGGTGGGAAGATGTAAATCTGAGGTCATGTTACTAATTTTAAGAAAGCCTGTCTGTGGTAAGCAGAGGATAAAGCAATTCGGAGACAAGGAGAGTTGGGGAACAGAAAGATTGGTGATGCTAGTCATTGAATCTCTAGCAATCCCTGTGGACAGCTCCACTCCCCGACTGACTCCTGCTTACTTTAGCTGAGATACTCAGCTTTGCTTAGGTGAGTTCAGGTTGGATTTCCATCACTGCAACGAAAAAAAAAAAAAAATGGTTTCTATTCAGTTCCTCATTCATTCTTGATCACTCTAATAAGCAGTACAGATTAGAGTTTTTCATGTACCATTTTAACACATTTGAATACACTGAACACAGTTTTTACATTTTGATTTAAACTTGATTAGCTATCCAGATACCTACTGGGCTCCTCATGAACGGGTTAGAGAACAGATGTGCTTTGATGAAAAGGAGTCAGGAAAGGTCTGGAGCGGGAAAGGATGTCATGTAAGGATATGAGGCAGCCAGAGAGGAGCATGAGGACTATAGAGCGTCGGATGAAAAAGGGTCCCTTAAAAGAGATGCAGAAGAGAGTGATCTCTCAAATACATGTCAACTCTTCCAAAACACTATGTAGGAGGGAACCCGCAATGGTCAACCAGAGCCCTACAAGAGCGGGGAGGGGAGAAGAAAGTGTGGATGGACCCGGAAATTGGGGAAGGAGTAAAAGACATTAACAGGTTTTCAGTACCAAATACGTGCTTGACACGGGGCTGGCTGTTTTAGGTGTATTATCTCTTAAAACCACAAAAGGCTCAAAAGTGGCAAATAATTATTAGCCCCGGGGGGTGGGGTTAGGATCCAAACACAGATCTGTTTGCTCCCAAAGTCAGTGCTCTTTACACTCTGGTGTGGGCCTCTGTCCGGATTCCAGGATCTGCTCACTGGGAGAAGCTGGGGCTCGCCATTCAGGGCAGCAGAAGCAGGTCAGCTCCAGAGTGACTTCACGGTCTCAACCCACACACAGGGCTGCGTCTCTCTTCCGTGGAACGAAAGAAACCCGGTAGTTTCTTTCTGGAAAGAATCCAGTAGTCTCCCCGTGGGCTGCTGGAGCCTAGGGCATCTGGCGACCTGATAGGATTAGGGGTTGGGGGTGAGGGGAGATTTCTATGGAGTTAGGTTGTCAAAAGCCGAAGAAGTGTTCGAGAAAGGCACTACTGTCCGCAGAGATGGGTGTGATCATAATCTTTTCTCTTCGTCCCCAGCAAAGCCAACGGACTATTTGCAATGAGGGGAAAAGTAAAAAGGAATAGCATTTTCATAAGGACTGGTTGACTCCGGAAGTAAGGAATCTGGTTCCATATTATATAATCTAAAAATGCCCCCACCACCTACCCCCACCCCCACGCACAGGAGAAGGAAAGGGGAAAAAAACCTCCCAGAAATCACACAGTCAAGGCAAATGCAGCGAAATGGCTCACTGGTTACTGTGGCAACCGACTCTTCCCTGCTCCGGCTGCTTATCCCACGATCCCTCTGTCACCCTATTTTTAGACTGAAGACAACGAATGAAAACGGCTTTAAAATATTTTTTTTCTTTTCTGTATGTTTAAGACATGCATAACCTTTTAAAAAAGACTCAGAAGCCTGAGCGCCAGTGTAGGGGCAAGTCCCCTCGTGCTGATACGAGGTGACCCTCATTTCTCTGAGACCTCGGACCACTGAGTGACGAGGGTGCTGGGTGTCTTATGAGTTAAGGGGCAACAAATAAGGAGGAGACACCTGAAAAGATTGGACCGGACGTAAAGACTGTAGTCACATATGCAAAGTGAGGTAGAGAAGCAAGGTCATTGAAAATAATAATAAAATAATAATTTTTGAGGCAAAAGAAGAGTTTTGAATGATCTGGTTAAAAGTGAGCATGTAGCTCACCTAGCCTTCACATTAATTTCCCTCACCTGTAAAATAAAGGGGATGATGGTCTTTCAGAATTTTGATGATCTCCAAGGCTCTTTAAAGCTCTCAAATCTATGATTGTGTCATTGTAAATGTTGGACTCATCAACCTTGCAAAGCAGTCAAATTGTAAGAATCTACTAGAGTTTTCCTGAGAAACAGCCCCAAATCTTGTTACAATTTTCATTTTGTTTCAGTTGTGATATTTGGGAAATGTTACTGCGGACTATCTCTCTCTTTTATTCTGAAGGAAACACAATTAAAAAAAAAAAAAGCCTCTTACGCTGGAGAAGATGAGAAATGGAAAAATGTAAATGCCTTTTCTTCCTATAAAATACTGAGTGAGCACAACAAACACCTAAGATGTTTTTAAGAGAAAAGTGGCCTTCTACAGTTCAATGGCAAATAAATTATCAACTAAAATGCAAAGCAATAGGCTTGCTATGTGGCAGAAAATAGAGCAGGGCTGGAGGAAGGGAAAAGCTGGAAAATGCTCGCTGAGGGAGGAGAAAAATCTAAAGTAGATATAAGTCGCATGTTTTATTTAGTTGACTCCGCACAGTGGTGGAAAGGGGCCCATGTGTCCAGACGGATAGGGAAGCTCAGTAATAAGGGGCCTCCCCCACTCTTTCCCAGTTCAGGGCTGGGGAGAGAATCTTTCCCAGAGGTGGCTGATGGGGGATACTGAGGTACACTAGCTGAGGCCCAGAGCCGGGGTTCTCGATGTCCGTCATGCGTGAGCATTACTGAAGTGCTGGTTACAAGTGCAAAATCTCATACGTGGCACTTTGCAGTAACCCGGCCTTTATACTGTTTACCTGGCTAATATCTATTTGCTGACGACTGGTTTCAGCTTAGATGTCCCTGCCACGAGGAGGCCTTTTTCATCACCCCCCCACCCCATTCCTATGGCTTAGGAATCCTACACAATCACACCCACCGTTTCTTCTTTTGTCATTTTTATTATACCTGCAACCATTTGTTTAATATCCGTTTTCCATACTAGACTGTAAGGACTGTAAGCTACCCCATAGGACATGTGCCAGAGCTGTCTGATTCATCACTTCATCCCTAATAACGAACACAGGGCCCAGTATACAGCAGGCACTCAATAAGTATTTGCTGAATGAATAAACACAATGAAGCACAGTGGTGCCAGGTGGAATAGTGTCCCCCTACAATTCATGTCTACTTGGAACCTCAGGATGTGACCTCACGAGATCCAGTGACTGGAGCCCTTATACCGAGGCCAGACGAGAGGCAGAGATTGAAGTAGCACATCCACAAGCTAAGCAGCACCAAGGCTACCGGCGACCACCAGCACCCCGGAGAGAGCCCTGGGACAGATTCTCCCTCAGAGTTCCCAGAAGGAACCAACTCTGCCGATATCTTGATTTTGGACTCCTGGCTTCCAGAACTGTGAAGAATGCCACCGAGTTCGTGGCCGGTTGTTATGGTAGCCCTAGGAAACCAATACAATAGCCTTTCCACTCACTCACTGCACCTTCTGTCTATCCTCACACTCTCTCTGTATTCCTGTCACACCACCAAAACTCTCCTATTTCCTGCCCCAATCAGTCAGAAGTAACAGAAATCCAAATTGTCCTTAACAATAAAATATTTATTGTTCATGACCTGCAAAGTACAGAGTGAGATGAGCTTCAAGGATGACAACGGGGAATCAATTTCTTTCCAGCCTCTCTGGCTTGCCTTCCAAAATGTAAGCTTTACCGCAAGTTGGCTCCCTCCCGTGGTCACGAGGTGCCTACTTACAAGTCTCTGGAATGCAGCTTTTTCATCTAGTATATTCATTATTTATTTCTGTGCAACAAATGACATCAAGCCTAGTTCTTTAAAGTGACACTAATCACTTATCTCTCGAAGTTAATGTAGATGGAGAATTCAGAAGTAGTTTGTTTGTGGGGCGCCTGGGTGGCTTAGTCGGTTAAGCGTCCGACTTTCGCTTAGGTCATGATCTCGCGGTTCGTGGGTTCGAGCCCCGCGTCGGGCTCTGTGCTGACTGCCAGCTCAGAGCCTGGAGCCTGTTTCAGTCTGTGACTCCCTCTTTCTCTGACCCTCCCCTGCTCGCGCTGTCTCTCTCTCTCTCTCCTAGAAATAAATAAAACATTAAAAAAAAATTAAAAAAAAAAAAAGAAATAGTTTGTTTGTGGGATGCTGGGTAGATGTCTCTCGTGCAGTTGTAGTCAGATGGGAGCTGAAGTTGCAGACACTAAGCCTGAACTATACACCCCACTATCTGGACTACACAGGGTAGAGAGACAAGAACACTCAAATGAAAATCTGGGTCGACATCAGAAGGAGGAATATGTTGGGGAAACAGCACTGTATTTACGAATCCAGTGGCTTGACCCCAGAAAATTCTATTTCAATAAACTGTATGTCTGTATGAAGAAATAAGCACCTTAAAAAAATACAACTATAATACCCTTATCATAACTTAAAAAATTAACATTAATTCCTTATCAACATTGGATGTCCAGGCAGCATTAAATGTCCCTAAATATCTGATAGTTTTATATAATGTTTATGTTGTTTGGTTTGGTTTTTAAAATTTTGTTCTAATCAGGATCCAAAGTCCAAACACTGCATTTGGTTGGAGTCTTTAATTTCATTTAACCTATACATTTCACCAGCATATCGCTTTTCAATGCAATTTATTTGGTGAAGAAATCAGGTCTTTAATCCTATAGAACTTCTCACAGTCTGGATTTTGTGGAATATGTTCCCATGATTTCATTTAACATGATCCTCTGTCCCCTATTTTCCCCGAAAACTAGCACTTAGAGCCAAAGGCTCATCTGAATCCGGTTCTGGTTCTTTTGCCAAAAATACTTTATAGATGGCACTGTGTATGACAACCTGCATTTGAACAAATTCATTTTAAAGGAAGTCATTTCTCGTTATCAATACTAACGGCATTGATATTAGATACGTATGTGGAGAGAGAGAAGCTTTACAGTGTGACTGTAAAACTAGCAGACATCAGAACCACCTGTAAAGACTTACTTAAGCAGATTGCTGGGCCCCATTCACAGAATTCTTTATTCACTACCTATGAAATAAGGCCTGAGAATCTGCATTAATACAAGCTCCCAAATGATTCTCATGCTACTATTCTTAAAACGACACCTTGTGAACCTTTAGAACTTTTAGAACATGGTGGTTTAGACAGAGGTGCTGAGATCCAAGTACCCAAGACTGATTTCTGGTTCTGCCACATGCCAGCTGAACAGGACTGAAAAACCATTTCACCTCTGTGTGCCTCAATTTCCTCATCTGTAAAATGGGGTTGATAATACTACCTAGGTGAGATAATACACGTAAGCCTTAGCATTGAGCCTTGTGAATCATCACCATTCAATGAATGGTGGTGGTGGCAGTATAATAATTATAATGAGTATTATTGATATTATTATTCCTTTGATGGTTTTATAATCTGTAATCAAGGCATGAGAAATTACCGTAACTTAAAAGTAATGAAGAGCTACCTGAGAGGCCTGTGGTCCTAGAGACAGTCTTTGGTCAAGTGTGACTATGAATTATTTCAACATGGAAAATAGGAAAGACATTGTTTATATTTAGAATCAGAACTGTTCTTCCAAATGGAGCAGTGAGAAACCAGTCCTTCCCACCACAAACACCACGTCTGCCTCCTCGATGGCTCAGTCACTTGCCCCAATATCACAGAGAAAGAGACTCCTCTCTCACCCATCACCAGAACAGTTTAAACATTGTGCCACATGGGAAGATACAAAGACAAATGGACCCAAAAAAACATACAAAGGTATTGAAGAGAAATTAAAAATGAGAGGAGAAGTACTGAGTATTTTAGAGGTAAGATTAAGAATACTCTTTAGGGGCGCCTGGGTGGCTTAGTCGGTTAAGCGTCCGACTTTCGCTTAGGTCATGATCTCGCGGTTCGTGGGTTCGAGCCCCGCGTCGGGCTCTGTGCTGACTGCCAGCTCAGAGCCTGGAGCCTGTTTCAGTCTGTGACTCCCTCTCTCTCTGACCCTCCCCTGCTCACGCTGTCTTTCTCTCTC
>NW_024080796.1:2789517-3007759 GCF_003009895.1 Hyaena hyaena
CCCCCATCAGCCCTCAGTTTGTTCTCAGCATTCAAGAGTCTCTCATGGATTGCCTCCCTCCCTCTCCCCCACTATTCCCCCCCTTCTTCTCCCTTTCAAGGTGACAAAAGAAATGAAAATATGCTCTTTGAAATCCTTCAATTAGAGATAGATATCTGGATGGGCCTTGTATAATCCAAAGGTATTTCATTTAAATGAGAATTTAAATCATTCTGAAAGTGATTTTAACTTCAGGTAACAGATTGGCTAGAAGAAAATCTGGTAGCTAGCTGCATGGAACAAATCTACCAAATGCTTTCACACTGCAGCACATTTTCACCTGCTCTTCCACTGCTCTCTCAAACAAAACAATAACAAGTTGGGGAAGTGAAGACTTCCCATCTTCATTCCATTTTGGTATTCCCTCCATACTTTTTGGTATACCCTCAGACAAACAACCATCACGTAAAATAGACTGGACTCTAAAGAAACCTCTGCAAGAAGTAAATAGCTCTTCTGGCTGAGAGATGTGCTTTTTGGAATAAGAATGCCTATGGAAACAACCCAAGTGTCTGTTGATGGATAAATGGAGAAAGTATGATATATATACGATGGAGCACTATTCAGCCATAAAACCATTTGTGACGACGGTAATGAACTTGGAGGATGCTATACTAAGTGAAATAAGCCGGACACAGAAAAACAAATACTGTATGATCTGTCTTATATATGGAACCTAAAAAAGTCAAAATTACAGAAACAGAGGATGGAATCAGTAGTTGCCAATGACCAGGGGTAGGAAATGGGGAGATGGGGGCGCCTGGGTGTCTCAGTCGGTTAAGCTTCTGACTTCGGCTCAGGTCATGATCTCGCGGTTCGTGGGTTCCAGCCCCCCGTCGGGTTCTGTGCTGACAGCCAGCTCAGAGCCTGGAGCCTGTTTCAGATTCTGTGTCTCCCTCTCTCTCGACTCTCCCCTGCCCACACTGTCTTTCTCTCTCTCTCAGAAATAAATAAAAGCATTAATAAAAAAAAGGAAATGGGGAGATGTTGGTCAAAGTGTACAAACTTTTGTTAGGAGATAAAAAAGTTTCACAGATTTAATGTACAACATGGTGAGTATAGTTAACAATACTGTCTTGTATACTTGAAATTTTGCCAAGAGAGTAGATCTTAAGTGTTCTCATTGCACTTAAAAAAAAAGATAACTATGGGAGGTGATGGATATGTTAATTAACTTGATTGGGGTAATCATTTCACAATTTGCATATCGAACGATCACATTAATCTCAAATATATACAGTTTTTATTTGTTAATTATACCTCAGTAAGACTAAAAGCAAAGCAAAACCAAACAAAAGCCTGGATTTAAATTCTGGCCACTTACTCCTTGTGCGACATTCAAGAAGTTTTTTAAACTCCTGAGCCTCGTGTTTCTCAGTGACACAATAAAGCATTATAAAACCTGACCCAAAGGACTGTTGGGTGGATTAAATAAGACAATAAATATTTTTAAAAACCCAATTAAATTTAGAGCTACTTGAATAATGGCTGGCACGTAATGTCATGGAATACATACATTCAATAAATATGATTTCAATAAGATCCATTCAACGGCATTGGTTTAGTGTTACATACGATTTTCCCCAGTAATGGAGGAACAGATGGCCAAAACAGAGGAGAGAATGGAAGAAGCGGGAATGACTGAATCAGCAAGGCATCCTCCAGTGGGAACCCAATTGGGAGCTGGCAGAGCTCAGTTTAATTCTGACACTGCCATGTAATGCCTACGTGACTTTTGATCCAATAACTCAACTCTCGTTTCAAGCACTGGTTGGAATAGACTTGTGCAAGTTTGTGCCACTAGATGATTTCATCCTTGAAGTAGCTCAACAAGATAGAAAATTATTCTCTGATCCAGCGTTTGAGGGAACACTCTGTTCTTGATGCTGTTTTAGTTGTGGTACTTCCAGGGCTGACTGGTGTTTTGATGTCAACCCTTAGTCCTGAAAACCTCTAGCAAGATGTCTTGCAAATGTTCCATTCAAATCGCTGTCTCCCCAGCCAGCTGTTGTTTCCCAGGGCAGTTAAATATCTTGATACGTTTGCATGAGGTGTGGATATGCTTTGAAATCTTTGGGACGAAAAAAATGATTTTTTTTTTCAGCCAGGGCTTGGTCAGTGAGGGAAAAATCTCATGCAGAAGAAGAGTGCAATTCTGCAATTTCTCTCCTTTGTTTCATCATCTGGTCATTGCCAATCCTGGAAACAGGATGAAATTCAGAAAAAGGATCTTTAGAGAGGACACAAAGGAAACATTTCCAGGTTAATGTTAGGGAGCGTATAGTGCAGAACATGTCTCTGCTGATCAAGCTACAAAGTGAACGGGTTGTGTAATAAGAGATTGTTTCCACGTCTGATTTCTCCCCGATAGAACCATTGTGGAAAATAATGCAGTGAAACGTGTGTCAGGATGACCCGTGGAGATCTAATTGAGCTCTGCCTGCTGGTGTTCACTTAAGCAGTCCTATAACCAGCGCTTATCTGAATGTTGGTGGCCTCACCCGACTCTGTTTCTTCCAGTTTATCATTCGCTGTGTTTCTTGTCTTTCTCGTAACTTAGATTATTTATTTCCTGTGCCTATGGAATTTGGAAAGTGACTTTTATTTTGCTGAGGGAATGAAAGGGAGCTCTTCCTCTGGTTTTTGGGTAGGAGATAAACGAGTGCGTGTAAGAATGGGATCCAAAGGAAAGGAAGATCAACTAAAGAAAACAGATGTAATGTAGTTTTGTGTTATGCTTTGGAAGAGTAATAGAAGGGCAGGTGAAATGGATATGGGCCGGGGTGTGGATTAGTAATGATGAGGGTTTGCCGTGAATACTCATTTGTCTTGCTCTTCCTCCAGACTTTGAGGTCTTTGAGGTTAGCCTCTGGACCTTACTCATCTTTAAAACATACAACAGTAGCTGCCCACTGCTTGAATTAAGCCAATAGCCCTTTCACATTCAGAGAGTGTTCCCAGCTCTCTGGTGACATCAAACAGTGGAAAAGAGCATGAGCTTTGGAGTCAATAGGACAGAATGTGAATTCTGCTCTGTCACTTTGCGATCTCTGCCACTTCCCTGATTCTCATTTTCTTTATCTAAAAACAAAACAAAACAAAACAAAATAAAACATGGCAGTGATATTGCAAAGTAGCCTGTACAGTTGTAATGAGGATTAAATGAAATAATGCGTGAGCACATCTAGCGGGCATGGTGCTGCCATATAGTCAATATTACTGTGAAAGTAACTATTGCTCTTATTATTTTGAACTAACTATGTGACCCTGGATAAGTCATTTCCTCACTGTAGCATTTGGGGGATAACGATTGTTACATAAACTGTTGTAAAGATTTAATTAGATAATCCTTATAAAATATACAGTGCCTGTGATATAGTGGCCGGTCGTTAAATGTAGAGGTCATTAACCCTCTATTCCTGGTTGTCTTTTCCATTCTTCTCTTTTACTATATTCCTGTGTGTAACCAATACTCTAGCCAAAATGAGCAACTTGTTCCTAAGATGTCCCTCAGTAGTTGCCCTCAACCTTTGCTCATTTTATTGTTTACTCTCTTTTTCTGTTTTTCTGCCTCTGTCTATAGCAACTGTGGGCATCTTTTGAAGCTTATCTCAAAAACCATGGACTCATGACATATTATTTAAGTTAGCCTCCAGGTGGGTGATTTTTGTTTCCTTTAAACACTCCCTTAATACTCTTTTACTTCTTCACTACTACATATCTTCTTCCTTTTTGAGTTTACAGGTATTTCTGTTCTCTGTCTTGCTACTTACCTTCTCCCGAGCTGTTCATGGTAAAATCGCTGCTCTCCAGACACATTTAGCTACCAGATTCTAGCTCATTACCTAGGAAATTATCATTTCCAGGAAGATTGAAATCTTTCTTTCTGAAACAAGAAATGATTCTCTTGCTGGATTCACATATTGAATTAAATATCTTTGGTATCTTGTCATACTCTCCTTAGGACACCCTTTCATAGACCTTATCTGATTTGATTACAGAATACTGAAGCTGTCTGTTTACATGACTATGTTCTATACTGAATTTGAAGCTTCTCAAGGGAATTCGGGGCTTGTGTCCTACTGATCTTTTTAGCCCTAGTCCAGTATATATCATCTTATCTGCAAACCCAGGACAGTGCTTGGAAACCATAAGAGCTCAATTCAATTGCCCTTAACTATCCACTCCAACAGTCTCATAACACATACTCAGAATATCCCTACCCTTTATTTAAAGTATACATTTAATTCCTGTGAAGACAAGAGATTGATATAATTTGAAACATGAAACAATTACACAGTATGCTACATAAAAGGAAAATGTGATTTCATTCAAAGATTTTCTACCTTTGCATTATGTAGGAATCTGACTCTTGAATTAGCTGATTATCCTCTTTATAAAATAGCACTATTCGTGAAAAGTTTCCAGATAACAATATTCTAAAATTAAACTACTGCATAAACATGAAAACCTATATTTCTTCTTCAAGGAAAGTCACTTGAAGAGCAAGAATTCCCCTGAAGGATAAAATAAACAATGTACTCTTGCTGTGTGTGAAATGGAAATTCTGCTCTTATGTGTTTTCCCTTCTAAATTTGTACACATTCATACATTGGAGCAGACTTGTGTTTCCAACATGAGATCAGATAAACCGACTCTGTGTTATAGCACCAAATGTTTGCCAATTATGAAGTAAGAAGTTCAATGGAAAGAAAACAAGAATATGTGAAGGAGTGCCGCAGGGTAGAATTAGTTAATTAGCTGATTAAATGATCATTTCCATTAAATTAAAAATGAACAATATTTATTAAATAGTATTTCATTTCTTCCCTTTCTCCATTTTTTCTGGTTCGCCCAAAACAAGCCTCTCATCTATGCCAAACAGCTGAAAACAAAACACCATTTTAAATTTGAAATGGAAAAGATGACTGACTTATCTATAATGAATATACAGAGAGTTAATTCTAAAAATAAAGAGAGTAGAGCTACCCAAAAGCTTCTCCTCTACCTCAGTTTGCAAAATTTTTATATTCACTCAACATTTACTGAATAGCTGTACCATTTTCCCTTTTCCCAGAAGCTGTGCTGTGTTTATTGGAATGAATCTCAGCACTTTCTTCCCATGTTCAGATGACTGTAACATATGAACTTTCGTACAAGGTCAGCAACCAGAGCTGAAGAATTCGTGTGGATTTGTGTTTTGAAGCCAAAGATCCTTGGAAACAAGAAGAAACTAGGATACAGATATTGGCCTTTCACTATACTGTGAACTTTCCAGAAAAGCAGTTTGTCAAATGCTTAATATTTCTGTGCCAGCAATAAATCAAATGGACAATGGCGTAAAAGTAAAAATGTTCCTGGAATAACTGGAAGCCTTTGACCTTATCTAGTCTGGCAACTTTAACTTGGATTCTCAGCCCCCACATTTGGTCTTCATATTGTGCTTTGTACCTGGGCCACGCACAGTTTATGTGGCTGCGTTTTTCCTGTGGAGGCTCAAAGATAAGCAAAAAGGCAAATTCTTCTTGCTGGCGTTATTCCTCTGTTGCCTTAAATGAAAGCAATAACATAGGCTGTCAAGATTTCGCAAGGCTTACTCGTAGGAATGATTTCCATATGGTGTAAGATTAATTATTCAAACACAGGGCAGTTGAAGAGCCCTAAGGCATTTTAAGTGTCCTGAAAGAAAAGAGCAAGAAAGGAAAAGACACTGAACCATTTCAGTGGCTCTTGAAATAAATTTATGCAGGTCACGGCATGTAGCCTATTAGTTAAACTATGTTTTAAGGCCTTAATTTATGTTTTGTGAAAACATAGGCCTTAAATTAATGTTTTAAGGGAAAAAATTCACTAACAGTGTGTACCAAAATTGAAAAGAAAAAGAATACATGCATAATAAAGAGACAGTTCTTATTATTCTTTAAAGAGGGCCAGGAATAAAAGGCATGTGAACAACTGAACAAATAATCTATGATAAAATTCACATATGCTTATAAAACACAACAGATAATGGGGCGCCTGGGTGGCTTAGTCGGTTAAGCGTCCGACTTTCGCTTAGGTCATGATCTCGCGGTTCGTGGGTTCGAGCCCCGCGTCGGGCTCTGTGCTGACTGCCAGCTCAGAGCCTGGAACCTGTTTCAGAGTCTGTATCTCCCTCTCTCTCTGACCCTCCCCTGCTCACGCTGTCTCTCTCTCTCTCTCTCCTAGAAATAAATAAATAAATAAAAATTTAAAAAACCTCACAACAGATAGCCTAAAATATTATCTTGATTTAAGGACTATAATTTTTAATTTTTTTTTTTTAATTTCTAGGAGAGAGAGAGAGAGACAGCGTGAGCAGGGGAGGGTCAGAGAGAGAGGGAGTCACAGACTGAAGCAGGCTCCAGGCTCTGAGCTGGCAGTCAGCACAGAGCCCGACGCGGGGCTCGAACCCACGAACCGCGAGATCATGACCTAAGCGAAAGTCGGACGCTTAACCGACTAAGCCACCCAGGCGCCCCTTAAATTATTTTTAAAAATTCTTATTTATTTAAGAGAAAGAGAGAGAGAGAGAGAGAGAGGAGAGGAGAGGAGCAGAGAGAGAGAAAGAAATTCAAGCAGGCTCAGCACTCAGCACGGAGCCTGACATGGAGCTTGATCCCACAATCCTGGGATTATGACCTGAGCTGAAATCAAGAGTTGGGTGCCCAACTCATTGAACCACCAGGTGCCCCTAATTTATTTTTATAAAGTTCTTATGGGGAAATGAAGACTTAGAACTCTCCACTGACTTGTCTAAAGGCTACTGATACCATGGGCTTGTATGCCTTGGGCTTTACCTGATTAGAACAATTCTATGCATGCATATTTTACGTTGGTGCACATACCACTTGCACTAAATTACATTATATTAGATTATGAATATTTAAAGAGTGGAGATTATGGTCAGCTCCTACCTGTATTGTAATGTAGCACATGGCATATGGCCAGGCAAGTAGTAAGCATGTAATAATTATAATACATAAAAAAAGTTAACATAGTGACAGAGCACTTCTTAAGCACAATAGTGATAATTCATTCACTTGCTCATTTATTCCACAAATGCTTATAAGCTGCCTATTCCACCCAGATACTGTATTAATTAAAATTCACATCTTTTCTCAAGCAATATCTTCTCTACTGTCTGCAGAGGGATAGGAAGGTATATAAACAAATAATTATAAATATTGAGAGAAATTCTTTAATCAGTTGTATAAAAAATTATACTGTAGGAATTAATCCTAATGTAATGGTTATTTTAGTTAATGTAAATTAGTCAAGCTCACCAATTAAAATACAGACTATTGAAATAGATATTTAAAAAGAAGTCTAATATTATATAGTCCTTAAGGGAGACATTTAAGACAAAAGGTACAGAAACTTTAAATAATTCTAAAACTGGATATTTCACAGCTCTTTGAAACTCAGAAACTGCTCACCAAAGAATACTTGTTTTCCTAGCCTACTTTTAAGAATATTATACTTCATGACACAAAGGAAGCTTCAATAATTCCAAAGTACCAATATTATATAGGCTACATTTTCTAATTATAATCCAGTAAAATTAGAGTTTAATATCAAAATGATAGCTAAAAAAGGTCAAATATTTGGAAATTAAAAATATATTGTCAAATAATCTTTAGGAAAAACTGAAATAAAGGATTAAAGGAAATAGAGAAATGCTTAGGTCTGAATAATAAGAACACTATATTTCAAAATTTGTGAGAGCCAATCAAATTAGAGCTGAGAGGGAAATGCATAGTTTTGCAGGCATTAATCAGAAAAAGAAAAAGGTTGAAAACAAGTGAGCTAAGCATGCAGCCCAAGTGGGAAAAAGAGAAAAAGATCAAGAGAACACCCCAAGAAAAGAAAAAACAAAATAATGATACAATAAGAAATCGACGAAATGTGGAACAAAATGTAATATGGTAGGTATTCATCCAAACTGATTATTTGAAACATAAATAAGAGAAATATCTCTGCAAACACAAAAGTAGAAAACTTGTGCCAAAACTGGCACAAGAAGAAATAGAAAATTTGAACCGATTATTCAACATCTAAGAAATGAAAATGGCAACCAAATATCTCACCTCCAAAATACCCCTGCCCAGATTTTTTTTGTTGTTGTTCAGACATACACACCTTTTGAGAAATAGTTACTATCTTATACAAGTTGTTCTGCAAAATGTTAAGAATGTTAAGGGTATGTAGCTCATTTTATGAGACTAGTGAGTTCTTCATTGTAAAACTAGATTAAAAACTATAGGAAAAAACAAAATAATAGGTCTATTTTATAAATGTGGATACTAGAATCTTAAATAAATATTAGTTAACATAGTATTAAAAACATTAAAAAGTCTACATACCGATCAAGTAGGTTTGTACCAGGAATGCAAGCATTTTTGACATTAGAACATAAATCAATGTTATTCACCATAGTAGCAGATCCAAAGGAAAAAAAATAGTGTGTAATTATCTCAATTGATGTAGAAAAAGCAGCTGGTGATGCGTCGCTTTTGATTTTATATATATTTGCATATTGATTTTGCATCTATGTATTTATAAATATAAACATGATATAAAATTTACACATAATTACATATATCTTACCAAATTAGGGATATAAGTAAAATTCTTTAAATCGGTAAAGTTATATGCCAAAAACTCACAGTAAAAATTCTTTTAAAAAAAATGGTTCATAGCTTTTTTTTCTTTAGTGTTTATTTATTCGAGAGAGAGAGAGAGAGAGACAGAGTGCCAGCAGTGGAGAGGCAAAGAGAGAGGGAGACACAGAATCCGAAGCAGGCTCCAGGATCAGCACAAAGCCCGATGCGGGGCTCGAACTCACAATCTGTGAGATCATGCCCTGAGCCGAAGTTGGACACTTAACTGACTGAACCACCCAGGTGCCCCTCCTCTTCTTGATTCTTATGTCTGTTAATGAGTTCCCTCATATATTTTTTCTCTTTGAATGAGTTTACCTTGTTTGGGCTACTATTTGTGGGAATCGTAATCAGCCAAGTCGTTGGATTATTTCTAGAATTGTTTTACATTTTATGGATGTGCTCAAGGGGGCAGAATTTTGTGCTAATTCACCAACTTAAGAGTTCTTAGACACAAAGGTAGGATATATTTAGAGTTCAAACCCATTTTCAGCGTAGGCCTAACCTTTTGATTTCTTGGGTATAAATTCAGATATCAACAAGTGTCCATGTAAACTATCTGTGCTACTGCATGAATTTCTTTCTGGTCATTTATTGACTCATTTATTCAACAATATTTATTGCATACTAACTGTGTCCTACACACAGTCCTAGATGTTGTCTACTTTCAATATAAAGATGTACCTGATACTGTTTACAAAAAAAAAAAAAATCAGAATGTAGGGGTGCCTGGGTGGCTCAATTGGTCAAGCATCTGACTTTGATCTCAGCTCAGTCCATGATGTCATGGTTTGTGAGATCGAGTCCCATGTAGGGCTCTTTGCTGATGGACTGGAGCCTGCTTGGGATTCTCACTCTCCCTCTATCTGCCCCTTCTCTGTTCACGCCTTCTCCCCACCCCCACCCCATCAAAATAAATAAGTTACAAAAAAACCCCAGAATGTAAAATGGTTCAGTTAGTCACTCAAATGTCACAGTAGCAGAAATGGAAGCACTCCTGCATTTCAGGGCTTCAAGTAAAGCCTCGTCAGGAGTTAGCCAGGTTCTGTCTGTGCCAGGGCATAGACACTGCACTTCCTCCTTCAGATTCTAGAGCCAGGAAGCTTTGTTGATTTGTTTTTAACACTTCTCAATGGAAAGAATGAGGTATTGGCATGAGTCACCTTGGTCAGTCTGTGCTGCTCATGTTTCTAGCCTCTGAAAAGTCTCAAAGCTCCGTCAAATCTAGAATAATGGCCTCAACACTCTCTCCTAGTTCATAGGTCTGCCATAGTGGGGTTTCAAAATTTAGGCTGCTTAGAATATATATACATATATATATATTAAAGAAGAACAGGTATTAGAGGCTCATTCTTCACTGAGGTGGTGAAATGGGATGAATATAACCAAAGATTAATTAATCACCTCCTTCCTTTGTCTACTGGTTGTTGGTTTTACCCCTTATTAAAATAGCAACAGCTAACAACAGAGATCTACAGGTATGCATTCAACATCTGTAAGAATGTAACAAACAGGCTCTTATGGTTTGCCTCCTTCTCTGCTTTTATCTTATTTTTCCTTCTCTTCCCCTGTTCATCTGTGTGTTTCTCAAATTCCACGTATGAGTGAAATCATCTGAGATCTTTCTCTGACTGACTTATTCACTTGGCATAATACTCTCCAGTTCCGTCCATGTGTTGCAAATCCCCATGGCCACTTCCTCTGCCCGGCGCATTCCCCAGAGCTACCTTTCGAGGTATTCATTTCCAGTCATACATGTTATTCTTAGACACTGACAACCCTTACACATTTATATTGATTTCTAATGATAGACGTAATTTCCTTCTTCTCTGGGGCACAAATATATTTTTTGTGGCATGAGTTACTTCTTTTGAATTGAGTCATTAAACTTTTTCATTTTAATGTGACATTCACTTTGATTCATTGTTCAAACCATCTATTTATCAAGCTGATACTATGTGTAGGCATTGGTAGCAGAGGAGACAAACAATAAGCTAATAAAAATAAGTAAATCATTTTATATCAAATCGCGGTAAATGCTAAGAAGAAATGGAAAGATTATAGGAATTGCTTGGAGGGTCTGTACCTATACTGCATGATCTGAAGCTCGTTTACTCATATATTGTTTTAATTCTGTTTAAACATTTTTAATGTTTATTTATTTATTTTGTGTGAGAGAGAGATAGAGCACAAGCAAGAGAGGGGCAGAGAGAGAGAAACAGATAATCCCAAGCAGAGCCAGACGCAGGGCTCAAACTGTAAAGATCATGACATGAACTGAAATCAAGAGTGGGACACTTAACCTGCTAAGCCACCCAGGTACCCTAACTTACTCATATTTGAATGTTCCCTTGGATTAGCTCACCCCCCTCTACTCCCAACATTTGGTTATCACAGTGTTGTGCTGTGCTAATGAGCAAGATGGATACATCTCTACCCTGTGGAACACACAGTCTTGTTGAATGAGACAGTCATGAAAAATGCATAATTATAAACTTCAATAAATATTATGGAGGAAAAATATTTCAAGTTAAGAAACTATGTGACAATGGATCCGGACTTGATTTAAGAGGTTAAGAAAAATTTCTTGAAGAAGAATGCTGGGTCTGCAATTTGAAGAATAAATAAGCGTTAAATGCATAAAGAGGGCAGTAAAAATAGGCAGAGAAAAACTGAAATACAGTAACTATGTACCTTGGAAGGTGGAGTGAGGCTTTCTTAGGTGTTAGATCTTACGTGTTCTCATTTCACACACACACACACACACACACACACACACACACACACACAAAGGTAGCTATGTGACAAGATGGATGAGTTAATTGCCAATAGTAATCATTTCACGATGCATATTTAAGCCATTATTTTGCACACCTTAAAAACCCATTATACAGCCTACATATATACAATTTTTATTTGTCTGTCATACCTCAATAAAAGTGGGGGAAAAAGACAAGTCTTGGGAATTAGGCAGGACCATGTGAAAATGCCAGAGGTCTAATATTTTTAAATCTTAAAGCTAATTGAAAACCACTGAAGAAGTTTAAGAAGGAGAAGGGAGGCATAATTAAATACTGTTTTAAATATGTGAGTCTGGCCGACGTGTAGAGAATAGATTGAAAAGGGGCAAGAATTAATGCAGAAAGACCTGTCTGGAGAACTATTGTAGGAACCCAGTACTGGGTGAAGGTAGCCTAATCTAAGATGGTGTTGAAAAGAGGAAAAGGAAGAGGGATATAGACGTTACTGAGAAGGTGACACAGAGGCAAAGGATTGTGTCAAAAACAGGAACTTTGTTTCTAGATTATACAATTGTTGCTGGCTTTAGACGGTTCACAGTTTTAGGGAGAAATGAGAATGAATTGAGATGTTTTTGTGATGTCTAGAGAGACATGTAGAGCATGTGTTTGGTGTCCAGTGTCTGATCTGAGCTGAAAATGCAAATTTGGGAGTCAAGAGCCCATACAAATAAAACATGTTTATTTTTCAAAAATAAGTGACAATATACCTTTCCCTAAATGGGTTCCCACCTGCCTTCCTTCATAAAATGAACTGCTTTGTACTCAGGGATGGAGGAAAGAGATGAGACTCTTTTTTCTTACTATTTCCTAACTCTTTCATGAGTTATAATAATAAAACCAAACAATAAATATATTGCACAATATCAACAAAATAGAGTTATACAGAGAGAGTTTAAACACACAAGTTCTTCATGAAGATTTGCTCAGAGTAGGCGATCAATACATATTTGTTATTTGACCAAGTCACACTAAAAATACTGCTAAATCACTTTTAAAATGATGGCTTATAATTGGGTTCGTTGTAAAAAAACAGGAATATGGCCATAAATACTCCCCTTTAAGAAGACAAGAGAAAGTCCTTTCCATTCTGGAGGTGCTGACTTTGGCTGCACAGTTCAGTGACCTGACATAACCTCGGACCCAAAGTTTCAGTCTGTCACTTAGCCTTTGGTGGACCATGGGGCCTTCTCAGCTAATATAATTTGGCAAACACAAAGTGTTTTATGAGAGAGGCAGTGTGGAAAGAACTCCACAATTTGAAAAAGATTTTGCCAACAGTTTTAACCACCACTCATCTTCCCAAATGCTCTGCCTCAGTCAAATTGATTTACAAATATCTTGTATTTTCCACGTCTTTTTCCATTCCCTCTCTCGGGACCAAGTACTCGGCATTAATCCTGGCTGTAATAGCCTCATGGGATCAGGCTGAGTAATCATCTAAGGGATCAGAAAAAGATACCTTGTAAGGGCCAAGTTCAAATTACTATCAAGGAAAGGGAAGAAAGGGATAGCACCAGAGGAACAATGTTAAACGTTGGGTCCTAAGGTAGAGTTCCAGGCAATATAAGAACAATGTACCAAGAAATCAAGAGAGCAGCTACAGGTCTCTGAGCCTAGGGTATGAGAATATTAAAAAAGGTCCTGAATACAGCTCTGAATAAAGTAAGGTTGTCAGAAGTTTCTTCCACTGGCTCTGGGAGGTGGGTGTTTAAAGGCTCAGCAGCATCTGACACGTGTGCCCCTTTGCCGCCCACCACTCCCCCTTTTAGAATGCTTTCTTTTCTGTCTCCATAAATCCCGCTTGTTTCTTTTGGACCAGCTCAGTTCCCATGTCATGTGTCACCACTGATAACAGTATTTAATTGGCCTGAGACTAAATGGGCAAAAACCCATTTCCCAATAAAAATGTCCAGTCGTTGTAGTATGTTTGTCGTAGGAGATAAATTTTGCAGTCTTTAACGTGTCTTTAAGCATTTTGCTTTCTTTTCTCCAATATTTTCAAGAAGGCTTTCTGAAAATTTTTTCTGGGTTTAGTGCTTTTAAACCCATCTGAGAGTAATAATCATGTTTTACTTATATTGCTTTATGTACTTTGTAATAATAATGATAATAGTGGCTACTGGTTGGCTCAATGGGTAGAGCATACGACTTTTGATCTCACAATCATGGTTTTGAGCCCCACGTTGGGTGTAGAGATTTCTTAAAATAATAGTGATGATAAGAAGAATAATATCTATTATTTATCAAAAACCAGTTATATTCTAGATATTTCACTGATGCTATTTCTAATTTTCATAAAAAACCCTTCCAGGTATGCATGTTACACCCATTTTGGGTTTGGAAAGGTTAACCTGCTCAGAGATAGAGCCAGTGAATGCTGGAGTTGAGACCAAAACTCAGATTTGAGTTTTCCATGACTCAGGCTCCCTTTGAATATCTGTTGAGTTGTTAATCTGAACTGTTGGTTACATAATTTACGTTACCTATCTCCTGGAGCTTCTGTGGACATCCTTAGAACCATTGTACATGGGAACTAGAGGGAGAGAGAAATGATAGATAGATAGATACATAGATAGATAGATACATAGATATATAGATGATAAACAGATGATAGATAGGTAGATCATATTTAGCTAGCTATGGGAAAGGAGGAGGCCCACATTTTATGTCTTCTCATTTCACACGGGAAAACCTCCAGGTTTTTTCTTCTTTTTTAGTTTTCATGGTGGTTTTTTTTTTTGTTTTTGCCCTTACTGTTTTTTTCTTTATTCACATTTTTTAAAAGTTTCTTTATTTAGAGAGAGGAAAGGTGTGCACACAAGCAGGGGAAAGGCAGAGAGAAAGAGGGAGAGAGAATCCCAAGCAGCCTCTGTGCTGATAGTGTGGAGCCTGACCCGGGGCTTGAACCCACAAACTATGAGATAATGACCTAAGATGAAATCAAGAGTCTGCTGCTTATCAGAATGAGTCACCCAGGTGCCACACACAAACATGTACTGAAAAAAAACAAACAAAACATGAGTTTTCTTGTATCATACCTCAACACTTTCTCCTACTTTCCTGATTTTATTTTCCATCAATAAAGTGTCTAATTTATATGTATAATTTTCCAAAAGCTTTTTAGGTAAACAGATAAATCCCAAAAAGTTTATATATATATATAGTTCATATATATGGTTTCATATATTATATTATATATATATATACGGTTTCTAAGTTTCTAAGAGGAGAAAATCAAGAGGTTCCAGCAAGTTTATTCTTGGAGGCAACCAGGCTAATTTTCTAACCTAACAAGTCAAGGTTCTAACCTAGAAAAGTCAAGTTTCTAACCTAAAAAGTCAAGTTCTGTGGATTCTCTTTCTGTCACCATTACATGCTCATAGTGTTTCAGATTACCATAGACATATCTGTTGAGGTGGTGGAAAGGAATGATAGAAAACAGGTTTTTGGATGTATCCCAGAGATCTCTAAACTACGTTTCAATTTTCTGTGTATGCTGTATGCTTTTAAAGGAGAGTTAGACACGTATGTAAATTAATTGTGGCAATAAGACATGATCAATGCTGTATTGGGCTGTATTGGTTGAGGCTCGTATCATGTGCTTGGGTTGCCCAGAGGCCCAAGGGGTCCTCTAGAGAGACCCATTTGAGTGGGGGCCTTGGTGACCAATGACAGGATGCCAACTAGGGAAAGTACCGCAGATATTCTGTGTAGAAGTAGCTAGTACCTTCGTACAAACTAGGAGGGAAAAGGAAAAACAAAGAAAGCTTGTGAACTGTGTGTCTGCCCACTCTGAGATACTCCTCAGGGATAGTAATTGATGCTCGCTCTGTTGCCAAATGATGTTCCAAGTCCTTGACTTGTGCCATTTCATTTGATCTTCACAATAAACCTACAAGGCTAGTGCTGTTATTATTCCCATTTTGCACTGTAGGAACAGATTCACAGAGGAATTAGGAAACGCAGAGAAGTTCACACAGTTAATAAGTTGTAGAATCAGACTGTCTGACTCCAAAGCCCATGTGCCCAACTGTCATGAAATATCGCTTTCCACCAGGCTCTTCCAAATATTTGTTCCAAATGAAGAACTAGAAATGATTATTAGTGTGGTTTCTTTGGCGTGTCCCTTGTGAACTTCACCAATGACAAACTCCTTACATTTTAATAGCTCTTCACAAAATCCCCTGAGGAGAAAGGGAAGAGGCAGATTCAGGAGGAAAGGAAAGCACTTAAAAAGTGGAAGGGAGAGAGCTGAAAGCAATCTCAATCTTGGCTCTCCTCATATGAACTTCCTGTTGGGACAGGAAGTGATGAAGATCACCATCGTTAATTAAAGCTAGAAGGTCAGTGAGTGCCAAAAACATAGACTGCAAGATGCAGATAAAAATGGGTCTCACTCACTGGGATTCGTGTGCTAACTTTTATAAAAGGAAGACCAAAGATCCTACCAGGCTTCAGGGAATTCATCTTTTGTCTTGTCCAAATTGTATTATCGTTAGCGTCTCTTGAGAATTTCTTCTATTCTTGGTGTTATTATTCTTGAAGGGGTGGAGTGTTCTTCAAGGATCTGGGGCAATAATCACATAGTGGAGCCCTGGATTCTAAAGGCTTTGGGGAGCAGATTTGTGAGAAAAGAGTGGAAAGGAAGCAAGAGAGAGGATGTTTATTTTTAATAAAGAGACCCTGCCCTAACTTCCTGTACTCAAACCAGTCTAGACTTGTTTTTTCCATTTTACACAATGTCCGAAACAACAGAATAAATTTATTAAAACCAAACAAACTGGGGGTTGAGCTTTGGCACTGAAAGCCAGACAGAAATAGAATCAGCCGCTTTTGAGTTGAGTCTAATGGCTGATTTACAAACCGGTGGGAGATGTAGGCTGCGCTGGCCTTAACTGAAACCAAAGTTATTTTCATTACGAGGAGACAATGGGGGGTGGGGGCGGGGGGTACTATGTCTGGCCTGGCGCCCAGGATATGAGCTACTCCGTTCTGCCCTCCTTTTCCTTCAATTTTCAAAACTCAAAGTGTTGGAGTTGAAAAGAACCTTTACAGTCATTTCCTTCATCACCTTAATTTGTGTGGAGGAAACTGAGGCTCGGAGAAGTCAGATGTCCTCCTGTGACAGAATCCCGTGATGGAATTACATTCAGACATTGTGTCCCTGCACTACCGGAGGTACCCACAGATGAGGAGATCCCATCTTGGCTCTTCTGGGTTGGGAAAATAAATGTGGAGACAATTCAGTTTGCACAATCTTGACCATAAATTCACAGAGCCAACTCTTCCAATTAGATCGACTGTGTGTTGAAGGGTTGCACAGCTCTCTCCCCTGCTTAGCCATTTAGGCTGAAGGGTTTCAGCCTCAGGACATGGGTGTGTGTGCATGTGTTTGTAGAATGCTTGTTCAGAGGAGTTTCTGGGTCCAGGCCAAAAATCAGTGTGTATTTTTACGTCTCAGAATGCTTTCTGTTCCTCACTTCATTTTATCTTTGCCATATATTTATGAGGAGATAGGAAGTTAAAATTAACTCCATTTCACATGTTAACGGAGTGGGAAAGTGATGGCAATGGGAAAATGCGATAGTCACATTCCCAGGGGACGTGCTAAATTTAATGGAGAAGTCAGAACTGTTTCAGCTTTTAGAATGGTAGAGCCACCCTCTCCCGACACTCCCTCCATTAATATGAATTAGACCAGTTGTACAATAAATGGACGCTGGAAAGTGCATGTGCTCCTACCTTCGTTAGTTAATTTGCTTCAACATGTTGGGCTAATTTTCAAGAGACATATGGCATTTGGAATCCAAAAAGTCACTTTTTTCTGGCTCCCATTATTTGAAAATCTAACTCTCTATGTCTAAAGAGAATGATCCTTTGACAGTCCTCTTTGTGATGAGCAGTACTCCATGCCTGACTCCGCTTATGGACAACCATTTTACTCTGACAGATTGTAAAAGACTAGATGTCTTAAATAAATGAAACCTCAAAATAGCCTCTTAAGTGCAGAGCAGAGAAATAACTGATGGAAAAGATAGTTGCTTGGAGAGGTGACCTTTCCCTTAGATTTCCCATTCACTTGAAATTTCTCCCCTTTCCTACAGCTATGGCCATGTCACTCCAATACTAGAGGCTTGATCTCTCTAGAGAAAAAAAAAAAATGAAATCTTTAATCTTGATGGATTTCTTAGTATCTGTTTATTGAAGGGATGTGTCCTTTACAGAAACGTGGTCGAGAATTCATAGAAGTGCATGAGAAATTAATATTAGCTCCACAGACAAGACAGCCTTTGATGTGGTTTGGGTTCTGTTATTTTTGGTGACTAATAACTATAACTGATATATGACCTCTTCCAAATGTATCCCTTTTAAGATCCTGCTTGATGGTTATCATAGCTTTCCTCATTCACTCATTAGTCATCCAGCGACAAAGTCCTTTTAAGCTTATTCTTAAAATTTCTCTTACTGGAAATTGAAAACATGGGGCTTAAAAACAGACATTTGAGAACTATGTGGAAATTGTGTTTCATGACTTGAGCTTTTCAGAAATTGTTATGCTAAGATACTAATATATACTTAAAATCACACAGATTGTAAAATGGTGAATTTCTCCTTCAGGAAACCTTGATGAACTTGAATATTCTATAATTTAGCAAATTGGAAAATAAGAAGGTGGAAGGAGGGCTAGAAGGTCATAAGCTGATGACAGTTCTAAAACTATAGCCCTAAGTAAATTGCCATTTTAACACTTGGTGTGGCTTCTATAATTATATCCTTAACCTCACTGGCTACCATTCTTTCCCAAACACCAGCTGACCCCAAGAGAGCAGTGGTTCTTTGACCTTTGACCCTCATCTTACAAGTCAACATCACATTATTGGCCATTACCATTCTTACATTTCACAGCCATGTAAATACATACCTTACCACAAACTACCTGCCTGCTGTGAACACTTAATATTTCCATTTGTTGACTGACTAGCTTCTTCCTGTCTCCAGCCCTGGAATATCATTTGTGGTGTTAAAGGAAAGGAGCGTGTGGAATGAACAGAATGAGTCAATCCAAGAAAGGCTGTAGGTCTAAGGAGTTAGGTCACAAGTAATTATTTCCTACCTTCATTCTGTGGCATATTTGCCAAAGTGTGGTGGAGTGAGCGTTACTCATTCTGTGGTATATTTGCCAAAATGTAGTGGAGTACGCTTTGGGACCAGTGAGATTCTTATGATCCTCATGTAGAGTGTAGACATTTCAGGACAGGGTCAGAACTTTCAATATACTGTTCAATGTATACCACTTCCTGCCAGATACTTCCTTCCCTGACCACATTTCTTTGTACTAAGCCTTGATACTATAACTCAACCTGGTTCAATCTCTGCTACATCTAGTGACCTGGAACAACATTCTAGGATGAAGTGAAGATAGAGGAAGGAGTAAAGACACAAGTCATGAGTTGGTAGAAAAGTAATAAAGGACCACAGGGTGGTAATTATTAGCAAGAAGGTTGACGTGCCAGAGGAAGTGAGGAGCAGGAAGTGGAGATAGCAAGATAAGGTACTATCACCTTTGATAAACAGGGAAAAGATATGTAGCAAGAAATATGGCTGAGTCCACAAAACTTAGTTGGTAAAAATAAGCATTACGGTTAGAATTTGGAGTTAAACCTAACATCAATATTTGCACACTTACTAATTACTGTTCATGTTTTCACTTTCTCTTTGTTGATGAGTGTTATGACCACCATCTTCAAAATACGTGAATATCTACTGAGTATATTAGAAATTCAGACCATTCCTCAGATTCCCAGTGAACTTCATGTTTGGCCTGCAATCCGTCTGGGGAACCAGATAGTTGAGGCGAAATTAACATTATGCTTTCGGTGTCTCATCTGTTTCCTGATACATCCTCATCTCATGGTAGAGGTACTCAACAATATTTGATGAAGGGATGAATGAGTGAGTGACCGTGTTGTACTGCCCCTGGAAGCCCACTCTAATCCTCTTAGTGAAGACAACGTATGTTCTGCCCCAACCTTGATGCAATGGAGGTACCACATATTTCATCTGATGAGTAAGTTCATTCTTTTGCATTGCATTGGTTCAGTGACTATGGTAATCTGAAAGAAGACACTATTCCACGTGGGTGTGGCAGGTGCTGTGGTGAGCCGCATAGATCACCCCCAACTTTTTAATCAGATACGCTCTTCACCCCATGTCTCAGTCTGTTTGGGATGCGATAATAAAATAAATAAAATACCACAGACCCAGTGACTTATAAACAACTGAAATTTGTTTCTCACAGTTCTGTTGACTGTAGATTCAAGATCAGGGTGCCAGAATGGTCACATGAGGCCCCTTTTCTGGGTTGCGGACCTCTAATTGTATTTTCGCATGGGAGAAAGGAAGGAATCTCTCTGGAGTGTCTTTTATAAAACACTCATCCCAATCATGAGGGCTTCACTGTCCTGACCTAATCGCTTCTCTCTGATTAACATCATATTGGGCGTTATGATTTAATAAACGGATTTTGGCGACACACATTCAGACCACGGCCCCCCAGATGTATTGATGTATTGATAGATGAGAGCTCATTGCTGAATCCCACTCTCCAACCTCCAACTCAGAGATTTCCCTCTGCTAAGGTGAGCTGCCTTGCCTGTGATCTCACACTTGTCTTGTGTGCAGCCTGCATCGAATAATCAGCGTGAGGGTATAAAGGTCTGGCCCCATTGTCCAGTTTTAGACAACTCTGCGAGGACATCCCAGCACTAAATATGCCCATGAGTTAATCTGAGTGCTTGTTGTGACTGTGTCATAGCCCAGCTTTTCTTTCTGACCAATCTCACATCCCTCATTGCCCCACAAGTCCCTAGGGAACTCTCCGATAAATTTCCTGCAAGGAAATTTAGTCTCAGAGTCTTCTTGGGAAACGTAATCTCTAACACAACATGTTTTTTAATTTCAAAGTTCTTACGTCACCACCGCTAGAATTATGTCAGGTCTTTTCTATTTTTTCCTCCTCAGGCCTAGGCTAACACCATATGTTCCCATATTAAGACCGGTGGGCCTAATGTAGAAATTGCATCCTGCTATTAGGACTTTGTGCAACCAAAATAACAAGTGTGGGTGAGGATGTGGAGAAAAGAGAACGCTCTTGCACTGTCAGTGGGAATGTAAATTGGTGTGGCCGCTAAGGAAAACATTATGGAGGTTCCTCAAAAAATTAAAAATAGAACTACCATACAATATAGCAATTCCACTTTTAGGTTTTAATCTGAAGAAGACCAAAACACTGATTTGAAAAGACAAACACCCCTGTATTCACTGCAGCATTATTTGGAATAGCCAGGATATAAAAGCAACCCAAGTGTCCATCGATAGATAAATGGATAAAGAAGATGTGATATATAAAAAAATGGAATATTACTCAGCCATGAGAACAGAAAGAAATATTGCCATTTACAACAGCATGGATGGACCTAATGACTATTAATTACGTAAGTGAAATAGATAGAAAAACAAATGCCATTCAATTTCACTTATCTACGTATGAAGGATGGAGTAGATTGGGAGGCAAGATAGGTGAAGGGGATTACGAGGTACAATCGTCCAGTTATAAAATAAATAAGACATGGGATGCAAGGCACAGAATAGGGAATACAGGTAATAACATTGTAATAACTCTGTATGGTGACAAACGATAACTAGACTTCTTGTGGTGACCATAACGTATATAAATATCAAATCATTATGCTATAAACCTGAAACAAATACACTATTTTATGTCAGTTGTTCAATTCAAAAAAAGACTAGTGCAACTAACTGGACAATGAAACATTAAAGTTTGGATTCCACACTTTTCGTAACCTATAGAAGTAGCTTAACTCCTTCGTCCTTCCTGTCCCCTCCTTACTTACCTTCACTCCTGGTGTAACTCAGACTTTTGATTGTCAAACCCATGGAAGCAATGACAGAATGGAAAGAAAAGAGGGAGACACTGGGCTATCCTGGAAATGAATTGAAGGGTGGGGACTCTCCTTCAGATTTACAGGGGTAAGATTCTAAAATTCATTTGTTTGATTTCTAGGGTAGCTTTTCTCCAAAAGTTCAAAACTCAGAAGAGGTTTTTAAATTCTTCCTTTTTTCTATTCTCTAGAAATGTACTAGTACTGTAATTAGGAGCATCGGTCAGATACATCCCACTCCCTGTTTTATTTGTCTTTGCTTCGAAAACCAGATACTTTCAGAAAGGTAAAATAAATAAATAGGGCTGGTTCCAAACTCATTGTGAAATAGTTTGTCCGTGATGAGTCTCTTCCCTTTTGCAGCAGACTATTTTTCTTTGTGGTCACTCTCCCCTAACACTGAGACTTCTTGGCTTATTGCCAGTCTCCGGTCCCTCTCTTTCTCCTCCCTCTCCTGTCCATGACCTAGAGTCAGTCTGATGGCCTCCCTGCTGCTTGTTGTTTCTATAACGGAAACGTCCCCGTTGTACAGCTAACCCTTCTCTCTTAGGAGGCAATTTTGCGTGGCACACTTAAACTTGGTTGGTAAGCATTTAAATAAGCGGATGAGAATACGAATCAATAAACTGCTCCCTCATAATACACCACTTAGCACCCACCCTGCCCGCATCCATTCAAGGTAAACGTGTCTAAACAGGAGGCTGCAGGAAAACAACATGGCTTCCTTTGTAGCAGGACCAAACTAGGTGAGTTGGGAGAGGAGTCCCATGACAGATGAATGTTAGAGTATTGTGTTAACCAAGTGCTTCTGCTGGGACACCTGAGGCCTTGCCGAGCCAGGAGAGATTGCTCCCCTTGAGGCTGGCCAATTCGCAGAGATGGTCAACAACTCACTCCGGCCTGAGTGTCTGTCAGATGCAAACCCACCAAGCCGGAGCCCATACCCTCCAAACCTGCTTTAACGGAGCTCTCGCTGGGCTCTCACACTCTGGGCCACTACGCACCTGCTCTTATCACCCCAGGAGCAGGTGCCAGACAGCTAGGGACAGCTGATATTATTCAAAGCGGCCAGTCTTAAGCCTGCTTACCTGCCCTTGACTGTTCCTTCCCACACAAAGCACAATAAAGGCTATTGCCTATATTTTCCCCTTGCTCATTCTGCCTCCTGACCAACCCTGGTCCTTCCCCATGGTATGGCATGTTCCCTCCTCTTGGAAACTGTAACAGATTATCTTTTCAATGTCGATTGCCTCCTGATCTGTTGGCTTCACCATGCCTGAGCAACACTAAAATGTACATTTTATTATTTATTTATTTATTTTATTATTATTTTTTTTAACATTTGTTTATTTTTGAGAGACAGAGCATGAGTGGGGGAGGGGCACAGAGAGGTAGGGAACACAGAATCCAAAGCAGGCTCCAGGCCCCAAGCTGTCAGCACAGAGCCCAACGCGGGGCTCAAACTCGTGGACTGCAAGATCATGACCTGAGCTGAGGTCAGACGCTTCACCAACTGAGCCACCCAGGCGTCCCTATTTTATTATTATTTTAAAACTTTATTTATGTATTTTAAGAGAGAGAGGGAGGGAAAAAGAATCACAAGCAGGCTCCACACTGTCAGTACAGAGTCTAATGTGGGGTTCGAACTCACAGAACGATGAGATCATGACCTGAGCTGAAACCAAGAGTCGGTCGCTTAACCAACGGAGCCATCCAGGTGCTCCCCAGATCTAAATTTTAAAGTAGTGTGCTCCCAAAATCTAAATTTTCAAACAATGTGCTCCCAAAATCTAAATTTTAAAATAGTTATTTCAAATACTTCTCTAATCTGAAGTGTGAGGCCTCCAATGCTAGTTCTTTTAAGACTCTGAAGGAAGCCTCTCCTTTTCTAAAAGTTCTGACTATTGGAGAAATACCTATTACCCACAGAAGTCAGTGTAGTATTATGTTAAAAAATAAAAGCAATAGCAGACTTTACTTCATGTGTATTATCAGCCTGGGATCTCAAAAAATCCTACGAACAATTGTATCGCCCTCAATGAACTGAAATTTAAAGATAGTGTTTTCCAAGGTCACAGAGTCCCATGCACAGAAGAGATGAGACTCAAACACAAATTTTCCTGGCATTCCTCTCAATCATGTCCTGTTTCTCGACTTCTTCTTTCACAGTCTCTCTTCCAATATCTTTTACAAAGTTCTATTGTATGACATCACCACTTCCTTTATACTTTAAACAAAAGTATGGCAATTTCTTGCGAGCTCGGACTAAAGAATGAGTCCATAACGAAAAGTAGCTAACATATGTCTAGGTATTTCAACAATAACATGATCTTGGGGAAAGAATGCAAAGTCTTAGGAAGATGTTACCCAAAGACAGAGAAGATCTAGAAATTATAGAACTTTATTAGTACTAAGTCTGATATTCAATGAATGAATGAGAAATTTTAGAAATTTCTTCTTTCTGAAAATGTTCCATTCTTTGGTCCTGAGTCACCAGAGCTACAAAAACCAGATTGGCTGTGAAAGAGACAGGCAAAAATATCTCACAGTTTTGGAGTACCATAAACTGAAGGAACAATTCAGTTCAATGCAATAAAGATAAAAGGAAGCATTAAAAGACAATATATAATAAAATTGCTGTCAAATGTCATCAAGCAGCAAAAGGCAGTACAAAGATGTGGTCAGTGTGGACCAATGTGGAATATTGGGTTAGTCCACGGGAGTTTATCTTTGAACATTCACCAAATTCCTACAGCGGTTTGGAATCTGTTATTTTAAGACAAAAAAGAAGGAAATTTGAGAAACAAGGAAGACAGAAAAATAATAAAGCTAATCAAGTGACTTGGAAATAAAGCCAATTAGTTGGAGAGTTGGATTGTAGGTAGGGAGAAAACAAGACCAGATGGGGAGGTCAAGCGCAACCAGCGAGAATTGGAGGTGCCACCCGGAGATGGTGATTGGCAGCTGTTAAGAATTTCCATGGACTGCAGGTAAGAAGAAACAGGTTTGTGTGGCCAGAGGATTTCAGCGGAGTATCAGGAAGAATTTCCTGACTGCAAATGTCAAGGGCTCTGGTTTACAGGATCAAAGAGAGGCTTCTGGGATGTGCCTATCCTAGGAATATTTTTTAGCCTCAAGCGAGAAGACTGGGTGGTTTCCTCCCCATGGCTGGGCTGGATGGCCTCCTCACAATCCGTCAGTCTCACGTTGCTGTGAGGCACGCCATACACTGCTGCTTTCATAGTGTCCTTGCCAGCTGTCCACTCCCTGCTCAGAGGCTGTGGAGTTTTCCCCACAGAAAGGAACAACGAAGTCTTTCATTCCCTGTTCCTCACTTGGACCAATCCTTAAGGTGTACACTGTGGTTTTTCAGCTCTTCAGCACTTAGGCCCTTTCCTTCCGAGCCAAGGGCCTTCTGGGAACAATGCAGCATCTGTGTGTTGACAGTAACAGCCTGCAGGCCAGAGACACTCAGCCAGACTCCCCCTCTGTCTCACAAGGGCCGGATTGCACACTTTACCTGCGATAATCCACGCCTAGTCAGCCCCAACCCGCCCCAGAGCCAAATGCCCCTCCCTGACCTATTCCCCAAGCTGATTCCTAGCTCTTTTGCTACATTGATACCAATCCTCATTCAGGATGGGCTCTACCCACCCTCCATCCCACCCACCGAGTTAACAATAACACATTAGTGGCTCAGGGCCTGACACTAAACAGTGGGCCCCGAAGGGTGAGGTACCTACTGCTTAATTGGGCAGCTGGGTATTTACAAAAGGTTTGGCCTGCAAAGAGATGCCAGTCTTTTCCTATAACGTTACTGCTTTTTATTTATTGTGCGGTTGTTGATTCACATGGAGAGTTAGGAACGCTAAACAAGCATAGAGTTTTTACCTAGTCTGTTTCTGCTGAGTTTAGAGACTTGAAAACCTCGTTTGACTGGCAAAAAGGCAATTCTGCAAAAGGTACTTAAACTTTCTTTTTGTTCTGGGTTGGGAGTTAGAGAGGGTCATGTGCTCATGAAGAAGGTAGAGTTTCAACCCTTAAGTAACAGCTAGAGAGCGGAAACTATGTTGCATGTACATCCTGTGCAGGGTACAGATTCAATATTAAAGGACAAATCAGACCATCCTCCCTCCGGGAATGCCTCCCCATCAAAGAGATATCGCAATATTCCTCTTAAAGGCTCCATTCAGTGGTGTGTGTTGCTGTGTATGGGACTACACAGTATGAATGCATAGAAGAAGATTGGATGGGTACTCAGAGAGTGTGCACAACTTAAAAGAAAGGATAAGGAAAGGAAAGGAAATGAGATTTTAAGGAACAAAATGGACGTGTGTGTGTGTGTGTGTGTGTGTGTTGTGTGTAAGGCCTGTTGATCCTATTGGTGAGTGTCTCTGAAGTTTGAGTTGCCCTTTTTTTATATTGTGTAAGTTCTTAGTAGTACGTGCAAGTATCAGGGAGAGATCAGAGTTCCACCTTTGGAGTCTTTTCTTCTGATTCACGATTTTCTCTCTGAAAAACATCATGACATTGTTATTTAGATTTGGGTCTCTTGGGTTTTTTTTTTATGGTTTTGAAAAAAAAATTATTTCTGAGAGAGAGACAGTTTGAGCAGGGGAGGGTCAGAGAGAGAAGGAGACACAGAATCTGAAACAGGCTCCAGGCTCTGAGCTAGCTGTCAGCACAGAGCCCGACGCGGGTTTGAACCCAGGAGCTGTAAGATCATGACCTGAGCCGAAGGCGGACGCTTAACCGACTGAGCCACCCAGGCGCCCCGGGGCTCTTGGTTTTAAAAAATCAGCAAACGGAGCTATTTAAGAACTCCTTAATTCACCTTTAATTTTCATCTCATGAGCTCTTATCTATAGGAATGTTATGTTTTACAGAAGGGTAAAACCCCATTTTCAGCTCCTTTGAATGTGCAAGACATTTCCAAAGATGCACGTGTAGTTCTCTTCTCACGATTCTATCCTAACAAGCCTCTGATCCTGTCCACCATATCCTCATATACTTTTGCCCTTAGTCAAATCCAGTAGAGCCTCAAGAAGTTTTATGCACCAGGAGATAAGAGGACATAAAGCGGAAAATTCAACTTGCTCTACCTGAAGTCTCCCACTTACCAGCCGTTTCCCTTCTAGAAATCCATCACAGAAGGTCTGCACGTTCTCCACTGAAACTTCTGCTCTGGGCAGCGTATCCCACTCCTCATCTACAGTCCGGTAAATTGCCAAAGCGGGCAGTTGAGACTCCCTTAGTTTGAAAAATGAGATCACTTTCCCGTTGGCCTTCACACCACTGTCCACCAGAATGAAAAGAATCTGCAGTTGGAGAGGTTTGAAGGGAAACATCTATCTGAGGTCCGGAGGAGAAAGAGACTTCTCATAATTGTTGCAGCTTACACTCATTGAACTTATGTTCTGTGTCATCCAACTGAATGGATTTCTTCCTGTTTTTCACTGCTTTGGTATTTTACCCTTTTGATCAGGTGCACAAAATTTTAAGAACACAGAATTGGAAGCAACTTTAGCTAAAGAAGCCTCATGGTTAAAGGCAGATAACACATTTTAAGTTTTGTTTCTGGTACTTTCTAGCTGTGTGACTTTGGCACGGTGCTCAGCCTTTCTGAGACTCCGTGTTCTCACTGGCAAAATAGGCTTCCGTTGGGGGAGATGAAGTGAGAGGATCCATCTAGTATTTCCAGTTTAGCTTTTACATATGGTAACTGCCTATGGGCACCGGGGGGGGCTCAGTCGGTTAAGCATATGATAACTGCTTGATAAACGTCAACTATTTTATATTATTAAATCAAACCTTGTATCCAAAGGAGAAATCTTTATAATATTCTTGTTAGAGGATCGTCTACATTTAGAAACACTCAAAACTTCCAGTGTTAGGGAAACAACTACCAGAGTCAGTTTATGTTCCTACCAGACAGTTGTCAGCATTGAAAATGTCTCTAGTTTAATGCACTAGCCTTGAACTGGGTTAAGTTTTACCATTTCAGTGATACCAAACAGAACGATGCAAAGTAGAGAAGGGACAGAAATAAACATTTATTAGACATCTAGTAGGCCCCAGGTATGATAGGTGCTTTATATGAGAAATAAGTCCTGAGTTTAAAACTTTAAGAGGCAATGGAAAAGAATAATTAAATAGTGACTAATGGGTGATTTAAAAAAAAAAAAATTTTTTTTAATCTTTTATTTATTTCTGAGAGAGAGAGAGAGAGAGAGAGAGACAGTGTGAGCAAGGGAGCGTCAGAGAGAGAGGGAGACACAGAATGTGAAGCAGGCTCCAGGCTCTGAGCTAGCTGTCAGCACAGAGCCCGATGCGGGGCTCGAACCCACGAACCATGAGATCATGACCTGAGCCGAAGTCGGACGCTTATCCGACTGAGCCACTCAGGCGCCCCGAGGGTGATTTTTATTTTCAGCATCTTTAGGTCTCTATTTTTTCTTCGCTTTTCAATACAGAAAAAAAAAAAAAAATAGACTCACCACCAAGGGAAGATAAGATTATAAAGGTCTTTAATAGTATGAAATACATCTTTAACTTTAATTAACTTAACTTAATTTAACATTTGGAATTTTCAAGCAAAAAAGTTTATGTTTATTGCTTCATTTCATTTTATTCATATTGAAAATATTTGTACCTTTTTTTAAGTTTTAATTTTTTTTTTATTTTTAGGAAACTCATTCATCAGCCTTTTCAAATTTATTTTTTATTTTTCAGGAGTCGAATTCAATGAATCACCACTTACATACAACACCCAGTGCTCATCACAAGTGCCGTCACCTCACTCTGGCAACCCATAGTTTGTTCTCTGTCATCAAGAGTCTCTTGTGGTTTGTTTCCCTCTCTTCTCTTTTATACCCCTCACTTCCCATATGTTCTTTGTTTTATTTCTTAAATTCCATATATGAGTGACATCATATGGTATTTGCCTTTTTCTGACGGACTTATTTTGCTTAGCATAATACATTCTAGCTCTAACCACATCATTGCAAATGATAAGATTTCATTCTTTTCGATGACTGAGTATTATTCCATTATATATGTTATGTGTATCTCATATCTCCTTTATCCATTGATCAGTTGATGGACATTGGGGCTTTCTCCATAGGCTGGCTATTGTTGATAATGCTGCTATAAACATTGGGGTGCATGTACCCTTTTGCATCCATATTTTTGTATCCTTTGGGTAAATACCTAATAGAGCAATGGCAACATCTTTAATTTTAAAAAAGAGTAGTGTGATTTGTTATGTCCAAGTTCTTATTTCATGATCTCTTAAGCGTACTCACTTTCCTTATTTATCTAGTCTCCCTGAACCCATCTCCCTTTCTCTAGTGTCGTGGAACTGAGTATTCAAAAGGGTATCTGCCATTCCAGACTTACCTTCCCCTGGAAGAGCTTGGCAGCGTTTTGGTATCGGTGCATGCTTTCCTCATACTGCGGGGAGGCTTTGTTCATCATCAGTAAAAGGTGAATCTGGATCATGCTATTAAATAGGCCAATCGCAGTCTGGTAAATTGAAGGGTATTATAGTTAAATGAAAGAGACAAGGATAAAAAAATACCTAAGTGGCAACCCAGTAAATAAGTAGGCTGAAATATAAATGAGAACTAGCCTTCAGTTTGGCCTTCCATAAGTCTCCCTTCTGGCTGTCATAAAACCGTATAGATCCCTATTGCCCATTATGAGTAAGGTTGAGCCAAGCAACCAGTGGGATACTCAGAAATGATGGAGCGTGACTTTCAAGGTGAAGTCATAAAAGACATAGTGGCTCCTGCCTTCTTCTCTCTTCTGTCACTCTCTCTGGGGAAAGCCAGTCTCAGTGTTGGACATTCAAGTCCACTTTATGAAGAGATTCACACAGCACAAAACGAAGGCCTCCTGCTGACAGCCGGCACTGGCTTGCCAGTCATGTGAAGCAGATGCTGTAGCCCTACTTCAACCCTCAGATGACTGACTACCTCTCTGACCAGTGACTGCAACCTCACAAGAACCCCCGGATCAGAAGCACCTAGCCCAGACCCCCCACCCCCAAACTGTTAATCCACAAGAACTCTGTGAGATAATAAAATTTTACTGTTTTAAGCTGATAAATTTTGGAGTAATCTGTTATATACCAGTAGACAACAAATCTGTCTTGTAACATATCAGTTACTTTTTCTCAGTCCCTTTCCGTGTCGCAAGAGCACTCAGATACACTTTTGAATGCTTGTTACGTGCTAGGCACTGTTTCCAGGTCTTTACATATGATAACTAATTTAACCCTCAAGGTTGCAGTTTTTTTTTTTAATATTTTTTAATGTTTTATTTATTTCTAGGAGAGAGAGAGAGAGACAGCGTGAGCAGGGGAGGGTCAGAGAGAGAGGGAGTCACAGACTCTGAAACAGGCTCCAGGCTCTGAGCCGGCAGTCAGCACAGAGCCCGACGCAGGGCTCGAACCCACGAACCGCGAGATCATGATCTAAGGGAAAGTCGGACGCTTAACCGACTAAGCCACCCAGGCGCCCCCAAGGTTTCAGTCTTATAGGTGAGGGAATGAAGGCATAAACTCTCCCAAAGTTACATAAATGGTAGACTGGGATTCATACCAGGCAGTCTGGCTCCAGAGTCCATGCTCTTTATTTTTTATTTTTTTAGAGAGAGAGAGTGAGAGCAGAGGAGAAGGGCAGTGGGGGAGAGAGAGAAGCTTAAGGAGGCTCCATGCTCAGTGTGGAGCCCGACACAGGGCTCTATCCTACGACTCCGGGATCATGACCTAAGCCAAAATCAAGAGTCAGAAGCTCAACCAACCGAGCCACTCAGGCGCCCCAGAGTCCATGCTCTTAACCATCCGGATGTCCTGCCTTATACATAGCTAATTGCAAAACCCTATCTAAACCGACTCAAATGAAGGCCATTTGCCTGAAACCTTAGAAATAAGATAAGCTCTTCAGGAGGCCAGAAGCATTGGCCCTTTTTTTTTGCTGATTAGAGATGGTGATTTCCCATGAAATTGTCTGTGATGGAGGGAAGCAGGACAGCCATGAGCCAGAGTGAGGAGAAGAGACAGCATGAAACTATAGCACTGGCTCCCTTCACTTTTTTTCTTTTCCTTTTAAATGTTTATTAACTATTGAGAGAGAGAGAGAGATACAGAGCGTGAGTGGAGGGAGGGACAGAGAGAGGGAGACACAGAATCCGAAGCAGCTCCAGGCTCCAGGCTCCAGGCTGTCAGCACAGACCCCGATGCGGGACTTGAATTCACAAACTGTGAGATCATGACCTGAGCTGAGGCCAGACACAACCAACTGAGCCATCCAGGTGCCCCACTTCACTTTCTTTCTTTTCCTGAAACAGTGCTCCAGGAGTCTCTGTTTTAGACAAACCCCATCCCTTTTCACCTCCCCCTCCTAACTACAGAAAGCATTGCTATCAAACCAGCAAGTGTACAGGAAGAGAGTATGGTGGATGAATGAACGATCAGGCAGAGTCCCAGGATGCTGAGAAGGGGAGACAGCTATGTAGGAATCTTCTGGAAGCTACACACTACTCTGTGGAGATTCGCCAGTAGTAGTGGCCAACATGTAGGCAAGGAGGGTTCATTGAGCTCTTTCCTAAAACTTTCTCCCTGGAATTTGTTTGTTTGTTTGTTTATATTTTAGAGAGAGAGTAGCGGAAAGGGCAAAGGGGGAGAGAGAGAGAGACAGAGAGAGAGAGACAGAGAGAGAGAGAGAGAGAGAGAATCTTAAGCAGGGTCCACACTTAGGGTGGAAGCCGATGCAGGGCTTAATCCCAACACCTGAAGGTCGCCCAACCAACTGAGCCACCCAGGTGCCCCTCTACCTGGAGTTTAAAGCCAGTTCTTAGGCTTTAAATTTGGGAGATTGGATATTAAATAATAGTCTCTTGTTTCACTGGACCCTGATACTTAAACGTAAAGCATGCATGTATCCTGCTAGAGCAGAGGTGGGGATAACCTGGGAGAAGTCAAGAAATCAAAGCTAAGGAGTCAAAAGGTGCAGCTGTCTTAACAGAAGGGGTCGCGCATATCAGAAGTGATTAACTTAATCTTAACAGACAGTCTGATTTTCCACCCTGAAGCTAAGTATCGAGTGTGTGCATTAAAAGTATCCTGCTGGCTTAATACATGGTTGTGAGTTTCTGTCTCCCCCTTGTTACTGGTGCAAACCTCTGCATCAGCAGCAGATGAGAAATAGCTATAGTAGTGGAGGCAGGTCACCAAATGAGAAAAATATCACCTTTGGGAAATGTGGAAGTCACAACAAGAGTTAAACTTGCTTTCCTAAAGGAATTCTTACCTGATTTCTTCTTGGTGTGATTTTCTCTCACTACTAATGTGGAATTAAAATAATATGTCATTATTTTGTAAGATGAGAGATGAACCAGGCAGAACTCAGGAAGGCCAGTCCTTGCTCAGTTAGCCCGCAGAACTCCAGGACCCCGAGGCCATAAACCTAGGGACTATCAGATCAGCTTTTCTTTTCCCACAGGCACTCCTGACCTTTACAACTATAATCATGAGAATGATGATGGCCTAGGAGAAAACTGCTTTTTTTAAGTTATTTCTGCCAACACCCCTGAGGTGCGTGTGTTTGAAATCCTAGCAAAAGTGGAAATGGAGTCACCACTCTATGAAGACAAAGGAGGTGTGAAAGATGGACAGGAATTTAGTCAACAGGAAAAGAGATGTTTCCTACTGAAGGCTGTATGGGGCAATGGAAAAACCACAGGATTCTGTCAGACTGATCATGAAGAAAAGCAGGGACAAGCCCAGAGGGCTGTTTCTGAAGCTCAAATTGCTAGTCATATGGCCTTGATGAACTTACTTCCCTTTTCTGAACTCTCTTTTCTTTCCTGTGAAATGGGAGTAGACAATCTAAGCTAGTGCATCAGGAGTGAAAATTTCTACCTTCAGTTCCACCTTTCCTATTACTATGTGACCTTGAGTAGGTCACTTGGATCTTAACTGTGCACCTTGATAAAATGGGCATAGTAATTATCTCTCTTCAGCCTCAAAAACTCAATGTGAAATTAAGTGAGAAAATGGGCGTGAATTGGCTTTGTGAGTTCCAAAAACCACGACGTGCTCTAAAGTACTGATATTAGAGAATGCACAGCATTTCAGAACTGATGAGGTCAATGGAAATCAATACTTTATCACTTCTATATCAGGGAAAAGGAAAGACAGGACATGGAAGGTAATTCATTGTGTATACTGTAGACTGTTAGGTGACCAGATGATCAGAATGGGTGGACCAAAGCCTTCACCCAGGCGGTATGCAACATGCAATACCAAAAGAAGATAAACCTACAAAGAAAGCCACGTTACTGTGAGGGTCTAGGATGCGCAGGGGATGCCAGACCAAGAACTGTCAGTTACAGGTCGACAAGGAGGCAGGAGAAGGTTTTAAAAACTTTCGTAGAAATTCTGCATTGCTCTAACATCCAAATTTGTGATCCGTGGGCTTTATTTTTTAATATTTCATTTGTCTATTAATTTACTTTCATTGTATTTTGCAAGAGGATTAGTCACTGATGCCTTTGGAAAAAAGCGGGCCTTCAGCATAGATTACAATTTTGTTTGAAAAGCGTGGTCTAGAGTGTGGCTTGGATGAGTTGTTTTTAGTGGACACTCTCGGGCAGCAAAACTCAGAAGTTTTTGACTCCGTCACTTGACTCTACATCCTGGCTCTCTTCCTTACTCGTCGTCTGATGAGTGTTTAAGGTTTCTAACTCTGTTTCTTTCTTTGTTGAAGAGGGACCAGTCTATCAAACGTAAAGAGTTGGAGTAAAGTTTGCAACATAAACAGCGAAGTGTTCCCTTAATATTAGATACTGTTATTATTGGCTCAAGGATTGGAACTCCTGGAGGGAAGGATCTCTGTATGGAGGCAAGTACCCTCCCTGACTAGGGACCGAAGGGTCTGGAACCAAGGGCTATTGTTTACCACAGGGTTGTACTCTGTCACCAAGTGGAGGCTGTTGATCTCAATGAAGCGGCTTAATTTGGAGGCATCAATGCTTTCAACGTCTTTGCTCTCTAAATCCAATCGTTCGTTATCCACCTGGGTAACACAAAAAAGATAAAAATTATCACTGTTCTGTTTTTATTCATTGATAAATCATTGGCTATCTACCACATGTCAGGCCCTAAAGCTCAAAAGACATACAGGGAAATAAGAAATATTCTCCACTTTCAAAGAACACACTGTCCTGTGGGATACAGAAATGTTATCACAGGGGAATCATGTGTCCACACAGGTCACCCAAAGGAAGAGCAGAGAAGCATCCAGGAAGAAGTACGTCTTGAAAAATAGCTAAAACTTGATTAGATGAATGAGGATGGGGAGAGAGTTTTAATTTAAAAAACAGTATTTGCAATAGACACGAAGATGAGAGGTCCTATGTTCTGGAAGCTGTAGTTAGTTTGCCATAACTATAACAGTAGTTACCGTTAAGCGTGAGTAGGAGAGGGACAGGGTGAGTGGGGTCGGCTGGGGCAGACTTCCAAAGGGCCTTGAAACCGAGCTAAATAGATGAAACTCTAAGAGCCTGAAGTCAAGGGGATCTGTTTACATAATCAGAGTATCGTATGTACCCTTTTAATGTGAAATAATATGTACATACAGAGAAAAGCATGAAACATAAAACGTAAAACTCAGTTTTTAAAAAAATTATCACAGAGCAAACAGCTGTGGAACTGTGGAACCAACACTTGGGTAAAGAAGTAGAATATTGCCAGAACTCCTGACGCCTTGTCTTTCCTTCTGATCCATAATTTGTGCTTTTTTTTTTTTTTTTTTTTTTTTTTTNTTTTTTTTTTTTTTTTTTTTTTTTTTTTGCCAAAGGTGACCATTATCTGACTTTTATGGTGGCCGTTTTCATCCTTTCCTTTATAGATTTAGGTGCTCTTAAAGATGCACCTTTTAATCCTATGGTTTGGTTTTCTTTTTTAAAACTTATGCAAATGGAAACAAACAGTATATTTTGTATACACATACCTCATTTCTTTGCTTAACATTTTGTATATACATATTCATGTCATCACATGTAGCTGAAATTTGTTCATTTTCCTTGGCATATAATATTCATTTGTATAAATATGCAAAATTTACTCATTTTACTACCGACAGATATTTAGATTATTTCCAGGTTCTAATTATTAAAATCATGCTGCAATGAACACTCTTGTTCATGGTACATATCTGCTGACCATATCCCTTGGATTGGGATTTCTCATTAGACAGTGTGTGTATTTTCAGCTAACAAAAACTGCCAAGCCATTGGGGCATTTGGGTGGCTCAGTTGGTTAAGCATCCAACTCTTGATGTTGGCTCAATCATCCAACTCTTGATGTTGGCTCAATCATGATCTCATGGTTATAGATCCAGCCCCATGCTGGGCTCTGTGCTGACAGCACAGAGCTTGCTTGGGGTTCTTTTTCTTTTTCTCTCTCTTCCCTTCCCATGCTTAAAAATTATAAAATTTAATAATTTAAATTACTTTCTAAAATAGATAATAATTTATGCTTGCACCTGTACTGTTTGAAAGCTCCCATTGGTCCAAACACTTGGCATTATCAGCCTTTATAATTTTATTCATTCTGGCGAACGTGTGGTAGTGTCTTATTGTGGTTTTAATTGCATTTCCCTGGGTAACCCTTTGTATGTCCTCTTTTATGAAATGTCTATTCAAATCATTTGCCTATTGTTCTATTGAGTTGTCTTTTTTCACTGGTTTGAAGACGCTTTTATACACTTTGTCATATGAGTCCTTTATTGCTTCTATATTGCATATCATCCTTCACTGGGACCTTCCCTTTTGTGGGTTATTGCTCATGAACGGAAGGTAATTTCAATGTAGTTGAGGTTATCAATCTTTTCCTTGGTAGCTAGTGTGTGTTTCTGTTCTGTTTTGCTTAAAAATCTTTGACTGCACCAAAGTCATGAAGAAATTCTCTTATCTCCTAGAAACCCATTACTATTTTATCTTTCACAATAGATCGAAAATCTACCTGGAACTTATTTCTCTCACTTTAAAATGGATGCTTTGATCCTTGATTTTTATCATCATCCTTCTCCAAAATATATATTAAAATCTACACATGTCCCCCTTACAGGACTATAAATGCATCCATAAATTTTATATGTAGATTTCATTATCACTCAGTCCAAATGTTTTCCAATTTCTGTTATTTCTTCTCTAACCTATTGGCTCTTTAGAACTGTATTTCTTAATCTAATCTTGTTATCGATTTCTAGCTTAATTTCTACATTTTATTATAGCATTTGTCAACTTTTATATATGCCCTTAATATTATGTATAATCTGCAGTCTTTTAATATAGTATTCTGTATAGATTAATGGCTCACGTGGTTAATTTTATAGTTCAAATTTTCTATATTCTTAATGAATTGCTTAACGAATTTATCTTATCAAGAGAGTAATATGAAAATCTCTGGGGTGCCTGGGTGGCTCAGTCCATGACGTGACTGACAATTGGTTTAGGCTCAGGTAATGACCTCACAGATCCTGAGTTCCAGCCCTATGTCAGGCTCTGAGCTGCTGGTTTGGAGCCTACTTAATATCCTTTCTCTTCTCCTCTCTCTTTGTCCCTCCCCTGCCCCCAGATAAATTAACTTTAGGGAAAAAAACGTATTAAAATCTCCCACGATAATTATGAATTTAACCATTTTTTCTTACAATTCTGTCAGTTTCTGCTTATATATTCTTAGGCCATGTATTAGATGAATACAGATTTAGAACTGTTAAATCTGGGCAAATTGAAATATGTATCATTATAAAGCACTATTCTTTATTTATTTCTAGGTATTTTTGTTGCCTAGAAGACTACTTTTTCTAACATTAATATGCTTATTTAGGCTTTCTTTAGGAAGTATTTGAATGGTATAGCTCTATCCTTTTCCTTTTAATCTATCTTTATATTTTACATGAGTCTCTATATTTTAAAATATGTCCTTTGTAAAAAGCTCAGAGTTTTATCTTTTAATCCAGTCTGCTAAACTTTGTCTTTGAATTTTTATATAATGTAATTACTAATAAAACTTTGTAAAAAGCTCAGAGTTTTATCTTTTAATCCAGTCTGCTAAACTTTGTCTTCGAATTTTTATATAATGTAATTACTAATAGATTCAATTCCATATGCATTTCCCATTGTTTCTGCCTGTTCCAAATCCCACTTTCACTTCTGGACTACTTTGAATTGAGTGAGCATTTTATATTATTCCTTCCTTTCCTTGATTGGCTTCGACGTTACATGTTCCATGATCATTCTCTTGAGGATTACTAGCGTGCATTAGACAACATGCATTCTTTAGTTATCAGAATCTAATTTTAACTGGCAATTATGTCTCTTCTTGGACAATGTAGAGATTAGAACCACTTAATACAGTTTTCCTCCATTCAACTCCATTCGTGGGCCCCACACTCAAGGCTTAACAGATGATTATATTGTATATTTTAATTTTAAATCTCACAAGATGTTATTATTATTGTTATATAGTCAATATACATTTACATTTATGCACGTGTTTATATTTCGGCTTCTCTTCATTTCTTCCTGCACTTTTGAGCTTCTCTCTGGGATGTTTTGCTCTTGGTCTAGAGAACACCTTTTAGTATGAGGAAGATCTCTTGGGTGACATAATCTCTCAGCTTTGTTGCTGAAAATAAGGATATTTCAGCTTTATTTTTGAAGCCAATTTTTGCTGGAGGTAGAAGGCTATGTTGACAATTACCTTCTGTTTTTGCAAGATATATTTCTTTATATGTAGCATTCCACTCTTTCTACTGAGAACTTACCTGTGAAACTTGGTATTACCTTTTTGACATTGCTTTGAGGGTAATCTCTTTTCTCTGATTTAAAATTATTCTCTTTTTCTTTGAGTTTCAGCTATTATACTATGGCATGGCTGAGGGTAGATTATATATTTGATACATATGTGTAATTACACATGTGTAAAGGTATATGTGTGTGTATATCTATGTATGTGTACATGGATATATATATATCCATTTATATTCATATATAATTTCATATATGATCGTCCTAGTATAATTTCTGGGACTGAGATGATTTGTTGTTCTTGGTACTGTTCTTTAGGGTTCAAAGTGGGGCAAAAGCTGTTTTACTAAATCTACCTCCTGCTTCCTCTTCCGGGCCCTGGATTTCAACATTTACTTTTCAGGTTCCTTGAGTGTCACAAAAAAGCAAACTTCTCAGCCTCTTGACTGCTTCTTTAAGAACTGACAGGAAAATCCCCCCAGACAAAAAGCAGTCCCAATACAGGTTTTCCTTTTGGGTTTTCATCTTCTGGATCTTAGTCTAGATCTTTCTCTCTCTCTTGCTAGTTCTCCAAAGCCCCTTGCTCCCTTACCCTTTGCCTGGATTTTAAAATAAATTATTTTTGGTGAAAGGAATTATCTCGTTACCTAGTCTGTTGCCTCAGATTTGCATTTTAGAGCTACCTTTCCACCGTATTCAGGTATATTAAAAGATAGGACTTGATACTGTCAATCTTTATTCCCAGAGTTTTTCATTCCCCTCCCCCAGTCTACTCATGCCATAAAGACACAAGATAATGCTTCCATCACACATAGCAACAATGCCTACAGACAAATGCTAGCTTCTGAACAGTTCTGTTTCCTAAAATAGTTCGAATCACTTTTGAGATCTTTGAGCTACCAACCTTTGGACGTTTCAACCTCTTTCTCTTGTATCTGCTATCTCATATAGGTCCTACCCAACCTGCTCTTGCTCTGGATCAGAACTATCTTTACCCCCAAGCTACTTTCTTTGAGGCTATCCAGCATAGTCAGAGGTAAGTGTTGTTTTAATTTATGCAGGAAGGAATTCATTTAGGTAAATTAGACAGTAGGAATCCAAGATTGCTCATTATGTCATTCCCACGATGCCTCCCGTTGCCAGTTTTTCTCTTGTTTTGTTCAGGTGGTCTCCCATTGGTTAGTTAAAAGCGATATGCACCTTTAAGAAGTCCAAGGCATATTATGGTTAATATTATGAATTCTGGATATATCTCCTGTAATACATTTGTTGAGTGCCTGTTGCATGTTAGGCACTGAGGCACAGGAATACTGACATTCACTCAGATAGTGATTTAATTATTTTATGACTGTTTTGCACAACTCAAATTTAAAAAATAAATAAATGTCGAGGTACAAAAACATGTATTTCAAAACAAGAATTTTGAAAAAAATATTCGTCAACAGTATAGTGCTGGGAGCTGCACTGGCCTGGAGCCGGCCTTGGACACTATAGGTTGTTTTAAAATGTGAAGTCCCGGGGCACCTGGGTGGCTCAGCGGTTACGCCTCTGACTCTTGGTTTTGGCTCAGGTCATGACCTCATGGTTTATAAGTTTGAGCACTCGGGCTCTTCACTGTTGCTGGTGCACAGCCTGCTCTCTCTCTCTCTCTCTCCCTCCCTCTCTCTCTCCCTCTCTGGCCCTCCCCCTCCTCATGCTCTATCTCTCTCAAAATAAATAAAAATAAATGAAAAAATATGAACTCTCTCTTTGTATATTTAATTGTTTTAATATTCACAGACTCCTGAGTGGAAGGTTTGGGAAATATATAAATATAAAATATAAATATAAAAGCAAGAGGGGGGGGGGTCGCCTGGGTGGCTCAGTTGGTTTAATGCCTAACTTCAGCTCAGGTCATCATCTCACAGTTGGGGGGGTTCCAGCCCTGCATCACGGTCTGTGCTGACAGCTCAGAGCCTGGAGCCTTCTTTGGATTCTGTGTCTCCCTCTCTCTGCCCCTTCCCTACTCGCACTCTGTCTCTCTCTATCTCTCAAAAATAAATATTAAAAAAAATTTTTTAAAAAGCAAGAGGAGACGTCTTCCTAGGGGGACACCTGGCCCAGCCTCTCCCATCTTCCTTCCCTGGGCACTAAGAGTGAGGAGAGAAAGAAAATGAGTCCACAGAATCTGTAAGGCTGCTTAAAGCCTGCTTTGCCAGCTGGCATGTCTCCTTCATACTTAGGGCTCTGCTAATTGCAAACATGAAAATCATCATCATCACAATCACAATCAGGACCCTTTTAATATTTCATATGTGGAAATACTTCCTGATTATTTGTCTAGGAACTCCAGCGGCTGCGCCTCACCTCACAGAGCTGTGCTGCGGCCAGGGAGCCCCACCCTCTCGGGCTCTTTTCTGGGCAGACCTTCCCATTTCCCAGAACAGGGAGAACAGGAAGTGCCAGTTACTCCAGGTGTTTCTGGATTTAAGGAATGCGGCCTATTGGAGGCAGAGGATGTTAAGTGGTGATAACATTCTCGAAGTAGCAAAGAGTTTTTAATAAAAACCACTCTCCTCAAGTCTCTCCAAATTGTAGTGCTTCTTTTAATGAAACATGGCCGACTGGTTCACTCTTTCTTAAATTAATAAACTCTGGAACGTTCATGCGTAGGGCTCCTGGAAACAATATTTGAACAGGAAATCTCTCTCTGTAAAGGGAGTTATTTGCATAAGGCACTGGTCAGAAAATCTGATCCTGAAACCAAGAATTGGGGAAACATTTTTTAATATATTTCTTTTCCAGTTTTTGGAAAGAATTTTACTTGAGATATCAAACTATTTTCTCCCCCAAGAAAGCGGCACCAGAAGAAAAACATAAACTGTAAACCAGAAGAGTGGCTACCTTCAAATATAATTTTGAGACTCCCCGAGAATATTTGAAGTGGATTATGTTATGTTTTAGACACTAATATCATACCAACAGGTTAATCAGGTCTTTTTTCTGTTCGGTAGTACTTCAGCAATATTCTTTTGAATTCCTATGTATTTCTTTAACTAACAACCCAGCATTTCATAAAGTATATTAAACTTGTCTTACACCACAGTTATAGTATTAAATATCTTGAATAGCACTGAGAAATCGTTTCTTAAACAAAACCCTTAAACAAAAACCCTCATGTCCCTGGGCTTGTTTTTATAAACTGTTTAGCTTGCCATATATTTCATAAATATATACTTTAGAAAAGAAAATACTTAATAGTTTGACATAACTTACTTCCTGAATCTATTAGTTTATTTTTATACACTAGTTCCTTTTGATTCTCTTTGTTTGAAGGGCAGAGAGAGAGAATCCCCAATAGGCTCCGCACTGTCAGCATGGAACCGAACGTGGAACTGGACCCCATGAACTGTGAGATCATGACCTGATCCAAATTCAAGAGTCAGAAGCTTAACCCCCTAAGCCACCCAGCGCCCCACGGTGCATTTCCTATAATAAGTATCCGGTGCATAACCCTATAAGGAATGAAAGAATGCTTTTACTGTGTTTCCATTACTATCCTATTGGGTCAAAGTTAGGCTAATTATATTTCCTAAAATAGAGGTGACTGAGAAAACCCAAAGCAGGATAAACATTCAAATAATACCTGAAATTCCATTTTAGAACAGGCTCATGGTTTATTCAACCCAGGATTATACCTCCACTGGGGCAACAATGAGAGCACAGGGAGAGTGCGGAGGGTCTCCCTACACTCACACTCACAAAGACAAGCTGTTGTACACACCGAACAGAAACAACTTAGTATTGTTTCACTTGCTTAAATCCTTCCTGATCGCAGTTACATAGTTGGCCTGCACTATTTTTGGAGAGTGATGTGTTCCGTGAATATAACAGTTGCTGGCTTCTTATTGCTCAGACATTTCAAAGCATCCAGTCCTGTCGACTCATTACGGTCTTCATGTTTTTTACCTGTCATTATTCCCGTTTGCCTCTAAATATGTTGTTCCAATTGAAAACTCTCTATGTCTAATTTCTGAGACTTCTTTGCCAAAACATATAACACCTCGAGTAAACCTGGAGAAATAATCCAAGGGTTTAAGTAGTGCCAAGGCAGGGGTGGCGGTAGAGAAATGGTTTAGGAGGAAGTGGCTGAAATCAGTAGGCTTTAGAATGAGGGGCATTAGAGTAGATAGAATCTAGGCGTAAAAACAAAGTTTTTTTTTTTGTCAGGGTTAAGGACTTTGGAAAGTCACTATTGTATCATAGAAATGGCATGATTTGGAGACAGCTATGCTGGGTATGAATCAGATGTCTGTTTACTCTATGGAGTTTTTTCTTTTTAACGACTGAAAAATTTTTTTAACGTTTATTTATTTTTGAGAGACAGAGAGAGATGGCGCACAGTCAGGGAAGGAGCAGAGAGGGAGGGAGACACAGAATTCTGAAACAGGCTCCAGGCTGTGAGCTGTCAGCACAGAGCCTGACATGGGCTCGAACTCAGGAACCGTGAGATCATGATTTGATCCAAAGTCCACACTTAACCGAGTGAGCCACCCAGACGCCCCTACTCTATAGACTTTTGAGAACTGAAATTGATCTCATGGAACTTTAGCTTCCTTGTTGGTAATTCAGGGATGATAATAATGATTTCGTCAGATTCTTGTGACAATTAAAAGTTAGAACACCAAAAAACACGTAGCATAGTGTCTATCATAAACCAGGCACTAAAAACAAACAAAAACAAACCGCATGAATGATACATTTAAGATGAAGATAGGTACCAAGACATTTGCAACAGGTTCCCATTTCCTAGTTTAAAAATGAATAGTCTTGATGTTCTCTTTTTCCAAAAAAAAAAAAAAAAAAAAAATCATCCCAAACTCCTGAATAAAAATCCTATTAAAATATGGACCAAATTTTTGAAAGTCTAAACTGAGAAAAATTTGTTTATCTAAAAGTTGGGGCTGCACAAGCTGAACCTCTCCCAGACCTGCCAACGGAATGGGGCGGAACTGGTGTGTTTGTTTTTAGTAAGGCACAGCAATAATCTCCTCCACAGGGTTCCCAGAGTTCATTCAGAGTAGGGCTGCCTCTAGTGGTAAACAAAAAGCAGATGCGAAAGGAGCGTGAACAGCTCTGGGAAGTCATCAACAGGGCTTTACAAAGAATAGATTGTAAGCAGAGCTAATGTGCCCATTAGAGGTTGTAAAACCTGTCGAGACCTTGGAAGCAACAGCGCTTGTTTTTCTTCCCCACATGTGTTTCTTGGTGGTACTAAGACATTTATTTATTTATTTATTTGATTTTTTTTTTTTTTTTTTTTTAGTACCAAGACTTTTAAATCCATTCTTTATGACACTTAAAATAACGAACAGGGAAAGAAGTACTGTGGAGTTGTAGCTCTTTAGAATTTGTCTATTGAAGGGTTGCTACCCGTGGTTCCACAGTCACACAAAAAGCATTAGCCCAACCGTCCATCTTTCTTACCAAAAGCTTTCTATTGGAAGAGCTTCACTGAATCCTATTTCACAACGGTGAAATGCAAATGTGCAACTACTGTCCAAGTGGGGAAAGAATTGGTGAGGGAACTCAGATGTGCTTTTTTTTTTTTTTTAATTTTTTAATGTTTTATTTATTTCTAGGAGAGAGAGAGAGACAGCGTGAGCAGGGGACGGTCAGAGAGAGAGGGAGTCACAGACTGAAACAGGCTCCAGGCTCCGAGNAGTCACAGACTGAAACAGGCTCCAGGCTCCGAGCTGGCAGTCAGCACAGAGCCCGACGCGGGGCTCGAACCCACGAACCGCGAGATCACGACCTGAGCGAAAGTCGGACGCTTAACCGACTAAGCCACCCAGGCGCCCCTCAGATGTGCTTTTGGAGGTGAGGCAGTTTCTCAAGTACTTCTGAGGGGCTTGGTGACCAGAGGCATATTGGAATATAAATGCTAACAAACTTGCTGTTCCTACCCTTGAATGGAGGGAGACCTCGTGGTCTAATGGAGTCGTAGGTGAGACAGACACAAAGATATGACGTGCACTATAAAGCAATAAATGGAAATAGAGATATCGAAGTATAGAGGAATAGGCAGGCCAATTTGAAGGTTCGTGGAGGCTTTGTGTAGGATACAATGTCTGAACTCGCTCATTGGGATCTGAGGAGTTAGCTGGGGGAGGCTAGGTGAAAGGGGGCATTGAGGGTGGTGGCATTTTAGGCAGAGGAACAGCCCGTGTGAGTGAAATCATGGAATTGTATCATCAAACTGTGTATACTTGGGAAGTGAGAGGGTAAAGCCTACGGTGGCAACATGTTGGAAAAGGCGCTAGAGAAGCAGATAGTGGCCAGGTCATAAAAGACTATATGTAACATTAAATACGTTGGCTGTTCTATCTTGCAAGAAATGGGGAATAGTGAAGAGGTGTTTTTTTTTTAATTTTGTATTTATTTCTGAGAGAGAGAGAGAGAGAGAGAGAGAGAGACAGCATGAGCAGGGGAGGGTCAGAGAGAGAGACACACAGAATCCAAAACAGGCTCCAGGCTCTGAGCTAGCTGTCAGCACAGAGCCCGATGCGGGGCTCGAACCCACAAACCGTGGGATCATGCCCTGAGCCGAAGTCTGATGCTTAACGGACTGAGCCACTCAGGTGCCCCAATAGTGAAGAGACTTTAAGAAGAGAGTGCCATGGTCCAGTTTCCATTTTAAATACAGCATGGTGATACCAGTCTAGAAATCGGATATGAAGTAGCAAAGGGAGACTAAGAAGCTTTTGAAATTGTTTATGTCAAAGATTCTAAGAGCCTAAATGAGAAACAGAGTAGAAAAAGTGAAGAGGAATATAAATTCAATATGACTGGAGGTCTAACAGGCAAAAATAGACTAAATGAACATAAGAATTCAATAAAGTGTTTTAGAGGAAAGAATATAATTTAGTAGATGCAGATGATAAATTCAGTTTTGAAGATGTTGAGATGGTAGTGCTTATGAGTATATCCAAATACTTATATAGAACAAGCATTTGAATCATGACAGAGGTCCAGGCAGAGATAAAGCATTTCAAATACTCAACAGACACATAACAGTCAAACAATAAGAATTGTATTACCTAAGGAAAACACATTCCTTCCTTCCTTCCTTCGCTCCTTCCTTCCTTCCTTCGCTCCTTCCTTCCTTCCTTCGCTCCTTCCTTCCTTCCTTCCTTCCTTCCTTCCTTCCTTCCTTCCTTCCTTCTTTCCTTCCTTCCTTCCTTCCTTCAACAAACCCTTAATGAGCACCTGCTACATGACAGACACTGTTTTAGACTCTGTGGTTGAAGTAATGGACAAAATAGTCTCTGCTTCTACAGAATAGGGATTCTATAAACCGGACTGAGACAAGCACTGGGTCAGGAAGCAGTGTAGATGGAGGCAGAGAAGATCTCAAGGAGACTAAGAAGAGGACCTAAGAAGTAGGCTCCTAGAAGTTAAGGAAAGAAAGAATGTTAAAGAGACAGTCAACAGCGTCAAACATGGCAGATGTTTACTTAAATAACATCTTACTTAAATAAAACCTAAAGAATGTTCATCGGGTTTGGAAATATGGAAGCAATGCTGACCTCAGTAAAAGAAGTTTTAAGGGAGTGCAAGGCATAAGTAAGAGAGCAGTGTATTTAAGAGCTTGAAGAAAATTGGAGACACTGAATATAAAACACATTTAAAAGAGGTGTGGATGAGAAGTGAAATATAGAGGATGGAGGCATGAGGGGGAAAGACATTTGTGCAGAAATCTTGAAAGCTTTAGGTTTTGTTCCAATTTTCATTTCCAGTGGATCCGGGACATCTTTATCTCGATATTCCACCAACACTACAAACTCAACAACTAACTGAAGGGTCAGAAATCCCTATTTTTGTGTATGCCCCCAGTACTTCTATATACCCTGGCTTTCAACTTTGCCTCCTTTCCACAGTTTTTATATTTAATCATCAGCAGGAACTGCCTTTTCTTCACTTTCTATTACCATCTCTCCACGGCAGACCCTTAGTACATGATTGATTTTGTCAGCCTAGCAAAAGTCCTCTCGGGGCATCTGGGTGGCTCAGTCGATGAAGCATCTGACTTTGGCTTAGGTCATGATCTCGGTTTGTGAGCTCGAGCCCCGTGTTGGGGTCTGTGCTGACAGCTTGGAGCCTGGAGCCTGCTTCTGATTCTGTGTCTTCCTCTCTCTCTGCACCCGCCGCCCCCACACTTGTCTTTGTCTCTCAAAAATAAATAAATGTAAAAAAATTTTTAAAAAAGTCCTCTCGTTAACTCTCGTGTTTTTGCTGAACAATCCATCCTAGCCGTCACTGCCAAAATCATCTTGCTGAAACACATTTCTGTTCATGTCACTCTCCTGATCTCAAGGCTTTAAGGGCTTTCCAGTGCCAACCTAGTTAAGTGCAAACCCACTAAACTGGTATTCAAGTTTTTCCATAATATGGTTTCAATCAAACTTCTCTGTCTTACATTTGTTTTCTCCAAGCTTGTATCCTGAGATCGGGTCAAAGTGGCTTGATCATTATTTCTTAAGTTTAATTTTTTTCCCCACCTTGGACATGAATTCTTTTCTACTTTGTCCAAATTTTATCTACCCTTTATTTTTAATGTTTATTTGTTGTTTCTGAGAGAGAGAGAGAGAGAGAGAGAGCACAGAGAAGGGACAGAGAGAGAGGGAGACAGGGAATCCAAAGCAGGCTCCAGGCTCTGAGCTGTCAGCACAGAGTTCAACATGAGGCTTGAACTTGTGAACCGCGAGATCATGACCTGAGCTGAAGTTGGACACTTAACCAACTGTGCCACCCAGGCACCACCCCCCACCCATTATTTGGGTCAGAGTTCCTGAATTGCATTTATCCTTTTAACCATTATAAAACTTTATCCATAGTGATATTCTTTGCATTGTAGGTACTTGTAAATTATGTTTACATTCTTTACCATGTTTTAAACTCTATTGAGCAGGGGACATATTTAACCTGTTTTTATTATCTGTATCTTGCAGAAAACAAGGTGGCTATTTAATGAATGTTTGGTAAATGTAAGTGAACTCCCAACAATATAAAAATATACAATTTTAGGGCTCACAATGACCTTGGAGATGATATGGTCAAACTCTTTATATTTTATAGATGAAGGAATTGAAACTAAAAACTATTAAGTGACTTGCCTGTGTCTCATGGCTGGTCAGTGACAAAGTGGCACTACAATCCTACCTCTTGACTCTCAGTCCAGTCCTCTTTCTAACTCATGACAGCACCTGTTTGGGAAGGTTGAGTTGAGCCACCGTCTTCGTCATCATTGTCCCTGACTCAATGGTCCCTGGCACCATCATTAGTGTTAAAGCCATAGAGCCCTTTCTAGTCTCACAGTTTGTGAATCCACAACGTAAGGAAACACTGAAGGAAGGCTCGAGCAGCCCATCCAACTTACCAGGCGAAAGAGGGAGATGGTGTTCCCAGTGATGTTGTAGTGGGCCAGAACCTCAGAATCAGAGCTGATTCCAAATGACACGGCTTGGTATGTTTGCACCATACTATGGAATATGGTCACTGCTGGGATTTCTAAATCCTGAAAACAAGAGGGGAAAAAAAGGAAACTCACAGGGATTATTTTGGAGAGGAGACACATAGAAATAGAGTAGGGAACAGAAATGTGCAGAGCCGTATAAAAAAACAACGGACTTGGTTTAGTGTCAAGTGAAGCAACACGGACCTCTAAGTTTGCAGTGATATTGTTGAATTTTCCAGGCTGGGCGGGCTAATAGGTAACGCCCAAACTGTAGTGAAGCCTGAAACTCCTGTCTGGCCTTACCATACAACTTGCAGTTTATTCGCCTCAAAATCATAGATGTCTGTGGCGTTTGGCTATACTGTCATTGATCTACCCGAGAAGGCAAATGTCTTGGGAACACTTTGTGGAGGAAAGAAGGAATGCAGAAATAAAGAGGTACTGTCAAAGGTCCTGAAAGGGAAAAAAAAGAATAATAAAGGAAGTCAAAATGGAACTTAGAGGGTTTTATTAACAAAAGTGTGTGCTGGATGTGGAAGAGCAATCCTCCTTCCCTGCCCTGAGCTTAAGGTATCGTCCGTGAAGATACTGTTCATGTGTTGTTCCAACCCCAGTGCTCAGGCCTGCAGCCAAGAGCAGGGAAAGATCCAATCCTTCTATAGGGAGCTGGCATCATGTTCCCTGCTGGCACAGGACCTTGGCGCAGAGCAGCTCCGTGCAATAAACAGGAAGGGGCATATTCTTTTCGGGCATCTTCCTGGGCTGGAGGAGATGTGCAAAAAGAAAGAAGCTGACTAGCCTTGTGCCTGGGGTCAAGCAGAGGGAGTTGGTATCTTGCTCATTGGAAAGGGTGTGTGGAGTTCATTCGAGGCTACGAACAATTGCTAATCTAGGCTTGCCCTTTTTTAATTCTCCTTAGAGTGCAATTACTCATGGCTCAAATGACGGACGGCATCTGGTGGCCGTTGAAGTTATTGCAAATTCCTCTATTCCCACTTTCTTGCCTGTCCGTGCCTTTCTGAGGGTGGCTGTTTCTCTCTACAGCTCAGGTCTCTCGTCACTGACAAATGTGCTCCCCTGTCTTCCTTCCCCACATGCATCTCATGGCAGCTATTTCCAGCTGTGTACACAGAACTGACAGAGTGAGGGTGAGTTGTAACTAATTAGTGGAAATAGATAAGAAGGCCTGCAATAAGAGTAAGGGCTTGGGCTGGGAGAATAACCAGATGTTACCTTCAAAGAAAGATAAAAGTGCCAGCATGGTGCCCTTTCATTTATGGCTGCTTTCATTAGCCAGGTGGCCAATCTGGAAGGTGGAGGCTAATATCTTCAATATTCAAAACGTCATCCTTTTTCAACATTTCAGAACAAGCGAAGAGAAAGAAGAATGAGAGACTGCCTATTTGTTAGAAAGAGATTAACTATGGACTAATGTGTTGCCTGAATGATAGAAGTTGGGTTTACTCTGGCCCCTGCTTCAGCAATCCAGACACTGACCTAAGACTGAAAGCATTTATCGATGAGAAGAACCAGAGCTCTTTTTTTCTTTTTGAGAAAGATAGAGGGTTGGGAGGGGAAGAGGGATAGAGAGAACCCCAAACAGGTTCCATGCTCAGAGATGAGCCCAATGAGGGGCTTGATCCCATGACCCTGGGATCATGACCTGAGTGGAAACTGAAAGTTGGATGCTCAGCTGACTGAGTCACCCAGGCACCCCATGACTCAGAAGTCTTGAAGCAAGTATGAGAAAGACATAATTCAGAGACTGGGAATGTCTTGAAATGTCTTGATAAGCTGAAAGTGACCTCTGTGCCCCTTGACTTCTAGTGCAGTGTCATCTGGTCAGCAGGCGACTCTCATGTCTGCTCTGAGGTAGAATGTTTCTGGTTCTTTGGCGGAACAGAAATGGGGTATCTGGACAAACCTGGAAGAAACCTATGACAGCCACCTCAGCAGCAGCAACGAATTCCATGGTAGCTGGGACATCTGTGAGCCACACAGCTTCCCGGGAAGCACCAGAACCATCTAGACACAGAGAGAGAGAGAAGCAGAAGGTTTTGGGTATCGAGTGCAGAAGAAGCAGTTCTAAATGCTGAGGATATCTATACTTTTCTCTCCACACTAAAGCCAAGGAGATCACAGTCTCTAGGGGTGCTGACGTCATTCTACGGCTTTACTGTTTTATATAGAGGGTGACTTCACCTCGCAGTCTCTCTCTGAAGAATACTGCTACACTTCTCTTTTCTCCACTATGCAACACAAAGCTTTACCCAGCATTTCCTAGAAAATGTTCCACATCTGGAGGAAAAATACCCAGCTCGCTACCATACTCCCTTCCCTTCCCTTCACAATACTTTCGCCCTAGGGTCACGCAACTCTTTTTTTCTTTTACCCGAGGATTCCTGGACTTCGGCAGCAACGTCTGGAGATGTTTGGCCCATGAAAAGAAATAATAGAAGCAGGAATCTGGTTTGGTCAGCTTCCATCCTCTTTCTGCTCTTGCTCTACGCCCCGGACTTCGTGTCTGGGGAGGCCAATTCACAGCAGCCCACTCCGGTTAACTGGCCGTAGTGTTGCTAGTGTTCTGGGAACGTTGCACCTGGTTCTCTGGGCAGCTTCAACTTCGGAGATTAAAGACCAAGCTCAGTGGCAGAATCTCAGAACAGAACCAGCCAGAAGGAAGTCAAGTCTGTTCGTTTAGATTAAATGAAAAGGAAATATTCTCTGCAGGTATTGGTCTACGTACTAGGTATACAAAGATAAGTGTGATCCGATCCAGTCTTTCCCAGATTGTTAGTATGAAAGATGAACAAATATACAGATCATTTAAATATAAAATAGGAGGTGATTAAAAGTTTAAAAACTCATAGGATACTATGAAAATACAGACTTACGGACATTTAGGACAATGACGGGGTTCAGTGAAGGTTTCCTCCCTGTAAGGGATGCCTAAGGAGAGTCCTCTGTAAATAGAATTTTTGCAGGCAGCAGAGGTGGAAAGAGAGTTTCATGTAAAGAGCCCAAACATGGAGGTGCAAATGTAATGTGTGAGAAAATTATTAGTAATTGAATTTAGGCCAGATCGTAGGGGGCATTATGCGAGAAGTGTAGTATCCTATTCTCTAGGCAATTGGGATCATATTGAGAGGTCATAAGCTGGAGAGCAGCAGTGGCTGATTTGGCCCACAGAGGCCCTCGCAAATCCAAGATAGGATTCCCATCGGCAGTGGGATATATAGGTCTCAGGCCCAGAAGAGCCTGGTATGATACTACTATAAAATAAAATAGCTCAGGATTTCTACAATTCATATTCTGAATATTCATCTTTCATCACTCATTGTACTAGAACAGGGAGACTAAATGTTTTTAGTGATGTAAATACCTTCTCTACTGTGTCTGGCACACACACACTCTGAAGAAACTCACAAATGTGAACAATGTAGTTATCATATTTGCTCAAAGAAAGAAAGCAGGGAAATGAGGGTCTCAGTCAGATCATACAACTGTTTTATTTACTCTTGTATTGTTTACAGTGTCTCCCAGAAAAGAAGAACCCCAACTGGCAGGGAACGTGATTAGGGACCTTCATTGAGCCAGCAGCAACCACAGAATAATCCAGGGATGGGAATGAGCTCCTGGAACCCAAGGCAGAGGACTGTTAGTGATAGTTTGCCTATTTCCTGGCCTCTAGTTGCTCAAATGGGAAAAATAGAAGGACATATTAAATGACTATGTATTCAGACAAAGAATTTTGAAGATCTGGCCATGATGGGGATTGGAAGGAGTGGGCGGGATTAACGTCTGGGTGTTAAGCATCTTGTGCCAGGGACCACTTAGAGAGACATTGCGGGATAAGAAGCATTGATAACAGAATGTGGGGGCTCTTTGGGGAAAGGACCTAGCTGTGAACAGGGAGGAGGGACAGGGTGATGAATACGACTGAGAGGGTACTTCTGGATGGCAAGGTGAGGAAGGGAAGAGTAGATGCACTCATTCTGTCCATTCCTTCTTAATGGACAGGTTCCACTCCCAGGTAAGGTGGTCATGCTTGTCGTCGTCGGTGAAGAAGGACTTGTTGTGGTAAGTGCCTCGGGCCAGCATGCCCTTGGGAGCCTCCTCAATCGGAGTCAGGAACTCATACTCCTCTGGCCGAGGCCCGTAGCTGCCAACCATAAATGTTGCTTTATCCACTAGGAAGAAAGGAAAGTTCGTTGGGGTAAGAGTCTGACAGAGAGAAAACAAACACAACAAACTGGAAAATTCAGAGCACAGCTCACAGTGCGCAAAGCCAAGAGCCACAGTTCCCAAGACTGGCTGAAGTCTTCACAAATGTTGAAAATAGTCAACCAAAGTTCTAAATAGGTGAATACTGGGATGTATATTAAGGAAAGTGGAGCTTTAGAAAGTATAACTACAGGTAGGTAGGCAGACAGGCAGGCAATGTGCAGTTAGCTTTTAAATGTGAAGAAGTTTGGAGGGACACCTATGGATACATCATCATCCTCTTGCTTGAATGAGATGATGTTGTCTCCATACCCAAGGAAAATAGGAAACTGACCTACTTTTTCATGAGACTTGGCATTGGAAAGACCTTAAGACCTTCCAGGTCAATAACCTTCTGTGGAATTTGAGTCATTGAGTGGTTGTCTATGCCCTGCAAATTTATCAGACAGTTTCTCTCCAAATCCTTTGTTCATTAATTTGATGGAACTGATCTGTGCAGTACTGTCTCCCACCTCTGGAAGGAGAGAGCCCCCAAGGGAAGAAGGAGCTGTAAGAATACTTCTATCATCTTTCCAAGTGTCATTTCTCCCTGTCCGTAGTAATGGAAGGAAACTGGAGGCGGTTCCCCAGGGCATGTACAGTTTAGGTACAATTTGTCAAGAGCAGCTGCGGATCGAGTAGTGTTACGTTATGTTTCGGTCATAGCTTTTCTCAACTCTAGAGAGAATTCTATTTCTTTATTTTAAAAATTTAGTGCTGCTCCCTGCCCCCCACTTCCACCCCACACCTGCTCACATGTTACTTCCATATCCCATTCCCAAAAGACACACATATCATTGGATAGATCTTTCTGGTCTTGGATTTCTCTAACACTAGGCATATACCTGTGAACTCCTTTCTTTTCCCCCCACTTTTGAAAGTATTTTAATATACTCCATTTTGATTCAAACTTATCTTGGTTACTCTTCCCCTTTATGAGTAATAAGCTTAAGTTCCAGAAGCTGAATGCTGAAGGTTAGTGGCTGACCCAGTTGAAACTGGATCTCTGGATGTAGGCCTCATTATTGATGTCTAGGTCGGAGGGATATGTGCTTTTTCCTAGGGGGAGGGCCCACAGCTTTTAATCAGATTCGTACATGAGTCTATGATTAAGATTGCTAATAAGCAGAAGATTAGGTATCAGTGGGGAGCAGAGTTTGAGACAGTGTAATGTGTGGGTCCCTTACCTTTCACCCCAGTCCGGTAGGTATGCTGAACGTATTTCAGTCCTGACACAATATCCCTATTCACCTGTAGGTGGGAAGGATCCAAGCAATTCAGATTAAAATAGGTCTTTCATTTTCCCCTCATCTTTCATGCTTATCCTACCAGCAGAGTCTTCTCTGAGGATGAAAGAAGGTTGAGATTTAGTTCAGAATAAGTGTTACTATTATCATTTCACATGGTGGTGAGGCAGAGATTGGAGCGGAGATCACAAGACTCAACATTGCCAATCTGGTTTTAATCATTGAATGCTGTGCTGTTTGGTTTGGGGGGTGCTTAATTAAAACACTGTCTCAAGGTTCTTCATTACATTTCTCCTTCCTCCAAAGGTCCTAAGAATGGTCTTGAGCTCTCCCCCACCCCCTCCCTGATACTAATGGCCAGAAGACTGTCTTTGTCTTAGGAAAGGCTACAAAGGTACCAATGGAAAATATTATGTGAACACCTGAAAACCCTAACCTCAGAAACGATCCACCTAGCATGAAAAACAAACAACCAAGAGAAAAGCTGTAATGGAAAATTAGGGTTCAAGACGGTTGTGCCTGTAATGTCACTGGAGTCTAAAGATGGAGAGACGGGCCTCACAGAAACATCCTCCCCACATATAAATAATGGGTCAAATCCACTCGTGTTTGGCAAGCATTCTGGATGCCTATTACTTTCACATGTTGTCTGAGATGTCACCACTTTCCCAAGCCTTTCAAAGAAAGTTCACTAAAGCAGGATAAAAATATATACAGTCCAAGCACTTTGTTTTTCCATGATTCATTTTGCCTAGGACTGAAGTGCGTTGTCCATTAATTTTATGCACTGCTCATGTTTACACAAACAAATAAAGTGGACATTGCGTCATTAGCTGGAGGGCTTGGTTAATTGTTCACCGGGATGAAGAATGAAAGCGTCTTCAAATAATTTCTCCCAACAGTAATTATGGCTGCCTTTCTGTTTTGGACAGAATAATTAAACCAATTTATCAGTGCTATGTTTTGTGTCATTGGCAATGAGGTAGCTCAGCAGTGAACCCTCCCAGCTTAGGTTTTAGATGGTCATTCAGTAAAATCTGTCACACAATCTATCAAAAGCATACAGAATGAATACAGCTCCATTGAAGCATCGTGACAAAGTGACACCCAAACTTTCTGATTTCTCTGCCAGATGTGGCTCATACAAATAGAAAAACGTGAATGCATTTTTCTAGAAGTCTCTAAGCTAGTCCTTTGGGCTTCACAGGAGATGTGGTCTGGTGGCAAAAAGCTGAAAAACAGAAATAGTAGCTGCTACTCATCAGTAAGGACTTCAGAACAGAGCCTCCTGTTTTTCCACTGCTCCATAGAGGGTTCATTTAATATAAATATGTCTGAGACGGGTAAGAGAAAAATATGAATATTCATAGAACTCTCTTCCTCTGTCTGCACACCCTTCCCGCTGTTCCTCTTCACCCCAGGATGAAAAAGCCTTGGTGACCAGAAGTCTGTGAAAGTCAGAGATACTACATGTCCTTGGGAGCAGAAGGAAAAGGGAGAGAAACTAGAAGAACCATGCCCCCCCTCCCGGCCAAGTTTTGGAGAGAGCCCACAGTTTGGGGGGAAGAAAGAAAAGAGCCCTGAGCACCATTAAAAGAGAAATAATGCAAGAAAACTTTTAGGATGTGTTGCTGGTGTTCTAAATGCAAACTTTCTTGGGTGCTTTTCAGCAGATGTTAGTAAAGATTTAAAATGCTTCTCAATTACTTCCAGTTTTGAGCTGGCATTTCTTCTAACTGGAGCTCCACGTTGGGACAGGCCACAGGCTGGTTAACACTGTGTGGGTTGCACACAGAGAGTGGTTTTCTCTTGCTTGAGACGATGCTAAGTGTCTGCAGTGGGTGGGCCTTGAAAACCCCTTTCTATGCCCTCCTCCTCCGTCACCTTAATGTGTAACCTTGACCACTACATCCTCTTTAGCCTTCCCACGACAGCAGAGGCCCATGCTCCAGACCTTTCCTTCTCATCTTACTCCCATCAAAATTTACCCGCTTTCTTTCATTTGGTACAAATGGGCTGACTAAACTGACAAATTAAGGCAGTAGCATTAACGATTAAAAATTCTACCGATGTGTAACCCACTCTAAGCATATTTGGATGCAATGCCTTAGATATAATTCTAGGCATATTTAGATACAATATCAAATTCTCAGGTGCTTTTTTTTTTTAAAAAATATTTTTATTTATTTCTAGGAGAGAGAGAGAGAGACAGCGTGAGCAGGGGAGGGTCAGAGAGAGAGGGAGTCACAGACTCCGAAATAGGCTCCAGGCTCTGAGCTGACAGTCAGCACAGAGCCCGACGCGGGGCTCGAACCCACGAACCGCGAGATCATGACCTAAGCGAAAGTCGGATGCCCAACCGACTAAGCCACCCAGGCGCCCCTCAGGTGCTTTGATAATGAATATACTACAGGAAACAAACAAGTGGACCATGGTTCAGTGTGCATTAGAGAGGTGGCATCAACAAGTATTTTCAGAATGAAATTATTTTGAGGCATAATTATACATGGTACAGAGTGATTGTTCCCAGTTCCTGAATCAACACTGCACCGAGGGGAAAGAAGAGCCCAGTGTGCAAACCCAGAGGGCAGGTGGGGTCTTCCTTGGTGGCCCTGAAGGCCCCTGAAGGATATGGCTGAGAAGGGGCAACCAAGGTAAATATAAGCAGTTGAGAGCAAACAGTACATCTCTGACTTATTCGTTTTCAGTCAAGATTATTTTTCTTCTTGCTTTAGGCTGTTCAGTAAGGTATGTGTCCATTCATTACATGTCAATTTATCTCGCGTTTAGTTTTGCTGTTACTTATTTGCTTGCTCCACAACTATAATTGTAATTTCCAGTGATTTACCAAGGTCCATACTCCTGGATTTATGCAATCATTGAGCAATTAGAGCCGGGGCTCTATCTGTTCCATGTTTTACTGTTAACTGATTCATTGATTTATCGATTTCTCAATAAGTATTCACTAAATATCAATTACAAAGTTTGGGGTAAAAATTGGAAACAAGAGATATATAATCTCTCCCTTTCTCAGGGCGCTTGGACTGTACAGGGAAGACATGCCACAAATGGTACAATACAAAATATGATGTGCTTCATGGATGGGAGCATTAAGGGTTCACAGGACAGTCCTGTTGGTTAAGTGATGAATGGAGAGTTCAAGGCGAGGGCCCTGGTTGGGAAAAGGCATGAGGCAAGGGTGGGCCTCAGCAGGTAGAGCTCAGAGTTGGGGAGAGGACAATCTAGACACACAAGGTGGTGGAGGGGAAGGAAATAAACAAAAACTAAACAGCATGTTAATGCGAGACACTAGTTTTTTTCTTTCTCTGACTACAGGAAGAAGCTGGGCTTTATAAAAACATTCAGGGCAAGATACTTACCCTGAAGTTAATTTTGACTCTGTATTCAACACCCTCCTTTAGCACAAAAGTTTCTTTTTTGAGAGCTTCAAGATCCCCTGTAGAAGTAGATTTAGAAAGAGTTTATTCTCCTCAGAAGGAGAAACACAAGGAGACGAATGAAATTCAAACTCCAGAGCTCTTTGCTGGGTTCATCAGAGCAACACAGTCCTCATGGCCCTCAATTTAAAGAATATTTGAGATTAGTTGCTACACACACACACACACACACACACACACACACACACACACGAAAAGCTAAAATCTTAGGTATAAAAGAAACGTGATAGTACTTCCTGCCTCCCAAGTTTGATGACAACCCTAAAATATACAAGGTATTAACAGTGATGAGGTGTGTGTGGCAATGCCTTTTCTAATTGTCAATAAGAAAAACAAGTTTTAATCAGTCATCTTAATCCTAGAGGAACGTCTGAATTATCTTGCTATTTTCTCTATTGAAAATGATATCACATACGTGACCAAACAAAAAGATGATTAAAGAATATGCCCCTACCCCTCAAATAAATATATATAAGACAAATAGTATATAATAGTACCACCTGTTTGTTTTTGTAATTTGGTGATGTTTATGGAATTTTCTAGCTTTAAAAAGTTTACTTGTCTTGGTTTCCCTTTTATCATTCTAAATATATATTCACTTCTGTACTTAATTTTGCATTTGCATGTGTAATTTCATTTTATTTTCCTTAAGGGGGGGGTCCCTTAAGAAATAAAAATTTCAGGACCCATAAAACCAGGATCTGACTCTAATTCTTGTACTTTGGTTATAGAGGTGATCACTCTCTGTTCTTCTCCAAGTGTGATTCTGTGTCATCTGACATCAGAGGTGAATGTGTGTGTGTGTGTGTGTGTGTGTGCCTGTAGACTGGGATTCACCTCAATAGCTTCTTTGTGACAGAAAACCAAACTTAGATATCCCAATGCTAGGAAAGTGAAAGAAACTGAGTTTTCCCTGCAATATCATCAGGCCCTTAGATTTCCTCAGAGCTAATTCAGGCCTCATCTCACAAACTGACAGTTGTACCTGGTAATGTTACCCAATTTCACACAGGAAGAGGCCTGAGTCCTGGTGAGAAAGAAAGAGAGAGAGAGAGAGAAATTCTCCCAGAGAGATGCTAGAATGTGGGGGTAGCTGAATGTGTGTCTGCTGTAATGATTTCGGTTGAAGGGGAAGTGTGTCTTCTCAGCCTCTGATTTCCTCCCTCAGACAAATAAGCCCATATAAGGCAAAGAGTGGATGTGTCCCATGAGAAGGGAGCCACCTGGCCGCTAAGCCTACTGTTCTAGAGTCATGCTTTGCTCTGTCTCATAAGTCCACCTTTTGAATCTGGTAATTTTTTTTTCACTGAAGATCTACCGTGGATACCCTCAACCTCCTGGCTTTTCCCTCTCTCCTCTGGGATGCCCCCCATAATAACTGGCTTCTCAGCCTCTCTTTATCTCCTCAAGAGTTAAGTGTCAGGAAAGGACTTGACCCTTGTCACAATAAAGGGAAAAGAAATAATATCTTAATTGGTGCGTCTTTAGTGGGGAAGTGGCTTATACAAGAATCAGGCCTTTAGGCTAAAATAGTATGCATTTAACAGTAGAATATCCAGCACTATTTAAAAGATTTTAGATGCGCCTGGAGGGCTCAGTCGGTTAACCATCTGACTTCAGCTCAGGTCATGATCTCACGATTCGTGAGTTTGAGCCCTATGTTACACTCAGAGCCTGAAGCCTGCTTCGGATTCTGTGTCTCCCTCTCTTTCTGCCCCTCCTCTGCTTATGCTTTCTCTCTCTCTCTCTCTCTCTCAAAAATAACCATTAAAAATTAGAAAAATAAATAAAAGATTTTAGATTGCTTCTTGCCTTCAAGTAGAGTCTCTAGTTGATGTAAGATCAATATTTTCTCTGATGTTTAGATTGTATAAATATTACTTTTCAGAAGCACACAGCTTGCTTCTTAATATTTGCATCATCAGACTTGTTAAATGAATAGTAATTCCTCTGTTACTGCATAGAGATAGAATTCTGAAGTAATTATGATACAAGTAAATATATCAAATACTGATGACTGCTCTCTCTTCAATTAAATAGAGACAGAGATTGGGCTTTTCATTAAGCATGGTGAAAACCGTGTACTCTGAGAGCAATGATTTGTGAATGGGTACCAGATATGTGTGTCTGGGATTCACGTTCCTGACATTTCCTTTTGCTGGCAGACAGGACAGAGACTGTTTTCCCAGTGATATCGCTAGGCCCCCTTGAACAGAACAGATGCGTCCACTTACCAGTGAGGTCCATGGTGATTGGTCCCGGGGCACTGTCACAAACCAGGCTAAGCCGGGTGACCTTGACATTGGGGGCTGTTGGGTCTGCAGGATTCAAAAAAGAATGTAAGCATGGGGAAGAGAAAATGTGTGTGCAATATGTGTTCATTTCCAGTAGGAGAGAGGGGAGATAAAAAGAAAAGTGATATCTCTAACGTGGAGTGAAAATAGAAATCAAAGCAGCAGGTTCACCATGTTGGTCTCAATGGCTTCAGAAACTAGAGGAGGACCATTTCTGCTTCAAGCTCTTGTAGGTCCATCTTAGTTATCAACAGCAAACATTTCCCAAGTGGCTGTGGGTAGGTTCCTCTGCTAGATGGGCAGTGGCCATCCAAATCTAATTCTGCTGTAGTGTATGTGGAAGAGATGAACGGTTAGATACGGCGTGACGAAGAGAAAGAGAAGAAGGAGAGAAACTGCGAGAGAATGAAGAGAATGCTATCTGAGTGGTAGTCTGGAGTCCTTTCTAAATCTTCCTTCTGTGTAATGTGTGCCTGTTTCAATGCTGACTCGCACTTTATCTCCAAAAAAGACTTAATCCTACTGCCCGTCACATTACGCAGCGTATATAGGTTGTGCCTCACTCACTGAGTCTTGGAAACACTTGGTGTTCTTTCTTTTGCATCGGCTCCTGAGGGGCTGACATGTATGCCTGATTGGGGACCTTCCACCCACCCCCATCCCCCGGCACACACACACCTGCCACCACAGGGCCGTCCCCCAGGAGTGTTTTCTTGTACTTGATTAGGCTTTCATCATCTTTGTCCATCTCCTGGAGCTCTTTCAGCGACTTCTGAGGTGGAGGCTTGTAATTGAGCTTGTTGTCCAGCTCATCAACATCCTCCTCCTCCAGGTGTGCTTCTGGGTCCTTTTCAGTCATTTTGATCTATTTCAGAGAGAGAGAGAGAGAGAGAGAGAGCAGATGATAGTCCATTAGCCAAAAGTCCGTGGATATGGAAAATGTGTGTGAGGCTGCTGGTAGCACCATCCTTGCCCTAATGGACTTTTGTAATCATCAGGGATTTTCCAGGATATTTTTTTTCCTAATTTAGTCTCATACTTGTATGAACAAGAATATAATGCATTTGGTCTTTTCTCTGACCTTCCTGAATTTCTCTGTACTGTGACAAATGTCTCCTGTTCACCAAATAAAACTGACAAGAAAGAAATAGCTCATTTGTGAATAATGTATAAGTGAAGCAGCATAACCCAGGCAGTCCCAAATAATGAGCAGAGAGCCCTAGTTCAAGAGTTCGATAGAAATAACCACAGTTCATTAAATCCAGCCACCCCTCTAGCATCAAGGCTCTTAACATTGTACAGTCTCAGTTACGATGGTTACAAAACACAGGGAGCCAAACAAATGGTTGGCTTCTTCCCATTAATTGAATCTTTATCTGAACTCCTGCAATACTTCAAAGGTAAGTCATGCAACAGTGTAGACCCCTAGGACACCTGCCCGAGGTGTAGGAATGGTTCCCATCCAACACTGCTAATAACTCCTTGAGGGCAGATACCAAGGTCTGTGTTTTTCTTGAATCTCCCATAATGATTGAATAGTGGAGGCATTTTATAAAGATCCATTGTTTGATTTGTTTGGATCTATAGCTACAGATCTTCTGTTCTTTTGAAATGATATAAATAACAAAAGGCTCTTTAAATTCTTCTAGACAAAATGGTAAGGATCAGTATGTCTTTACTTTTACCTTCCATTGATCTCGCCTTTCTGGATCCCCTTCCCTTTTGCTATCTCCCTCCCCTACCCTGATTTCCTGTGACTTTATGCTCTAAGGCCTCACCTGGGCATACTCTGGAGTCTGTCTTCTTCCATGATCACATTAAAATCTACCTTTACTTGCTGTGTGTTAAAATATTGAGGGGGGATTCTTTTTCTTAATTAATTACATTAAATTAATTAAGAGAGGTGGCGGGGGTGGGGGGTCTAGGTGGCTCAGTCGGTTGAGTGTCCGGCTTCGGCTCAGGTCATGATCTCACGGCATACATTGGGCTCTGGGCTGACAGCTCAGAGCCTGGAGCCTGTTTTGCATTCTGTGTCTCCCTCTCTCTCTGCCCCTCCCCCACTCATGCTGTGTTTCTCTCTGTCTCAATCATAATAAACATTTAAGAGAGAGAGAGAGAGAGATGGGCAGAGAGAGAGGGAGAGAGAGAATCCCAAGCAGGCTCTGCACCGTCAGTGCAGATTGGGCCAAACCTCATGGAACCATGAGATCATGACCTGAGTCGAAATCAAGAGTCAGATGCCCAAATGACTGAGCCACCCATGTGCCCTGAAGGGCGATTCTAATTAAATTATTCACACTTACTTGGTATATACACTTACTTGGTAGTGACTGAATAATAGATTTTTAAAAAATTACCCATTTTAGGGCATGTATAGTCAGGGATTTTTAGAGTTGAAAGGAACCTTAGAGGGGATATATTACAACCCCTTGTTTAATCATGGAAAAAATGGAGACTCAGAGATTAAGAGAAATGCTCAAATTCCCATAGCTGGAACTGCAGTGTCCTAACAAAGAGGAAGAAGCCTCTTTATTTACTGGAAGAATTTCAGGCCTGCGGCTGGCAGCAACGGAGCTATTTGGGGAAACACGGGAGGTATGTGTGCAAGGAGATAATTTCCTGATTCCCTTCAGCCCTCCCCCAAGAGTAAGTCTCTTACCTGCCACGTTAAAGGCTACCTTGTTCCTAAGTGGCACAACTGTGAGACAATATCTAGCATAGCTCATCTTGAGTCACTCTGCAAACCTCTGTAAAGTCCCCCAGGGGATGAAGCTACCTCTGGCCAAAATCAGTTCCGGTTCTGAGTTTCGATGACTCCATCACTGGCATCAGAAATGAAAGTAATTTGGAAGTGAAGCCAAACAAAAACCATTTTAAGAGAAAAAGAAGGAAAAACAAGAGAAGAAACAGAAACACTATCTCTTGGGTCATCGATCCTCTGCTAGCAAAATAGCAAGCCAAACACCCTGAGCTGGATCAAGTCTGCAAACGGCATTGCAATGCCCACGTCCACTTCCTGTGCAGGAAGGAAACGTGCAGGCTTGTTCCTATGGCAACTCTTGCTTCAGCTGAGGATTCAGCACCACTCAAAGCTGAGCCTCTCACAGCACAATAAACATCGTGACCAACTCAACTCGTATTCCAAACAACACTCACGGAACGTGGATGATGAATGGGTTAGAAAAATAATGAAGGATGCAGTGGGTGGAGCTTGTAGGCTGTAGGTAGTTTGAGGACAATCATTAGGCAATCAGATGAAGAGCAACCCAGATAAGACTAATCAGAAGAGACAGGTTCTCCTCTGGTGACACCCAGGAGCCTGACTAGATACCCAGAATGGAAGTCACATAACAAACCTGTGGACAGGTCATCAGGAAGCCTACCTACAGATGAGGACATCTTAGCCCTCTTGGAAAGGCCTTTCTGGAATATATCGCTTGATTCTAACAAGTCATCTCCTTGAAGTCTGACGATCAGAAAATAACATCACACCTACCCACTAACTAGCTCAAGATGATTTCCATAACCTGCAGGGAACTGCTGTTTTGCACACCGAAATCTCAATTTTGAAAGGAGAATGAGAGAGAGACAGAAAGGGAGAGAAAAAGACAAAGACCTGATCTAGGACAGAGTTTGACAACCTCTGTGTGATCATTGGCAAGTCAATTTATCTGTCATCTAGGTCTTGATATTCTTATTAGTAAACCTGAGACTTATGTCAATTCTAAATATGCTTGATTCATTGCAAACAGATATACAATAATTGCTTCATAAAATGAAACAAATTTGTTTAAAAGACATATAAGAGCAGAGGATAGCATGAGGTTATTGTATAAAATTGCTGCAGTAAAGAGGAGAAAAGTCAGGACCACGTCAAAATAATTTGATTTAATTATATAGCATACGAAAAAGAAATAGGAAGCCAGATGACCCCAAACCCGTTCAATCTGGAAAGCTGAGTAGGAAAAGATGAAAATATAATAATACAGGAAATAAAGAACTGGAAAGCAATTTTTATTAAAAAATTTCTTTAAAGCATAATATTTTGTGAGCACCTACTATTTCTAAGACCCAGTGCTTTTGCACACCTATACTGGAGCTTAAGTTACTCTCCAAAGTGGAGAGAGGGTTGGGGGTGGACAACCACAGTGGTTTGGTTGATGGTTCTTAATCTTTTCGGAAACTACAGGTCTCTTCAAAAATCTGATGAAAGTCACAATCCTCATGAAAGGAAAAAGGAATATACCTATGAGATCATGCTTGCCATCCAGGGGCTCATAGACTTTACTGGAGTCCAAGATTAGAAACATGACCTTGACACTGTGACTTCTTGGAAACATGAAGCAGAGAGTTGAGTGTTCAAATGGAAGCTTGCTTGTCTCTGAGGCCTGGCTGGATCACTGACCCTACCTAGCTTTCAGCTGAGAATCATGTCTATTAAACCCCGATGGTTGGCTTATGTAGAAGCAGAAGGAGATACCGGGTAACGTCTGTATCTGAGGGAGTGACACAAAGCCTGGCAGATGAGCAAAGGTGCCAAGGGCACAGCTCTTTAGGGGAAGAGTTCTGTTCAATCGACTTGATTTTGGATAATTATCTCTTCTTTGAACCAGGTCTTTATCACATGTGGATTTTGGGGCTTGGGGGGCTGGAGCAGACCATCTCTAGGTGCATTTCTTTCCTAACGTCTCCATGTGTAGATTTCTCTGGCCCTGTGGTCATGTGTCAGCTAAGCTTCAGTCATTTATTCAGCTACGTTATTTCACCTGTGTACACAAGAGACTTCCCTATCTCTGTTTTACTATTTCAGATTTGCATGAATTCCCAAAAGGAACTGCATTTTTCATTTCACAATTCATCTCTGCGGAACTTCGGATTCTGCCAAATCCGCAGCCACAATGGCTTATATAGTTTGATAATGATTTCCCAAATTATATGTGTGCATATATTTAACCACAGATATCTGTTTTCTCTTTTCATCTCCCCATTTTATGGTGCTTGCTAAAGTGAGACTAGGCATTTCATAGACTACCTTCAAGTATTATCTAAAGAACAATTGGTTTTCAGGACGCCTGGGTAGCTTGGTTGGTTAAGCGTCCAACTTCAGCTCAGGCCATGATCTCATGGTCTGTGGGTTCAAGCTTCGCATTGGGCTCTGTGCTGACAGCTCAGAGCCTGGAGCCTGCTTCGGATTCTGTGTCTCCCTCTCTCTCTCTCTGCCTCTCCCCAACTTGTGCTCTCAAAATAAATAAATAAACATTAAAAAAAAAAAAGAAAAACCGGTTCTCTTATTGATGGTAATAATTATAATAGTTATCTTATATAAGGCTAAGTGCTTTCCTGAGGATTATCTCATCAGTCCTCATGACAGCCTTGAGGGCGGGTGTTATCATCATTCTCTTCAGGCAAGTAAAGCTCAGGTAAGCAACTTGCCCAAGACGACATACTGTGTAAGGGGCTGAATTACTACCTGAACCCAGGTTGTCTGGCTTCCAGGCGCAATGCTCTGTTGCTTCAGCCATCTTTATTCAGAAGTAAAGATGAATTATAGAACCCATTAGTCATCTCGGGAACCTATCCTCAGGGTGCAGAGGCAGCGGTAAATGCTTCTTTGCGAAACTCTGCAGGCTTTAGCAAGGCAGGGAAGTGTCATATAAAGTGGGTTTCCGTGCAACTGTGCCCATGTCACCTGGCACAGGTCATTTGAACCTCCCTGAGCTCCAGTTCTGTCCTCTGCAGAACGAAATCACTGCATTAGAAGGGTCTCTGAAGCCCCTTCCTAATACCTAGTACTCCAATGCTCCTTAATTTACAGAAGCCTGTGAAATGAGAAAAGAGGAAGTGGAGGTGGGGTGGGGGAGAACCCAGTCCATCTGTGTAGAACATTCTGGCCGGCCTTTTCTCACCTTCCTCTGCAGCTCACCCACTGTTCCACAAAGAGCAGAGCTGGGTTTTTTGTTGTTGTTGCTGTTGCTGTTTGTCTGTTGTTGGATTTTGGCTTTTTCAAACAGTAAAAGTGAAATGCACAACGAATAATTACATGGTAAACGAGGTTATTGTGGACTCCGTGAGGCCCTGAAGCGCATATTGGTTTTGCGTGTGTGTGTGCGCCTACAACTCATTATCTTTGTTTTCTGTTTCACTGATGCTTCCACAGATGAATTTTCACAGTGAAACCCTCACACCCCTATGCTTGCTACTGAGCAAAGCAGTGTAAGCAAGAAGTGTGCTGGGATAGGAACTTAATCCTCTCAGGCTCAATTAAAATGTCACATTAAATTAGGGTGCTTCCTCATGGTTCGAATATGCCACGGCACCAAATTGGTGGTTTTGCTTGCAAAGTCAGTGAAATTTCCAAGACACGGCAACTGAAATAGGCTTGAGAATTTGCACTCCCCTCAGGATAGAGTACATTTGTGTGGCTCACTAATGCAGTTCTAAATAAGCTGAGGGCCAGAAAAGGTGGAAGTCGACTTTAGATAAAACAAATCACCTCCTTATGTCAAAGAAAGGTGATCTTCAATGCCTACTCGAATATGCACTTTGAGTCTGATGGATCAGAGATTCAAAATGTGGTTCTAGGGGGCGCCTGGGTGGTTCAGTCGGTTGAGCATCTGACTCCGGCTCAGGTCATGGATCTTGCGCTCTGTGAGTTTGAGCCTCGATTGAGTTGGGCTCTGTGCTGACAGCTCAGAGCCTGGAGTCTGCTTTGGGTTCTGTATCTTCCTGTCTCTCTGTCCCTCCCCCACTTGTGTTCTCTCTCTCTCTCCCTCTCTCAAAAACAAGTAAACATTAATAAAAGTAAAGTAAAAACAAAACGTGGTTCTGCACTGAATTACTGCAGGGCATAAGCACACTATCAGCCTCCCTGAGCCCAAGATTTTCCACCAGTAGTGTGGGAATAATAATCTTTCTTTACTGGGTTGCAGAGTTGGAGCAAAGATGTGAAAAGTTCCCAGCTGTCCTGGCCAGTGGTAGATGCTTTATAAACAGCCCATGCTCGGCCTCTGCTCCCTGCCCTGCGATGCCGTCTGTTTTGGTGAGCACCTTCAGCAAAGCAAGGTCACCGACTGCCTAGGCTCCAAATGCCTTCCCTTGGATCTGCAGTGGTGACAATGTCCACTCCTTCCTTCTTAAAAATAGATTTTGTTTCTTTTAGGCGTACGGAAGAGACAAGAAGTCCTGGGGATCACAAGGATTGTTTATTAACTGAATCAACCTGAAAATGGGATGGTCGTTATTCTATTTCTTTAGAAAACTCCCTCATGGACAATTTAATTTTAGATTCTATTTATTGCTCCCTTTCCTAATTGAAGCCAGAGTTCACTCTCAGAATGATGAGAAATGATAAGAGGCACAGGCCCAGCCAATAGAGAGAATTTCCTTTGGCTGCGGACATTTAACTTCTGTTCCAAAGTTGCCAGAGCACTCACGCATCTAGACGCACAGGCCGAGAATATGACATAGATGAGGTGGCGATGAGGGAGGGAAGTACCAGGACTGGGGGATTTCCAGCAGAGAAGTACCTACGCGAGCATCAGCATTCTCCGTCGCCCTGTACTCTCCCCTCCCTCCTGACCAGGACACATCCCACTTTCCTCAAACCGGGGCTACAGCTCTGGAGCTGGTGGTCATGGATGGTTGGGCCGTCCCAGAAGGACTGTCCACATGTCAGAGCCAGACAAGGATTTGGGTCTGCTCTGCTGCCTGCCTGGTGATTGGGCTTATCTGGGGAGTCCGAGTTTAACCCTCAGGACACCACAAGCTGTCTTGGTTCTGGAGTCTTCCATGGTTTCTCCGTACTCCATAGCAGCATGGAGGGGTTGGTGCTTCCCAGCCTCCTCAGGGCTGCCCTCTACCGTCTTAGCTCCGTGAAGAGCATCCGGGAGAGCAAGGCTGGATGAGGGGAATCAACTCAGTGCCCGAGAGGATAATCTTACTAGGTATAGTAAAGACTAAAATCAGTCCAGAGGAGGGTACATGTTACTAGATGCAGAATTCTTTAACATTTCCCTTGCTGGGAGAACCGATACATAATTTCTTCCCTGGGTATTCACAGTATATGAATTCTAACCCAGATTCATATTGGAAGGAGAGAGACCTCAGTGGATCCATTCAAGTTTTCTGGTGTCTACACTGTGAAGTTACTATGCTCAGTATTTTTGCATATTTTATGCAAAATATAATATATGCATATAATATTTGCATATAAAATATGCAAAAAATGTTTATTTTATTTTTAATTATTTTTAATGTTTACTTATTTTTGAGAGAGAGAGTGTGTGTGCACATGTTGGGGGGGGTAGAGGGAAGGGGATGGACAGAGGATCTGAAGTGGGTTCTGTGCTGACACCAGAGAGCCTGACATAGGTTTTGAACTCGTGAACTGTGAAATCATGATCTGAGCTGAAGTCAGCCGCTTAACCAGGTAAGCCACCCAGGCAATCCTGCAAATATTTATTTTAAATAATCCTCAACAAAAACTGCATTAAGCCATTATTAAGCAAAATACAATGCTGCCATAACTCAATACAGTCACAGAAGTTTTAAATTAGGCACGAAGGGGCGCCTGGGTGGCTTAGTCGGTTAAGCGTCCGACTTTCGCTTAGGTCGTGATCTCGCGGTTCGTGGGTTGGGCCCCGCGTCGGGCTCTGTGCTGACTGCCAGCTCAGAGCCTGGAGCCTGTTTCAGTCTGTGACTCCCTCTCTCTCTGACCCTCCCCTGCTCACGCTGTCTCTCTCTCTCTCTCTCTCTCTTAGAAATAAATAAAACATTTAAAAAAATTAGGCATGAAAATAAGACGTTATCTATCATCACCTGTGCTGACAAGATCAGTCCCTTTAAGAAAGCTTCAGTGAGGGGTGCCTGACTGGCTCAGTCAGTTAACCGTCCGACTTTGACTCAGGTCACGGTCTCATGGTTTTTGAGTTCAAGTCCCGCGTTGGGCTCTGTGCTGAGAGCTTGGAGCCTGGAGCCTGTTTCCGATTGTGTCTCCCTCTCTCTGTCCCCTCCCCTGCTCACGCTCTGTCTCTCTCTCTGTCTCAGAAATAAAGAAGCATTAAAAAAGGAGAGAAAGCTCCAGTGAAGTTTTACCAGCCTCGGCTATGGAAACCAGAGTGTCTCCCTAGGACAGGTTCATGCTCTCCCAAACCAGGAAGGCCGAAATTCCAGTACAGAGTGATTCAGTTAAGTGCTTACTGAGTGGATAAACGCTGAAGTTTCCGGAGCAACATCAGAGCCCCGGACTTTAACCTGGGCTCCTGGACAACATAACGCTGATCTATGAACAAGGATGCCCAGAATGCAAGATTAAAGAACATGTCCCCCACGTGACATTTCGTAAAATGTCCTTCTAAGGCACTGTAGTTGTTGGTTCATTTTTTTTTTTTTTTGGCACCAGTGTGTGACTTTAGTCAGATAATTTAACACTTCTGAGCCTTACTGTGCCCTCTGAGTCCTCTCAGGATTCAGACCTGAGTTTCTACCACCAGCCTTGACACATAGTACTCACTTAACAGATGCTGGCTCTTTCTCTGCTCATCTGCCTAGGCTTTACTCCCTAGGACTTCTCTCTGTCTGCTGGTTGCACTGTAATACCTTGTGCCCCCCAGGCCGATTGTTCTGGCAGGATGACTTTGCTGTACTGAGCTTCCACTGAAAATAGAACCTCGATGTTGCTCACAGCATACCTCCCTGGGGACAAATTCATGCTCTCCCAAACCAGGAATTCCGAAATTCCAGCCCCTGGAACACGCCAGTCAGTTTTTGTGCAGCTGTACCATGGTTCTCCCACACGTACTGGGTCTGTGTAGCATAGACGGGAAATGAATTCTCCTCTCAGAATTCTATGAATCTCACAAAAGAGAAAGATAGTCTTACTACTGTGCTTGGGTCATATTTGGATTTGGGAGGGATAGTTTTTCGTAACCTTAACAAAACAAAGCAACAGCAAAGATCAATGACGTCTACCTGGGACCGAATGTCCTGGCCAACACAGGCCTCTTGATTTCCCTTGCTTGCTCGTTCCTGCCGTGGGGACCCAGCACGCTAACCCTGATTTCAGGGCTCTTGGGCTCCACGTGAAGGGGTGACTATGGGACCTGTCTGTGAGAGGGGCCTGCCTTGCCCAACCTTGAAGGGAAGAACAGCCCAGGATTTATCAGACCAGGGATGCAAGGTACCCTAGGTCTAGAGGTTAATTACAGACTAGGCTTATTAAACATGCTGGCTGGAGCGTCCTCTAAAGGGAAGAAAGAATTTCAGGTCATGCTTCTTTCTAATGGTCGCCAAATTCAGTTCTTGACATTTTGAAGGCTCCCAGATCAGGTATCTTAACAGATCGAATTGGATTTTTGTAGAACCTATCTCTATTTTTTTAAATGCTTATTTATTTATTTTGAGAGAGAGAGAAGGAGGAGGGGGAGAGAGAGACAGAGAGACAGAGAGAGCATGTACACACATGCATGAGAGAGGGAGGGGGAGAGAGAGAATTCCAAGCAGGCTCCACACATGCAGCATGGAGCCTGCCATGGGGCTCAATCCCACAAACTGTGAGACTGTGACCCGATTTCAAATCAAGAGTCAGACACTTAACTGACTGAGCCACCCAGGGGCCCCAGAACCTATCTCTTAATAAATTATCTGACGCTTTCCATGTCTGCTTTCAGTTCTCTCAGATGTAAAGAGCTATTTTTTAGCAACAATAGCCACTATCTTTCTGCCCATCTGACTTGAGGCATTTAATAAACGGCTTCTGTTAGTGGTAGAAATCCGTCTCTCTATGACCGATAAGTAAATAACAATATGTTCTACCATACTTCCCCCTCGATTATTAAATCCCACTGTACTCCAAGAGAGACTTTCATTATGCATTTCTCTCATATCACCAGAAAAGTTCTTTAGTGGCAAAGAGTTGCATGTTTGACAGCTTTGAGTCTTTATCTTTTTTTCTTTGCAATCAGTCTCTTTAAGTCTACTTAAAAACAGGAAACCGCACATCTCCACCCCAGCAGCAAGCCATCATCTACCAGCATGTTCCACACCAGTTTGGGTCCAGTCTTTTTGCTTCTGAACTCGGCTTGATGCCCAGTCCTACTTTGTAAAGAACCCCTCCGGACACTCCCCACTAGTTACATGCATAGTCCTTTCCCCAGACACACAGGATTTCATCCCCTGGGCTGCAGGGCACACCCTCCCCTCCCTCACGGGGCTCTCTCCCCTGAGTCATTGCTAAGATTCCCTGCTCTGACTTCCCCTTCTCTGCAGAGCTGTTCCAACAGCCTCTTCAGTACTTTCTTATCATAAAGTTTGTTTTAAAGAGGAATTGCCCTTCTAAAAAAAAAAAAAACTTAAACCGGAGAGGGTCGTAGGTTAGTTGAGAGATTTCCTCCATTTCCCTGCGCCCACCTCAAGCCTCCCCGATCCGAGGTATTTCAACTTACATTCAGTGGCTCACAGCTCTCTGGGGTGCCTCTGTCTCTTACTCTGACTTCTGAGTACTGGCAGTTAGAACAGGAAGGAAGTTAGTGAGGGAAAAAAATGTTTTAAACCTACTAGAAGAGGAAACCCTGGGCTGTCTCAAATTCTGCTCCTTTGCACTGCATATCTCTTGATCAGTCAACTGAACAGTGTTCTTGTCAATTAATGGGACATGTGAGAGCATGACTGCCCGTGTGAGTGTGAACATGGATATGCATGAGTGTGCATGCAAGGGCATCGAGGCCATAGCCTTGAGCGCTGTGGACAATTGAGTGGATGTGTCTAAAAATCAAGTCATTTCAGTGCATCAGCTTATTGAAGCAAGTAGCCTGAAACCAGTAACCATAAGTCCGTATCAGCTTCACTTCATATCACTGACGTCTATTCCTATATGGTCCCTGCCAGCTTTCTCATCAGCCAGATGTCTTGAACGTTTGCTGGCAGTGAATGTAGAGTGCGAAGGAATTATGAATGTTAACTGCACAGGCTTGGCCCTAAACCTAAAAAAAAAAAATTGTCCTCAAACAGATTTGGGGGGTTTTGTTGCTATAATTTCAAAATGTAGCTTTGTACCTCAGCACAATCAAATGTCACTTGTTTTTGCTAATTTTTTTAAATTGAAAAAAAGTAAAGCACTGCTTTTGATTAAGCCTAGGAGGGAAGCTTACAAAATAGCATAAAACTTCATTAGCTCATTGTCTTCTACCTCAGAATTTGTGATAATTTAACAAGTACTAAAATTGACTTTGTATCATATTTAAGGAAATGGTTTGTGAAGTATTTTCAGTGGGAATGAGTTGCAGAGACCATATTGAAACCATTTAAAGGGACACTTTTTAAGCATTCAAGCCACATTTATTCTATACCCTTCCATAGCTGCTGCCAATAGAAAATGCTTATTTATACACATTTCAATATTCACTGTTTATATCGTTTCAGTATGTTTAGAGCTGACTGATCAAGCCAACATATCTGAAGAAATAGACATCTATTTTGCTGTCACATAAGCGTACTGCATTTTGCTCCCTTTAATTTGTAAATGGATGCCACCAAACATGTCTTCTCTTTAGTCCCTGGAACTGAAACAATCGAGATGGTTGTCATTTGCTGGGAGAAAAGAGATTCATCAAAAAATAGAAAAAGGACAATGGGGTAAGATTAAAATTAGCAAAAGTACCAAAAACCAAATACAGACTTAGTGTGTAAATTTCAAAACGATGTAGATAGAAGATAGCCCTTGAAACAAAATATCTGACTGCATCATAAATCAAAGCAAGTATTGGTCTGCAGGGAAGAGATTTTGTAGCTTAGTACTCTCAAGAGGGGACACATTTCTTCTTTTAATAGCATTTGTGGAGCACCTTTTCTCTGCAGTGACTATTCAAGGCACCATGGAAACAGCAGTAGACAACAGACAAAAATCTCTGCTCTCTTGTGGAAATTATGTTCTTGGGGAGACAGACAATTAAAAAATAACATAGGTAGAATAAATTACTTAGAACAAAAAAGATTTAAAAACTGGGAGTGATAGACTCATAGTCTACATGCCACTACCCATTTCTCATGCTATTAGGGAAGACGTCAAACAGGACATTTTTTTTTTCCTGCCAAGCCCAATGTGACTCCATAACTTTCTTAGTGCGCTGCTGTAGGTATGGGCATTAGAAGGTATAGACGCCCCTAAAAAGTGTCTGTAAAATCAGTTTGCATGTGTGCAGTGTGTATGTATTTATTGGGGGGAGGAGAGAGCATTCATAATTTTCATCAAATTCTCAAAAGAGTCCATGACCTCAAAAGGATTAAGAATTGCCAACTTAAAGGCCTCTCTCTCCCTCTCTTTTTAATTTGAGAGAGAAAGAGAGAGCTAGAGAGCAGGGGAGACAGGCGGTGGGGGGAGAGAGAGAGAGAGAGAGAGAGAGAGAGAATCTTAAGCAGGCTCCATGCTCAGTGTGGAGCCCGAGGAGGGGCTAGATTCCGCGACCCTGGAATCATGACCTGAGCCGAAATCAAGAGGTGAAATCTCGACTGACTGAGCCCCCCAGGCTCAGTAACTTGGAGGACACTTGCCATGTTCTCCTAAAATATCTTCTGGCATCACAGTCAGGGCAGGGATCTATCCCAAATTCCCATTTTGCATTTTTCTTCCATCATAGTTCATTGTTCACCTGTATTTCTCAGATGAGGAAAGAGATGAAGAGACTCTTCGAAGAGGTCTACAATGGGAGGCACTCTGCTTCTAGCCCACGTTGACGAAGGCGTTCTATGCACCGAAACTGCTTTCTCCATGTCTAAGCTTCCTCAGATGTAAGACAAGGCCTGTCAAGGCAAGAAGGATGCTCTCAGTCCAAGGACCTTAGCGCTGTGCCGCCTAATGAAATCAACAGAACTGGGAAGACTGCATAACAATTTCTAGAAAAATGATGGAAACTTTGAGGTATTTTCCAGCTTTTCTCTGTTGTTATAAGCGCCGCCTGAAAGGTAAATTCTAGGCAGATCTTCCCAGGGGCGGTGCCTTTGCCATGAGCCTAAAAAAGTAACAAAGGACTGCAGACTATTAAAACTTCCCCTTTTTGCACAGACATATTTCTCTGAGGCTACAAGTTGAGACGATAAACTCTCAGGGGAGACTTTCTACCCTGAAAGCTGTCCATTCTCAGATGTGTCCATGAGGCACCAACAGCAGGTTGGGGGTCGCGTAGGGGGAGCCGCAGTTTAGACAGATGTCCCGGCTCTGTGTCTTCCCATCAGTGTATCCGTGGGCCACAGTTTCATTTCTTTGGGCCTCAGTTTCTCATCTGTAAAAGAGAAATGCTATCAATCTTCAGCACTGCTGGAAGGGTTGGAAATAAAGTGTGAGGAAGCGTCCAGTAAGGTTCCTACCTCAGACTAGGTGCTCAATACTCAACAAATGGTGGAAGCTAAGAAAAATCATCCCCATCATCGTTTCAACTTTACTTTTTTCATTTTTAGAGAGAATCCTACGCAGACTCCAAGCCCAGTGTGGAGCCCGACATGGGACTCGATCTCACGACCCTGGGATCCTGACCAGAGCTGAAATCAAGAGCTGGGCACTTAATGGACTAAGCCACCCAGGCATCCCTCTGCTTTACATTTTGATCCTTATTATTGCAGAACACGTATTTGAATGAGTGGGAGAGAGTCATTTTCATCTAAGTGCTCACAACCAGCATACATATATCTCAAATACATATGTCTTATATATTAACTCCTTCTTCGAAGCTTTCCAGCACTGATCCAGGATGAGTGTGTTATTTTTTCCTAGAGTGTGCACTATTTGTATAATTATAATTTAGTCTTTTAGTAAGCACTGCTTTGTGTTAAGTGATTATTTTCTGAGCATTAGACTTATCTCTCCACCCAAATATAAAATGTGTGAGGAAAGGCCTGTGTCTTATGTATCTTATAATACTTGGGGTGGCTCACATAATACTTGACTGACTCATGCAAGAAATTGAGTAAAGTTCTTAAGTAGATATGTATATGTCTAAATTAGATAGAAATGCCTACATTGCACACCTCCACTCCATCTCTTTTCTCTGGTGAGAGTGTTGCCTTGGCGAAGAATGAAAACAAATATGAGTATGGTCATCTGTCCGCGGGAGTCCCGAGACCGACTTTTCTGTTTCTTCCATATATATATATATATATATATGACATACTGAACTACATTCTGCAGGGGTTCATAGCCTTGACATAAAGGCTCATTTCTGAATTCAACAAGCCCTTAAGGATTCCCCGCTATATCCCAGGACCTGTGCACGGGGGCAGAGATAAATGCAGTCCTAAGGCACAATCCTAGACCTCATGTTACTAGCAATGTAATCAGGAAGACAGAAATAACTTAAAATTTTTATGAATGCTTAGGAAAAGAAATATACATGCGGTAGTATGAGAGAAGTCAGTAAGGACATCAAGGAAGGCTTCTTGGAGGAAATGACTACAACGGTAAATCTCAAAGGGTAGTATACATTGGTACATTCGGGAGTGTTGGAAGTGGAGGACAAGGCATTTGAAGAAAGGGAGACCAAGAGGCATGGTCAGCCTAAAATGGTGTGGTATGTCCAGGGAATTATAAAGAAGAAGCTCAAGGTTGCTGGACTTCAAAGTGAACATTATATAAGAATAAGAAATGTGTCTGGGGCAGGGCAGGCTCAGGGTCCACATCACAGTAGACCTCTTACGCTATGCAACTAAGGAACTTGGCCTTGATCCTGTCAGTGATAAGAGAGCCGTTGAAAGTAAAAGAGACTTTTGTGTTTGTGTTTCTGCAGTTTACTCTGGTAGCTGTGTTGATGGATTGGACGGGAACAAAACCAGTTTAGAGACTGTCTGGGTCTGAACTAGGGTGGTCACAGAAGGAATGGACAGAGGTGGTCAGATGCAAGCTCAGTTGAAATTGCCATGACCTCGTGATTGGAGGGGCATGAAGGATGAAGGAGAGGAGGAGGGAGGACTTATGGGTTTCTTGCAACAGTGTCATTGGGGGTACCATCGACTGAGATAGAAAATACAAAAGAAAGAACAAATGTATTGGGGGAGATTATGACCTGAACTTGGACATACTGAGTGCTGAGTTTGAAAAACCTGTGCCGTTTCTAGGAGGTGATTTTTTGACAGACAGAAAGATATATATAAGTCCGGATTTCATCTCTAAACTAATGATTTATACTTCATCAGGCTAGGGTTAGTAGTTTAAACCGGGTGACCCAAAGTGTGGCCTGTGGATCAGCAGATGGGTATCACCCAGCAGATGGGTATCACCCAGGAATTTATTAGAAATGCAAACTCTTAGGCCAGCTCCAGACCTATCATCAGAATGTCTAGGGTTGGAGTCAGGAATCTGGTTTAAAAAAACTCTGCAGGTAAATTGTGAAGTTTGAGGAACAGTGGTTTAAACTCCGGACAGACCCTCAGGATGAGATCATCCTGAGAGAGTGTAAAAAGAGAAGTTGGCCACGCATAGGAAAATCCTGTTTTATGAAAGCTCTGCTTTCAATATATAGGCTGCTGACGACTTCTCATCTCCTCCTCTGCTAGAAGCCCATCACCAGCCTGCAGTGCACTTTTACAACGGCTTCCTTGTAGGCTTTATTCTTCTCCACGTGGTCAGCGTATGAAGCATACTTATGACCAGATCATTCCTTCCATCTGAAACTTCTAGGGACATTTTGGCCATTTGCACTAAAAGTGAGGCATTTACCATGGACTGCAGGTTTTCGCATCGTGGCAACCACCCTCCAAGACGGCGCGGTTGATCCTGCCCTCGGCTGTGATCACACCCTATCACGATGGTCCCTGTGTCCAATACGAAGTGACGCTATGTCAGCTCCCAGGCGATCTTATACAAGACACTGTGGCTTCTCTCGATCTCTTAGATCACCTGTCCTGTGGGAAGCGAGGTGCGTGTCATAAGGACCCTGAAGCGACATAGGAGGCACGCGGTGAGAAGCGAGTATTTCTGCTAACGGCCACGCGTGGGAGCTATGTTGGAAGTGAATCCGCCAGCTCCAGGTGACTGCAAGGTGACTGCAGTCCCTTCCGAAAGCTGGCCTCCCACCTCATGAAAGACTGAGCAGGAACCACCCACCTACACTAGGCCTGGGCAGACCCTCAGAAACCGTGGGAAATAACAAATGTTGATCGCCTTGAGCTGCCAGATTTTGAAGTGATTTGTATGTTATTAGATAACTAATGCACTCAGGGTCCCGCCCCTTGCACAACTCCAGACTCTTGTCCCTACTGTTTTATTCTCTCCATTCCAGACCCCTGCTCTCTTGCTAATCCTTACTTGAGAAGCAGGTTCCTATTTCAGGAGTTACTTTCTCTGCAAGAATCCTCTTCTCCCAGATATCCATACCTGACTCATGTCCTCATTGTGGGCTTTTCATTCATTCATTCATTCATTTATTTATTTATTTATTTATTTATTTATTTATTTATTTATTTTTGGGTGGCAGAGAGAGAGACAGAATTTGAAGCAACTGTCAGCATAGAGCCTGATGTGGGACTCGAACTCACAAACTGTGAGATCACCAGCTGAGCTGAAGTCAGATGCTGGATATGTAACCGACTGAGCCACCCAGGTCCCCTCCTCACCGGTTTTAATTTGCATTTACCTTATGAGGGATTATTGTGAACATCTTTTTATGTGCTCATTGCCATCAGTCTACTCTCTTCACCGAAATGTTTATTTGTATTCTTTGACCATTTTCTAATGGGAATGCTTGCCTTTTGGATATTGAACTTTGAGAGTTCTTTGTGTATTCTAGATGCAAATCCTTTGTTGGGTATGTAATTTGCAAATATTTTCTCCCAGCATGTAATTTGCCTTTTTATCCTCCTCTCAGAATTTTTCACAGCGCAAAAGTTTTAAATTTTGATGATGCCATATCTATCAGTTTTTCCTAAGCACTTTTGCTGCCAACTCTAAGACCTCTTTGCTTAGTCCAAGGCCCTGAAGATTTTCTCCTATTTTTTCATCTGCATCTTCATTTAAGTCTGTGATACATTTTGAGCTAGTTTTTAGACAAGGTGTACAGGTTGGGTGTGGAAGTTTAGGTGCATAAGTTGGGAGGTTTAGATTAAGGTTCACTTTTTTTGTTTCTTCATGGATGTCCACGGACAAAGTGTCCATGCTCGGCACCATTTGCCCATGCGTTAGCTATTCATTCTCCAGGACCATTTGTTGGACAGGCTAACCCTTCTCCATTTAACTGCTTTTGCACCTTTGCCAAGAATTAATTGGGCATGTTTGTGTGGGTCTACACTGGGGTTCTTTACTTTATTTCACTGAGGTTCTGTGTCTATCACCCTGTCAGTACCATACTGTCTTGACTACTCTAGCTATTCAGTAAGCCTTAACATTAGGGAGATTGATTCCTTCCCACCCTACTTCCTTCTTTTTCAAACTTGTTTTGGCTATGCATTTTGGAATAAACTTATCTATATCTTCAGAAAACCTTGTTAAAAGTTTGACAAGAATTGCAAGAAATAGAGACCAATTTAGTGAGAGTTGACATCTTTACTATGTTGAGTCTTCTAATCCATAAGTGTGTTATGTTTTTTTCAACTATTTAGGTCTGCTTTGGTTTTTTTCCTTAATTCTATTTTATAGTTTCTAATTATACAAAATTGTGCATCCTTTCTTAGATTTACACCTAAGTATTTCATTGTCTTTAGAGCAATTACAAATGATACTACTTTTTAAGTTTCAGTTTCCATTTGTTCATTGCTATATGTAAATGCACCTGATTTTTTCTGTAATAATCTAGTATGCTTCAAACTTGCTGAACTCACTTATTAATTATAGGATAGTTTATGGGGCGCCTGGGTGGCTCAGTCAGTTAAGCGTCCGACTTCGGCTCAGGTCATGATCTCGTGGTTTGTGGGTTCGAGCCCCATGTTGAGCTCTGTGCTGACTGCCAGCTCAGAGCCTGGAGCCTGTTTCAGATTCTGTGTCTCCCTCTCTCTCTGACCCTCCTCTGCTCAAGCTGTTTCTCTCTCTCTCTCTCTCAGAAATAAATAAAACATTAAAGAATTATAGGATAGTTTTAAAATGCAGATTCCTTAGGATTTTTTATGTAGACAGTCATGCCATCTGTAAATAGAAAGTTTTATTTCTTTATTTCCAAATTGTATGCTTTCCATTTTTCTTATGCTTGATTGCATTGGCCAGAACTTTCAGTATCATGTTGAAAAAGAGTGATGAGAGCAGACATTCTTGACTTGTTCCTGATCTTAGAGAAAAAGCATTTGGCCTTTCACAATTAAGTATGAGGTTAACTGTAGGTTTTTTTTTTGTTTTTTGGTTTTTTTTGGTAGATGCTCTATGTGAGTTCCTATTTCTAGTTTGCTAAGAGCTGTCATAAATAGGCACTAGGTTTTGCCAAATAAGTTTTCTGTGTCAATTGATATGATCATATGATTTTTCTTCTTTAGTCTGTTGATATAGTACATTATGTTAGTTGGGTTTTAAATAGTCTTGCATACATGGGATAAATCCCACTTGACCATGGTGTACTATTTTTATGTACTTCTGTATTTGATTTGTTAATATTTTGTTAAGGATTTTTACATCTAAATTCATGAGTGAGTTTGGTCAATATTTTTCCTTTTTACTATCTTTGGTTTTAGTGTTAAAAAATTTTATGAAGGTCGAACTGGCTTCATGAAAGGAGTTGATAACTGTTCCCTCTTCTCCATTTTCTGAAAAAGAGTATTGTAGTTTTATTTAATAAGTTAGTTTTTCAAGATGTGCAGTGTTGATCTGGAAAATGCATAAATATGATAGGATATTAAGAGAAGGTGGGGTCAGCCTTATACCTTCCTCCTTCACATTTAGGGTGTTTCTTTCTGGGGTCCACTGTGTATTGATCAGAAAGGGACTCTCAGTCTAGGAGAATCTAAATTCGGAAGGAATGTGTCTTTGATATGTGTCTTCTTACTCAAAGGTATTTTAAGAAACACTAAAGAAGGATTAGAGATTAGCACTTGTGTAAGGAGCTTATAGGACAGCTAAAATTTTAATCACTCTCTAATTACTTAGTACGTGCCCTTTAACTCTTTTTCTGTATATGATTAATAATACTTTACCATCTGTCAGAAAAGATCAAGAACCGAGGATTATAGAGCTGTGAAACATAACTTTTTCACAAAAGGTATTTTATGATACTTGTTTTAAATTTGCATATAGTAAAACTCATTTTCTGTGGTGTGGACTTCTGTGTATTTTGACAAATGCATAAATTTATAAATCCACCACTACAATCAAGATACCAAATAATTTCATCGCCCTCTAAAATCCCTTGCATTGTCCCTCCCTGGCAGCCACAGATTTGTTCTTCAACCTTATAGTTTTGTCTTTTCTGAATGTCATTAATGAAATCAGTTTAGAGCCTTTCAACTCTGGGTTCTTTCACTTAGCAAAAGGTGCTTAATATTTATCTATTTCATTACATCTATCAATGATAATTCCTTTTCTTTTCCCGGCATGGGAAAAGCATGTTGGCCTTCTCTCTTATGTCTTAGAAATCTTAGAGGGTCTAGCACGATCAAAGTTTGTCTAGAGAAATTTCTCGGTCATCAATCAGCTTGTTTAGAGCCACGTGACTCCATTACCTGAATGACAAGATCAGAGAAAAGCAACTAATCAAAAGCACGCCATGACTAAGCTAGCCAATGACCAATGAAGTGATCTGGTAGAATTGTTCTGTCTGACAGAGGCAGTGAGTATTTACTGCTGATAGGCCAGGCTACTCAAATCATCTAAGCCAGGAGGAATAGTTAGCAAGAGGAGCCACTTGGAACAGGGAATAATGGATACATTTCCTAAAGATACGAAATGACCAGATCTTTAGAACTTCACAAAGTCTTGAACACTGTTTCATTCTGCACAAGACCTTGCTGAGTGTGGTTGAGGGTCCTGTCTTCCACACTCCCCTTGCATGTATCCCATACGATCTCTTTTTGTTCTTTTTTCTAGATGTTCAGAGGTCTTTCTCTCTCTCTCTCTTCCTTCCTCCCTCCCTCCCTTCCTTCCTCTCTCTCTCTTCCTCTCTCTTTCATATTGTGTATTTTCTGTTTTAAGAACTTCCTTTATCATTTATTTTAGGGTAGGTCTTCTGGGGAAAGATTGCCTTAGTCTTTCTTTATTATGATGTCTTTATTTCCTTTCATTCCTGAAGGATAAATTTCTGGACAGAGGTGACAGTTTTTATCTCATGGGGGTTTCCTAGCTTCTTGATTCCATAGACTCATGTCTTTCACCATATTTAGGAAATTTTTAGTCATCATTTCTTCAAATACTTTTTTAGCCTCATCCTTTTCACCTCTCCCGGAACTCCGATGACGTGAATATTAGATTTTTTAGTTTTCCAGGTCTTTTTTTTTTTTTTCTTTCTGTTGTCAAGCCCATCCATGGAGTTTTTTACACTCTTTTTTTTTTTTTTTCTGTTGTCAAGCCCATCCATTGAATTTTTTATGCTGGTTATTGTATTTTTCAGTTGTAAAATTTTCATTTTGCTCTCCTTTAGATACCTTGCTATTGCTGAATAGTGATGAAAATTAAGATTCCTCATCTGGCCTCCTCTGATACCACTCTGGTAGGAAGGAAGAGGGTACCTCATTATCACTGGTGGGAGATGAAAGTTTAAGATCCTCGTGTGGTCTTCTCTGATACTACCCAGGTAGGGGTGGGGTAGGCTTACTTAATTATAGCTGGGCCAGGATGGAAGTCTCTTTGCTCTGCTTGTGCTGATGGGGTTGATGTTGGCCTTTTTTCCTCCCCGTGATACTGGATTTGTTGATGTTGGACTTGTTTCCATGGCATTGAGTAATTTTTTTCTACTCATTTTCTGCCTTACTAGATTACATCTTTCCTGGTTATTTGTCTAGAGAGAGTAGGCTTTCTGAGAATAGAATATATATATTCTGCTCCTGTTTGTGTTCTGGGTTGCTGCTTCTCTTACATCTAGTTCAAGATATACGAGGCACAAAGGGAACTCAAGGAATTCACTGCCAGATTGTTCCCTGAGTCCCAAGTTGCCTACTTGATCTATCTTCTCTTGACCATTTAAAATATTGTTATATTTGTTCCACATGTAATACACAAGAATTTTAGCAAGAGGAATGGAAAGAAGTATATCTACCCCATCTTTGTCCAGAACTGGATACAATAGAAGTTTTTAAATCTTTAAAGAAATTTAAGATTTTTCTAATCCTAAACCCTTGAAAGCTATATTAGAATCAATTTAGGAGAGTTTTTTCAAACTATAGACTTTGCCTTGCCCCACGCATTTCACTCTTCACTCTCCATTCTTCTGGGTCTCCCTGGGAGCAAGAGTAGTCATGGCACAACCCTCTCCCTCCTTCCAACATTGAGAGTCACTGGTTACAAATCCTGCTACTGATCAATGTGGCTTATCTTTGTCAAGTATGTTGGGGTGGAAGAAACTGAGAACCTCGGCACATTACGGCATATGACACATGAGGAAACTGAGACCTGAAGAGGTGGCAATCTAGTCACAAAACAGAGACGTGGTAAAGCCAGGTCTGCATATGGGGTTACCATAGTACTTTTTGGACATTAATATGCAAGCTCTGATACCTCGTTAAAAGGCAGCTTCTGGGTCAGTAAGTCTGGAGCAGGGCCTGAAGTCTTGCATTTCTAACAAACGCTCGGGTGGTGGGAATGCCGTTACACTTTGAGTAGCAACACTCGAGAATATTCAGCTCATTGCTCTTTTCACCGCCTGTATGAATCGCGTCCTTCAACACAGAAACAGAATGGGTGAGGGTTTGACAGATAAGAATCTCAGTATCCATGTGCCTGGTGTGTAAGAGCAGAGGAAGATCTCAGTGGTAATGGAGACACAGCGATGGGAGTGGAAAGCCTCATCCAGACACCAGACACTCTGCTAGCTCTGCGAAGCATCTGCTGCTTCAAAACTCCTCTATGTTTGGTAAAGACCAAAGGAAAGCTTATCAGAAAACCCCATGAGCTGTTTAGCTGCCCATATAATCTGCTTGGGGCCCCTGGTTCAGAATCTTTCCCTGCGTGGGAAGGATAAATTGACCTTCTTTCTTTATCATCTTATGGAGTGCGATTCTCTAACAAGTGACAATTTAGGGAAGGCATGTTACAATCCACTGGCAAGGTATTAGAGAACGAGCAACACAGGTCTCTTGGTCTACATCTGCTTTGCTGTATGTACTATAGTAGACAGATGGCTGAAATATGTAAGGTATTCTCAGATTTGAGCCTTGCTCCTGGCTTCTCTACCAACTTTATAGGCAGTCTTGAATCAGTCACTTTATTTATGATAAATGTGTCAAAAGAGCTTAATGATTCTAGCATAGGGGCTAAGATCTGTATAAAGAGAGGTACAAATTAATATTAGTGGTTCAATGTAATTGAAAGACTGAAGGACTAACAGTGGGAATGGAGGAAGACAAGAGATATTGAATCACAAGCTGGAAATATACCCTTGGATATCAACACTGTGTGTGTGTGTTTGTGGACTCAATGCCTATTTATTGACAGGAGAGTGCCCAGGTAAGTTTTGTGAGAGTATTCAATCGTCAGAAAACTCCTAAACCTGTCCCAGCCTCACCTCTTGTTCTTCCAACTTCTTTGCACCTGGGTTGGTTCTCTAAGCTCCTAACAGTGGGATTAAGAAGCGTGTGGGTATTACAGGGAGATAAATTGGGACGCAAAGACCCTTCATTCATCCGCTGCGAAGACGACAACTGGACTCTTTACGAGAGCAACATTCGGCCCCGTGAGTATTTCTCAACTTGCGGTGTTTACGCAGGTTATAATTGAAGGGCTTTGGGGGTAGGGGTTGATCTGGCTCTAAAATCAAGAAATGGAAGAAGAGGACACACTGAACCTGTGGGCCTGGACTGGGGCCGGGAATGAAACTTGGAGAAAACATGAAAGAAATACACTCAAACTGCCTTATAATGTGTAACAAGCTAATAAGTAAGACTTGATCATTTCAAGGTCATTGCAAAACTTGATTACTAAATTCGTTTGGAAAGAACTCCACACTGACCCTTCTTTTTTTTTTTTTTTTTTTTTTTGTGGTTCCATGGCAAACAGTTTTCTGGGAAAGGAAGGATTTGGGGCACGAAATGACCACAGAGCAAACAGTTCTTTACTCCTGGGATGTGCTTGAAAAAGACCGAGGCACAAGAGAGGGGACATGAGAGTGTAAGGATAGGAAGGAAGAGAGCCAAGAGCCAGCACAGGCATGACCCGGTGCAGTGTGGGTGGCTCAGCCTTCTCCCTCTGAGGTTAAAGTGTTTGTTTGTTCCAATCTGAAGGAAGGTACTTGTCGAAATTTTGTTTTTATCTTTTCCTGACTTTGATTTGAGTCTTCCTTGGCTCTCCAAGTTATTTGATTCTCTCTGCTTCAGCAGAACCCTGGTGACACTTATGGGCTCAACCCCATCAGTGCAGAGAGAGCCTTCCTGCACCTTTCTTCCTCCCAACCCCTCTCCTATAGCCCCTCAACAATAGGATTGTCTGTTGGCCTGTGTGTTTGCTGAGAAGGAGGCACTGGAAGTCTGGGGCGATATTAGCAGCATCCGAGATCCTGACCTTCTGGAACTGCTCTTCCTTAGCTGGAAGTTGTAAATGACCATCCTCTGTAGGTCATCTACAGCTGAGCTCCGCTGCTTTGACACCAACCCTGATTTCCTACCGACTACGCCTTCACATATTACTCTGCTGCATCCCCTGCTTCCTGCAGAACCACACTTCAACATCTTCAAAAGAGGAAGGGCTAACATTACTGTAAAAATAGAAAGCCATTCTGCGTCACAAAGGAATGAATTACTTGACGCTTATGGGAGGCAAAAATCCTTTTATAGGTAAAATCAAATCTGACTCTAGATGCAGGATTATTTAGCTTGGGAGATACCTTTTTACTTTGTAGGAAAGCACCGCCAAGATAAGTTTAGCCTTTGGTGCAATCTGTGGCAGACAACGCTAACTTCCACGGCAGGAGAAAGTCATATTTCTTCTGCTCCTCTCAAAGGTTGAACAGGGAGAACCAGAGGGCACCTCTACGACAGAAACACTCTACGGGTTAGTTGACTGTCCTTTGTACTCAAATATGAAATGTTGTACGTGAAAGGCACACTAAACACAAGCTTCTTTTCCATAGTGCAAGCCCTGAAGGTCATGAAGATCCAGGGATTAAGTTATGTAACTTTCTGAAGAGAATTCTTTTACATAATGCATCACATCTAGACTAGACAGGAACTCTGTCCAAACCCAGAGGTGTCACTTCAAAATTATATATGCAAACATGCAAAAGAAACTTTCAAGAAAAAAAAGGGGAAGTATAATCAAGGAAAGATGGAAATCAAGTGTGATTTTTACATTCTTCGGGACTGCTGTTAGGGATGTCAAAGGAATCCAAGGAAGGTTTAAGACAGAATTTCAAGGCCAGGCATAAATGAGTAGTCAGGGTTTTTGAGGGATGCAGAGGATTACCCAGCAAGTGCTGAATGATGGTCACCTCTCTGGTGCATGACAAGAGCTTTTCAGCAGTTGGCCCAGGAGAACAGGTATAAGAGTGCAGATGAACTCGTGTCATCATCGTAGATTTGTTTGCCTGGCTTCCACTTATAGAAGGTCCATTATACTCTTTTTTTCTGATTTCTCATTTATATTATGCCTTTTAATTGTCCCCATAACTCTAAAAAGAAGTCATATTTGACTGGTTTTATAGGTGGAATGAGGGCCAGAGAAGTTATGCAATTTATCCAAGGTCACATAGACAGTTTTGTGAGACAGGAATTTGAAATTATGTCTATTTGATTCTAAAGCACATTCTCTCTCTTTTTTAGTTAATTCATTTTTAAGGGAGAGAGAGAGAGAGCACACAAGCAGGGGAGGGGCAGAGAGGAGGAAAGACAGAATGCCAAACTGCCTGGCTCTACATCATCAGCACAGAGCCTAATGTGGGACTCAAACCCGCGAACTGTGAGATCATAGCCTGAGCCAAGATCAAGAGTTGGACGCTTAACCGACTGTGCCTCCCGGGCATCCCAAGCACATTCTCTTTACATTACATGGCCCTCAAAGTATAATTTGACAGATCAGTTTACCTTAGGCCCTCATATTATAGACTCTGAATCTAACTTAGTGGGATCCTAATTAGACTTGCTCATTAAAACAGAATATGTCCAGTAAAATTAGAATTTTCAGATAAACAAAGAATAGTTCTCTTAGTATAAATATATACCATGCAATATCTGGGATATACTTATACTTTAAAAAAAACCGATTTGTTATTTATCTGAAGTTCAAATTTAATTGGGTGTCCAGTATTTTTATTTGCTAAAGCTGGTCATCTTAATCCTAGTAAACTCTCCAGATGAGAGAAAGGAAAATTTGTTGTGTCTTATTATTTTGAAAGAATTGAGAAGTCAAAAACCCTTGATCTGGGAGAAATTCTCTAGTTTCCACTATGACTTTGTCAGAGTGGGGATGTGTCAGTTACTGGTGGTAAACTCTGAGAATAATGCGGCTCTTGGCTGCCTACTAGCTATTTCCGCGGTCTCCACCACTTTTGGATGAGGCACAAACCTTGCCTGTTTACCAGGGCAGAAGAGGGTCCATAGCACAAGAACTGGATTCAGTGAGCAAAGGAGCTGGCAGCCCATTTCCTAAAGCCACTGAGAGCTTTGTGAGATGAAGGCCAACGATGCCTTTTCTATGGTTTGATGGAGAAGTCACGGGGTCAGGATCTTACAACCCAGTGTCCAAAATATTAGTTCTATTTCTTCACTTCTTTATTCACCCATTCAACAAATATATATGACACATCTGCTAAGCTTCAGGCACTATTGTAGGTTCTGAGGCCACACACGTGAATGAAAACTTAAAAAACAACTGTACGGGACACATTCCAGTGGGGAACTGAGATAAAACTCATGGCATAAGCAAGTGATCCGGAGCCCTACCCAGGTTCACCATCCCTGGGACCCACTCACAGATTAGTCAACCTGCTTCCATTGAAGAACTTGTGAACCAGCGGGAGAAACTAAAACTAGTAAGTTGGGAAAAGAAGATAAGGAAAAAATATCTTTCGGCAAGGATAGGAATTTAACCTGATTTGAAAGTAATCATGAAAAGTCGATGAACTCAAAGTCGCACAATATAAGATTTGAGAGATGTTCAGTGTGGCAGAAAAAGAGAAAGATGGTTAGCGTGGACTAAAGATCGTCAGGGAGAGTTGAAGCTAATAATATTAGCATAAATCTATAATTTACAGATTATATAAATCTTCCAAGTTGAGAGTATGGGAGGGTTTGGCTCAGGGTAGGAGATTAAGGCTACTTCGAAGTTCTTCGGCACTTTCCAGAATCTTGCTTCCTAAGATAAGTGTTATCAGCTTTGTGACGCAAAAGGAAAAAGAAAAAATGTCACCCTTTAGCTTAGCACACGTATTTTAAAAATTTAGCTTGTTAGCCGCTCTCTATTTGTACTTGAAGAATGACAATGTACATTTCTGTAGCTAAAATCAGTCTGTGAAAGTCACGCTGGATAAGTCCATGATTCAGATAGGAGAAAATGTAGAGCATTTCTGAGATATGTGTGGCTTAAGAACCTCATGTCTGGATATGCAGTTAAAGCACAAATTTACTACTTAATCACCCTCCATGGATGTCCCTGTGTGTGTGTGTGTGTGCGCGCGTACAGGAATGGATTGAACGCTATGTGGGTGTTCATATCCCTGGTGCAGAGCTGCCCTGTCCACATTGCTAAGGCGTTATCCCCCAGAACTAAGCAGAGAAGTATCCTGAACACATGAAGATTAGACAAAAATCAGGATTATAAAGAAAGAAGCCCATAAAATGTGAGCCAATAAATATTCGGAGTCAGGTTATTTTGCAGTTGGGTGGAAAAATATGTAAAGTTTAAAGAACCTATCCATGCTGTAAAGACTGTAGTTAGCTTTTAGCTCATTTCCCTCTCTTTACAGATGGTGGAACTGGTGATTACAGAGAAGTATATATCATAATAAATTAGAAAACTAGTGACACAGAGAAAGCTAGTGACAATTTATTGAAACAATAGATTGATTTAGATTTTGGGGGTTTTAAATCTATTAATTGTCAGTCTACATCCCACAAAATCCTGTTTTTCTGGTGTGTCCAATGAGGGTTTAAGAAGCAATGTCCCTATACACTAAAAGGTTTCTTTTTTCCTCTCACTGTCTAAGGAGCTTGAAAGAGAACCATCAGATACCCAAGGACATAAGAATGAGTGACAACAGCACTTTGGCTCCACCAGCTTCAAGCCAGGGTCCCACTACCCCACGCAAAGGGCCCCCCAAGTTCAAGCAGAGGCAAACTCGTCAATTCAAAAGCAAACCTCCCAAGAAAGGTGTGAAAGGGTAAGACCAAATTAAAAGGAAGATTTTCTATTTTTTCCCCCATAAGACTGCTTTGGTTTTGGGGCGCCTGGGTGGCTTAGTCGGTTAAGCGTCCGACTTTCGCTTAGGTCATGATCTCACGGTTCGTGGGTTCGAGCCCCGCGTCGGGCTCTGTGCTGACTGCCAGCTCAGAGCCTGGAGACTGTTTCAGAGTCTGTGTCTCCCTCTCTCTCTGACCCTCCCCTGCTCACGCTGTCTCTCTCTCTCTCTCTCTCCTAGAAATAAATAAAACATTAAAAAAAAAAAAAGACTGCTTTGGTTTTGAGAACCTAATGCTCACAAAATTAAACAGACTTACACAGACTTCCACACTCTCCTCTATTTTCCTCTTTACCACAATCTTTGCTGAACTGTGTCTTTAGCCCTGAAATCCTTTCTCCCTCAGCAACCGGGTCTGTGGTGACATTTAGCATGGCAAATGGGGCCTATCACAGCAAACTTCGACTTGACCTTCCAGACTCTTCTCGACTACTCCTCTTTACCAGTACACCCTGTGATTTAATGTAGAATAGTAAAACACTGACCGTTTCCAGAACACAGAGTTTATTAAGTTTATTTTTATGGCTACAAATGTTATGTCTTCAGTTCTTTGCTTTTCTCTTTCTCTTTTGGTCCCAAACCCTATTTATTCCTTAACATACACTCATTTGTTAATTTCCTTTTTTGACACCACTACTGACTCTCTTATTCAACAGTGTGATCATTATTTCCGTGCTTGCATTTCGTACATTCAGCGATAATAACTTGTATTATTTTACATTACATTTGTTTATTTCCATCTGTTCTTGGAGATTGAAATCTCTCAGAGAAAATTTATTTATTTTTTTCCTTAATTCCCTATGCTCAATAGGATGCCTGACAAAGAGTAAATGCTTGATAAATGTTTTTGGATAACTGACCAAATGGATGAGTTAATCATTTTAATGCATTTCATACTGTGTTTTCATTCTAATTTCTATTTTTAAAAGTGGAGCTTGACTAAATTGCCCCCATAATGGTTCTCTTTGGCTCTCAGTTGTCTTAGGCTAAATTTTTACAGGAAAACCTCTCTCCAAGGGGACACACTGTCTGAAAACAGCCTGAGTGACTTTGCCTTTGTTCTGGGTCAATGCAAATAAAAGGTGTTTCACAAAGACAAAAACTTAAATCTCTTCCCTTTTTGTCAGGAAGCTCTATATATGACTCATTCCAAGATCTTTTCACTCTATGGTCAGCTAATTTTTAATTTTTCTCCCCCCCCCCCAGGTTTGGAGATGACATTCCAGGCATGGAGGGGCTAGGAACAGGTGAGCCACCCAAAGATGTGGACTTTCACTAGGAATTTCACCACTATACATACTTTAGGCCTCAAAAGGCTGTGAAAAGTTAAAAGAAATACCTAAGGCAGCAGATCCTTGAAGACACAGAAATGTGGGGTTTAGTTTTACTTCCTTAGTAAGTACATGTGATGTGTGCTCAGGAGCAAAAACTCCAAGAGGAATCAAGGTAAGGGCCAGAGTTACTAAACCCTCTTGTTCTATTAGACAACTCTTGAGAACATATAATGGTGAGTTGTAGACTTCCACGGTAAAAAGATTCTCAGGGTTAGTCTATCCCAACTTCATAATTTCTTTGGAAGAGAAGCCTGAGACAGAGAGCAATTAAGGGACAATCTGAGGCCCCACAGTGAAGTTCTGGAAACAAGGGTGAGGCCTGGCCAACCACTCTGTAACCAACTTCCTCTTCTTACACATCCTCTAGCACCCAGAACAGGGCCCGCACGCTGAGTGTATCCAGTACGATATTTCTAGTTGACTACAATCATTTGATTTGTTGGCTAGTGAATGCAAATTAGTGGATATTCCTTTTAAAAGTATTAAACTTTGTTTGTTAGAGCAGTTTTAGGCTTACAGAAAACTTAAGTAGAAAGTATGGAGCTCCTACATGCCCCCTCTGCCGCCTTTCTCCCCGTGCGCATGGTTTCCTATAATTAGCATCTTGCATGAGTGTGGCACGTTGGTTGATGAACAAGTATTGATAACATTATTATTAACTCACATCCATAGCTTATATTAGAGTTTGCTCTTTGTGTTGTACAGTTCGATGGGTTTTGGCACACATAATGTTGTGTACTCGTCATTACAGGTACATACAGAATACATGCCCTGAAAATCCCCTGAGCTTCATCTGTTCCCCCTTCTCCCACCTTCCACAAACCACTGACAACCACAGATCTTTTCATTCTCAAGGGTGTTGCCTTTTCCAGATTGTCGTATTGTTAGAATCACACAGTATATAGATTTTCCAGACTGATTTCTTTCACTTAGCGATGTTTATTCATTTAAGGGTCCTCCATGTCCTATGTGTCATGACAGCTCATTTCTTTTTTCCGCTGAATTATATCTCATTGTACGGCTGTATCAGAGTTTGCTTCTTTTATCAAAAGACATCTTGTTGCCTCCAAGTTTTCACAATTATGAATAATACTGCTATAAACACAATTGGGCAGGTTTTTGTGTGAACGTGTTTTAAACTCATCTGATATTCTTTTGACAAATGATATAATCAGCAATCAGTGTCCTTACCAGGCAATTCTCAGTGTATTTGCTTTTTGCTGTCAAATGCCACCCATGGGATGCCAAATTCATTTTCTAGCTACTTTACAGAGCTCACTTTGCTATTCTTTTAAATCAGCTTCTTCTGTAGTTTGGCCAGATGTATAGGAGACCAGTCGGTTTGCTCTGGGCTTACGTTTAACTCTGCCAACATATTTGGAATACTGCAAAGAGCTTTACACTGAGATCTTTGGCTTGGTTCTAGCCCTATCCTTGTAACTCTGATTTTTTAAAAATAGGTATTTAATCCTTTTTGGTTCCAGTCAGCTTCTCTGTAATTCAGGGATAATAATATTTTATTGCCCGAAGCAAAAATTGGATTAATAGGTGTCTTGAGATTATTTCTCAGTATGCGATTGGACGTAGGAGGCATTTCAAAATATAAAGGAATGAAAGAGTGAGTCAGAGAAGCCCAAGGAGTGCATCTGAATTGGTAAGGGGTAAGAAGGCAGTGGATTTCCAGATCATGGGGAAGTAAAGTGCTTCTATTTCCCATTTTAACCCTTGGCCTCACTAGAATTCCACTTGTGTTTCTTCCATAGTAGTTGTGCTTTGGGGACACCCCATTTGATCAGTGGTGTGCACCCCCTCAGGCTAGCTCCAGCCAAAAGCCTGGGGTCATCTCTTCAAAGAGGTGCAGAATGAAACCGATGAAGATGCCTACTTAGTGGGGTCTGTTCTGGGGGCATCAGAACCCTGTAAGGGATTAACTAAGCAATTGGTTTGATCCTTCCTGGGCTGCAGGGCCATTCTAGATAACTTCCTGGTTGCTGAGACAACAAATAGGAGAGAGGAGTGAGGTGTCTCTGCCCAAAGGATGTCTTTCTGAGCAGAAGAGCCTCTGGAGGGTTGGGGGAGGGGGGGGAGGGTGGTGGTGAGGCCGACTCACAAGTTCTTCTTCCCTCTCCTGCAGATATCACGGTGATTTGCCCCTGGGAGGCGTTCAGCCACCTGGAATTGCATGAGCTTGCTCAGTTTGGGATCATCTGATGCACTCGAGGTTCTGGCACTCTCCAACAGCATCTGCTTTAATTTTGATTACTTTTGCCCTATTGATCTTCCAGAGTCTTAAAATTCAGCTGTCGGAAGTGGTTTCTTCAGCTTACCCAGTCATTTCCCCTAAATTGCTATGAAGAGTTTCTCTTAGCGTCAGACTCTCTCTTGCCTTATAGTTCAGCTCAGAATAGTGGACGCAAATAGACTTTTGTTAGGGCATTTCAAATTTTACCACCTTTTCCTATTAGCGGGTTAGAATTCATTGATAGTTCTCTACACTTTATCTGTCAAGTCCTTCACATTTAGTTTAGCCAGGCAGTACCTGTAACTAGTAGTAGTTTTTAGGATAATATTGATGTCAGCCCCTTCCTTTTCTCATTTAATAAAGGAGATACTTACCTTGAATCTTATGATGAAGTTGTATTAAATGCTATATGCAAATATCTGAACCCCTATTCGGAGAGCCGGTTCAGAAAGGAGTGCACAGTCATACAGGAAATAAGCACAGTGCATGTGAAAGAACACAGGAATAAGAGTCAAGCTCTGATTCCGCTTGTAAATCATACATTTTCTGTGTCTAAATTTGGAGATTTAAACTCAGGAATCTGTTAACGTGAACTTTCTTTTTAGTATCTTGGCTCAGTTGATTGAAAATATTTGTATCTACAGAATTCAAACGCATATGGGACAGGTAGTTGAACCCTCTAAATAAAATGATGGTTTGCTTCATCCCTGAGGTGTGTCAAATGTAATGTGCACATAGCTATCTTTCCCCAGTGCTTTCAAGGCAGTTGTGCAATTCAATTGCTGCCCCGTCTGACTTGGATGTCTTGGGTACTAGCAGTATTGGTTTCTTCATTTCAGTTTTGTAATCTGCGGTAAAAGAATGGGGAAAATTAACTGAAAAGAAAGGCAGCATTACAGAGAGGAAAGAGATCTGGGTTCTAATCCTGGCTTGACCAGTAAATTACTCTGTAATTTTGGACAAAGATCTTTCTCCTTGGATCCTCTGATTTTCCTGAATTAGGCAATCTAAGGTTCACGGTACTCCCCGACTTTGAGGTCTGCAGAATCTGAGTCTAAGGGTCAGAGGAGCTCAGCACTCAAGAAAATTTCTTGTGCTGCACAAATGACCTAGTTATCTCTGACCTGAAAATTAGAAGCCCAAGGGAGGGCTCTGGATTGGTAGGGGGTAAGGAGACTGCGAATTTCCAGACCATGGGAATTTTAAAGCACTCTTCTTTTTCATTTTCATTCTTGGGCTGACTAGAATTCCATTTCTGTTCATCGTTAGTAGAAACGAGGGGGGCCTGAGAGGCTCAGTCAGTTGGACATTCAGCTAAGGTCATGGTCTCATGGTTCGTGAGTTTGAGCTCTATGTTGGGCTCTGTGCTGACAGCTCAGAGCCTGGAGCCTGCTGTGGACTCTGTGTGTGTGTGCGTCTCTCTCTCTGCTACTCTCCCACTCACACTCTGTCTCTTAAAAATAAATAAATGTTCAAAATTTTTTAAAGAAAGAAAAGTACAGAAGAAAAAGTAAAGTATAAATCAAGAGTAGAACTGTGTGTGACATGCAAGAAGTGTAGTGATGATATGTGTGTGCTTCCCCTCCAGCAGGAAGTCCTGCCTCCACTCATGCACCTGTTTTCAAGCTGGAAACTCCAGTTGATGGTCAGAACCTTGGTCTGTGCTTTTCAGGTAGGGAGGTCTGGGTTCTTCTCCAGCTCAGCGAGATTTCATCCACATTTGACTTTCTTTGCAAATGTTTCTCTAAACATTTTAAGAATGCAGCCAGAGGAACATATTCAATGGCCAGGCTGGAGAAGGACCTAGAAACCATGCTACATGAAGAATTGTTGAAGGAACTGATAATATTTAGGTTAGATGAGAAAATGATAATTGCCAGTAAATATTTGAAAAGTTGTAATGAGCAGGATGAAGCAGATCTATTTTATGAAGTATAGCATTTAAGTGGTAAGCTAGATCAGATATAATTGAAAGCCATTGAAATTCTAGAATTCTGTTCTTTTCATTTCTAATTCTATGTCTACCATGTCTATTATTCCTAATAAGAAACAAGAAAGCCCTTCTCATATAAATAGCACATATGAAAGAGAATAAAGGTAAATTATGGTCCCCGTCAAAGTCCTGGCAGCAGAAATGCCATACTCAGCGTACCTGAGGAAATTTTAACAAAGCGACTATTTAAGGCTTGGGATTGGGGGAGCACCTAAGTGGCTCAGTCATCAGACTTCAGCTCCTTCATGATCTCGCAGTTCATGAGTTCAAGACTTGTATCGGGCTCTGTGCTGACTGCTTGGAGCCTGGAGCCTGCTTCAGATTCTGTGTCTCCCTCTCTCTCTGTCCCTCCCCTGCTCACATGCTGTCTCTCTCTCTCTCTCTCTCTCTCTCTCAAAAATAAATAAAAATTAAAAAAAAAATTAAAAGGCTTGGAAAGGACCTGGCTGGCTCAGTGCGTAGAACATGTGACTCTTGAGCTTGAGTTCTTTAGTTCAAGCCCCATATTGGGCATAGAGCTTCTTTTAAAAAAAAGAAGAAAAAGAGTAAGGTAAGAAGGCTTGGGGAGGGTTACGGAGTATCTACAAAAGGCAAGATAGTAACTTGGGGCTGGCTGCAGCGTTAGAGTTACAACATTTCCAACTGGCAGCCTGAAGAAATCCCAGTAGGTCTTCTCTCTAAGAAAGGCCTCTGAGGGGACTGTGGAAGGTCACGGCCACCTTACAGGGATCCTGTGAGTCATCAGGAGGGAGTGGGGGTGAGGCTGAAAAATAACCCAATGTTATTCTTCTCCCATTCCCTGCTCCCCTGCTGATGTCTCCCATTGGATAAACCCGGTTGGAAGTCAGAGGACAAAGGAGCCCACTGACATTGTCTAAAGTTCATTTCAACAACAGGGGTCAAGGTGGAGAAGGGTGGAGAGTGGACGTGAAGGGGCAAATGGTACCTCTCCAGCAGGGCACAGTATCAAAGAACAGAAACCATTCGTCGGACAGCGATTGTTAGCTGGAGTTGGGAAATCAGCCTGTGTCTGTGTAAAACCCGCAAAGGTGGAGGAAGGACAAGGTCAAAGAGAAGAACCCAAGAGACAAAGGAGAACAATGGCAGGAGGAAACTATCATAGCATTTAACGGGTTGCAAGATTTTCTGAACTATTCTGACACGTTCTTGATAATGAAAACCATTGAGAAGTTCTTGTTAAAAACACAAAATTTGGGCCCCATTCTAGATTTTCTGAAGAAACGTCTCCAAGGGTGAGATCGCAACATCTTTTATTTCCAAGAAGGGCTCCAGGGGATTCTCACATTTGTGCCACTTTGAAAACGCCGCTGCCGTCCAAGCCTATGTTGTACATGTTAGGAATTAGAGAATTCTTGTTACCATCCAGGTGACTGATTTTGCTGGGTCCACTTGTCCTTAAAAACGTATATAACATATGTGAGAACAGGGGCTACCATTCATGTGTTCTGACTCTTACGCTGATAAAATAGACATGCCTCATGACTTCAGACCTAAATTAAGATGAATGCATCTTAAATCACACAGAATGTCAGAGAATTGGGAAGGTAAGGGTTAGACCGAGATAGTCCCAAGAAATATCTGGCCAAATAGGCACCATTACCCCTGGGGTGGACCTCTTGCCGTTGTCTCACCAGGCCACCCTCTGTCCGTTGTCAGGGTCACTTCCTGTCTTCATCTGCCTCCCCTGACTAGAGTAGAGGGGACCAGAGTGGGAGAGAGCTTTGTCTCAGCAGGTGGAGGCCATGAGCCTCACTTACCCTTCACCCCTTTTCTATTTGTTCCCATCAATGGGTAGAAGTTGGGGTTGACGGTGCTGGTGACCTAGGCAGCAACCCCCATTCTAGAGCTCAGGAGCGATACCGTCAGAACAGAACACAGTACGTAAGGAGGAAATGCTCTTCTGGAGTACCCCACGGTGGGCAAATATACACAGTTGTTACTAAACAATTGAGACCATGCAGTTGACCTCTGACTTTCTTCTTTGCACCGTGAGCGAAACAAGGATCCCTATAAACTGAGAAAAGGAGGCAGAGTATTTTCTCAACAACTAAAGAAGTGAAGAGAAAACACACAGAGACAGGACTAATCAATATGACTAATACTTGGCACAAGAGGAAAACCAATCGCGCGAGACTGAACAACACGACGACTAATATTATGAGAACAAAGCAAATATGACGCTGAATTGTCTCTTAAAAAGATACGTTTTATAAAAGGCCGGAGGGAAAGGCTTATTTTTACAGACCACAAAACTCGTGTGTCTGCAAGTCAAAGTGAGTTACCTGACTTTCTTTTTTTCAACAGCAGAGCCAGACTGATGAAAACTGAAATTTAAAACAAGAATCATAAACGGATTGTGAGCCTCAGTCCCACCATGTCCTTATGGTAAAACAATTGGGAGGCTTGGGTTCTGTCTGGCTCCGTTGCACAGGATCTGCTGAACATCTTCTCGGTCCCAGTGTTTGAGAATAAAGCAAGGATATTGGATTAAATAATTGCCAAGGTCCCTTGTGGCACAAAATTCTGAAAACCAAGGAATAAATCTAAGCATATTTCAAACACGAACAAACCATTCTCTTTCTGGCCAGACGTCCCAAGGCGCCATTTCCAGCTCTTTGCATGTATTAACACTGCCACCTGCTGTGGTGAATGAACACTTCATGAACTTGAAGACCATTTGCATTGGAAAACTTAAATCCATTGAGCTAGTGCTGAGTCTGTTCCCACTCATTGGCCAATTCCATTTACTTTGGACTACTTGGTTATTCATGTGCATCAAGTGCATGTTTATTCATGCCTAAGATAAACATTAAAGGCGTATACACGCGAATGGGCTAAGTTTTATTTGCACCCAATGCCTTCCGTCTGCCTCCCGTTCTCAGTCAATCCCTGTTGTTAGTTTGTCGTAAATACTTCCAGAGACAATCTTATGTGTATACATCATTTTCTTTGCATGCTGATAGCATACCGTATTCACTACTCTTTACCTTGCTCTTTCACCTGTCTTATCTTGGGGATTGCTTCATGTCTGTTCATTTTTGTCTGCCTCGTAGGTTCCATTTATATGATTGAATTCTAATTCACTTATCCAGTCTCATACTGATGGACACTTTGGATATGGTTAGACTTTTATGTCTTTTGTTAATTGTCTGCACACGTATGACACTTTTGAACAGATTTATCTCCAGGATAAATTCTTAGTAGTAGAATGGATGACTCCTGAAGGAAAGAGATTGCCAAATTAGTCTCCAAATAACTTGTAATCGCTAATACAATACACACAATTATATATGCTTTTCCTAACACTCTTGTCTACACAGAGTACTATTAAATTTTTATTTTGCCTGAGGTTGAGCAAGTTTTCATGTTTAAAAATCACTTCTGGGGTGTCTGGGTGGCTCAGTCATTTAAGCATCGGACTTCGGCTCAGGTAATGATCTCACAGTTCATGAGTTCGAGCCCCATGTCAGGCTCTGTGCTGACAGCTCAGAGTCTAGAGCCTTCTTTGGATTCTGTGTCTCCCTCTCTCTCTCTGCCCCTTCCCTGTTCATGCTCTGTCTCTCTCTCTCTCTCGAAAGTAAATAAGCATTAAAAAATTTTTAAATAAATTAAAAAAAAATCACTTTTACATCTTTATAAATTATCTTAAGTGCTTTGCCTGTTTTCCAATAAAATGATCTTTGTACCGAATTATAAGATATTGATCCCTATTTTCCTATCAATCTATCTGAATGGAAATATTTATCTTTTATCTGTAGTAAAAAGATTTCTTATTTGGTTTCTTAGTTTTTTTATTTTCCTGTAATTATTTTTTATTATGTAGACATTTTATTTATTTATTTATTTATTTATTTACTCATTTACTTATATTTTTAGAGAAAGAGAGGGAGAGAGTGCCCACATGCGTGCAAGAGGGGGAAGGGCAGAGAGAAAGGGAGAGAGAGAACTCCAAGTAGGCTTCACTTTGTCAGCACAAAGCCTAACATGAAGCTCGATCTCATGAACCTTGAGATCATGACCTGAGCAGAAATCAAGACTTGGACACTTAACTGACTGAGTTACCCAGGAGCCCCTAACATTAATGACTTCTGTGTATTTTTGTTTTACTTAGGTTTTTCCCATTCCAAATTTGAAAAAAATATTTTATAGTTTCTCCTCACTTTTTCTTTCATGTTTTACTTTAACTCTTAGATTCATCTGAAAGTTATTATTGCAGAAAGTATTTTTCCCAGGTAAATAGCCATGTATCCGTGAGATTTCTTTATTTAACAATCTATGTTCCCATTAACTTACTGAAATCCTGCATTTATCACAGTGGTTCTATTTCTGTTATTTTATGTTGATTTGTCTATTTTTAAATAGCTACCCACTTCAGAGTATAAGATAGGAGAAAACTTTCATTGCTTATTATAATTCTTTTTCATATATTTTCTGGGTATTAGTGCATATCTATTTTTTCATGTATAATTTAGAATCAGCTTGTCTGGCTCCTTTTACTCTCATCCTGCATGTGAACCCCATAAAAATTATCTTGGAATAATTTTTATTGTGGTAAAAACCACATATAAAATTTGCCCTCTTAAATTTTGGAGTACAATATTGTTAACTACAAGTACAATGTTGTACAGCAGATCCCTAGAAATGGCTCACCTTGTACGACTGAAACCCTATAGCTATTAAGTAGCAGCTTCCCAGTAACCAGCCCCCCCCAACTAGCCCCTGGGCAACCACATTTGATTTTGTCTTTCTGTGAATAACTTATTTAACTTAGCATAATATCCTCAAATTTCATCCATGTTTTAGCATATAGCAATATTCCCTTATTTTTCATGGCTGAATAATATTTCATTATAGGTATATTTGACGTTTTCTATATTCATTTATCTATCAAGAGACATTTAGCTTGTTTCCGCCTCCTAGCTATTGTGTATAATGCTTCAGTAAACATGGAAGGGTGTGCAAATATCTCTTTGAGATGCTAATTCAAATATTTTGGGTCATGTGATAGGTCTGTTTTTTATTTTTTGAGTGGCCTCGACACTGTTTTCCATAAGAGTTTGACCATTTTACCTTCCCACCAAAAGTGCACAAGGCTTCCAATTTCTCCACATCCTTGTAAACCCCACTGATTTTATGGGGTGTTTTTTTGTTTGTTTATTTTTTATAATGGTTATACTAACAGGTATGAAATAATGTCTCATTTGTGGTTCTGATTTGCATTTCCCTCATGTTTAGTGATGTTGAGTATCTTTTCATGTACCCGTTGGCCATTTGTTATGTCTCCTTTGGAGAAAGGAGTCTATTCAACTCCTTTGTCTATTTATTAATCAAGTTATTTGGGATTTCTTTTTCCTTTCTTTTCTTTTTGGATTGAATTGTAAGAGTTCGTTATATATTTTGGGCATTAATCTCTTATCAGATATATGGTTTGCAATATTTTCTCCCATTCAATAGGTTTCCTTTTCATTTTGTTGACTGTTTCCTTTGCTGTGCATAAGCATTTTAGCTTGATGTGGTCTCACTTGTCTATTTTTGTTTTTGTTGCCTGTGCTTTAGGTGTTATATCCATGAAATCATTACCAAGACCAATGTTATGAAAGGTGTTCTCTATGTTTTCTTCTAGGCATTTTATGGTCTTAGGTCTTTAAGTCTTGATACTCATTTTTTAGTTGATTTTTATGGACGGTTAAATCTAGGATTCAATTTCATACTTTTGCATGTGGATATACAGTTTTCTTATCACCATTTGTTGAAGAGACTCCTCCATCGTATAGCATGGCACTTTTGTTGATCATTTGGCTCTATGGGTTTACTTCTACACTGTTCCATTGATCTACATGTCTGTGGGTATGCCAATACCACACTGTTTTGATTACTGTGGCTTTGTAATATGTTTTAAATCAGGAAGACTTGGGTCTCCATCTTTGACCTTTTTCAAGATCATTTTGGCTATTCAAGGACCTTTGTCATTCTAGATGAATTTGGGGATTATTTTTTATATTTCTGTCAAAACACTATTGAGATTTTGATAAAGAGTGCATTGACTTTGTAGATTGGTTTGAGTAGTATGCACATTTTAAAATATTAAGTCTTCCAAACCGTAAACATGCGATACTTAAAGATTTTTTTTATCCATTCAACCACTCTATGTCTTTTGACTGGAGAATTTAATCCATTTTCATTACTGATAAGGAAGGACTTACTATTGCTCTTTTGTTAAGTGTTTTCTGTCTGTCTTACAGTTTTGTTGCCCCTGTCTTCCTCTTCTGCTAGTTTCTTTTGTATATCATTGATTTTATTTAGTGACATGCTTTGACTCCTTTCTCATTTTCTTTTGGGTATCTTATATAAGTAGTTTTTTCCCAGTTGCCATGGGATTTTCATAAAGCATCTTATACTGATATTAATCCATTTTATGCTGATAACTTAAACTTCAATGGCATACAACTACTCTACACTTTTACTCCCCTTTTCTATGTTTTTGATGTCACAAATTACATCTTTTTGTCTTGTGTTTCCCTAATCATATTTTTATAGTTATAGTTTCTTTCTATTTTTGTCTTTTAACTTCTATACCAAAATGAAAGTGATTAACATATGACCATTACAGAATTACAATATTCTTTATTTGTCTCTATATATACTGTTACCAGTAAGCTTTATATTTTCATATGCTTTCGTGTTGCTATTTAGTGTTTTTTTTGTTTTTGTTTTTATTTTCATTTGAAGGACTTCCCTTCTATTTCTTGAAAGGTATTATGTCTGTTTACAAAATGTTGGACCAAATAAAGTGCTGACCTTGAATGGAATAAATTAGTTTTTGAAAATAATCTAACATTTGCCAAAAGAAAAAATACATATACATCTTGTTATTTTCCAAATCCTCTCAACTTGAGAGGCTTATTTATTTGTTTGTTTATTTATTGGTCTGAATAATGTCACGGTAGAAGTTTGTGAGATGCAGGCAAGGAAGATAATAATCAGAACAGGAAAAAGAAGCAAATAATATGCTTTGGTTATATCAATTCGATAGACCCTCTGGTAGAGATTTTTGGAGGCTTATTAGGGATGAGACCCAAGACAAACTCTGGAGCCACAGATATTAACAACTTGCTTTTCCAAATGTATTTTCTCACTTGTAAAGTGGAAAAAATAGCATCTGTTTCATGGGGGTGTTTTTTCAAGATTTTATGAGATAAGAATATAATACCAAGCTCATAGTAAACACTCAATGATCACAGTATAATTGCTATTCTCATTGTTATCATTATCATGAATCTCTTGCTTTCAAGATGTGAGAGATTATAGCTTAGCACAGGGACACAATTTGATATGAACCCACACTAAAGGGAGCATCTGCTACATGACAGTACTGGTAGATGTTGTGTCTATTGGGGGGGATGAGTATTAAAGTTAGGAAGAGTAATAATTTAGGTGACGCTGTCCATTGCTCTCCACTTCTATTGTCTTCTGGACCAATTATTACAGCCAACTTCAAATAACCCTTCGGTTCTCCCCTGTCCCCCAACTTATCCTTCAGAGGGCAGCCATAGTGTCTGTTTTTCCAGAACTTAGAATGTAAACTCCATGAAAAGAGTGACCTTAAAGTATTATTCTTGGCTGTCTTCTCAGTGTCTGCATGGAGTCAGGCAGACAGTAAGCACTCAAGAGACATTTGCTGAGTTAACGAATAAGTAATGAAGTAAAAGACTCTGGCCCTAGTATTGCTGTCATAGCCTAAAGGCGCCCTCCTTCATGTTGACTTCATACTCATGAGAGCTCACTTGGCAAAACCGGCAAAATCTTATGCTGACCTAGATGTTTGTAGGTTCAGCATTGTAAGCTCAGCTGAAACTTAAAAATCAAGAAACTTCTCTCTCTTCTTAAAAATCAAGAAACTTCATGAACACTTTTAGTTAAAGACATATCAACAGCACCTTCCTCACGTGTCCTTCACTGGCTTAGCAGAATTCTATTGATTTCTGTTTTTAGGAATCCCCATAGACTAAATGAATGTTTTGTTTTCTATTAGAGACCACAAGGTTTTAGAGCATATTAGCTTTTGTTTTTAGCTCTATTATATAACACTCTGTGTAGAGGTAGAGAGAAGGGCATTGGGATAATTGTGGAATTAATTCACAAAGTTTCTGGTTTTGTCCTTTATGTATCTATTGCTCAAATATTTTAAAAAATGTTTTTAGAGAGAGAGAAAGAGAGCACGAGCATGGGAGAGGGCCAGAGGGAGAGAGAGAGAATCCCAAGCAGGCTCCAAGCCCAATGTGGAGCCCGATGTGGGGTTTGATCCCACGACCCTTTGGCCATGACCTGAGCCAAAATCAGGAGTCAGATGCTCAACTGACTGAGCAACCCAGGCGCCCCTAAAAGGAATTTTATTTTATTTTATTTTTAATTTTTTTTTTTAATTTCTGAGAGAGAGAGACAGCGTGAGCAGGGGAGGGGCAGAGAGAGAGGGAGACACAGAATCTGAAGCAGGCTCCAGGCTCTGAGCTATCAGCACAGAGCCTGACGTGGGGCTCGAACCCACGAACCGTGAGATCATGACCTGAGCCTAAGTCGGGTGCTTAACTGACTGAGCAACCCAGGCGCCCCTCAACATTTTTATTAGTATTCTTGAATACCTAGAAAAATATCGTGGTAGCCAATTTTGTTTCACACTTAAGCGCCTGATACAGCCAATTGTCTTGATGCTGAATTATTCTCATTTTTAATTATGTGCTCCTATAGACCTGCCTTTTGAAGTGGGACAGTCTCATTGTACACATAAGGTCCAGAGACCTGGGAGATAACTAATGCCTGGTTTAACGCTTTAGCTCTCATTATGGATTTTCCCATGTTCTTCATAGCAAACATGGACAGATGAAGTATATATATATATATATATATATATACACAGATTTACAGACAGATACTATGTAAGTACATGAATATGTAGTGTATCTGTAGTACACATGTGTATGTATGTGTGTGTGGTCTCAGATGAGACAGTAGAAAAATTGTCATACAGGTGGAAGAAAAAAATAGATATTTGTTTAACATGTTCTAAGTGTCTGATGATTTACTACCCCCTTTTAGTCGTGAGAATAACAATGCAATATGTGCGTTGTTAACAGCATTTTACACTACAGGAGAGTAAGTCTTAGCAAGGTTAAAATAGTAGAACTATGATTAAAATTCTGGTCTTTGAACACAAGTTGAAAAGTTCTTTTCATAACACCTGCTATTTGCACAGGATGAAAAAGGACTTGAACTACACTGAACATTCAAGTATAAATGCTCAGTTCCATGGAAATGCAAAAAGCAGTTTGGAAGGGGGGATGTGTGCTTGGGTGGCTCAGTCAGCTAAGCATCGTACTCTTGATTACGGCTCAGATCAAGATCTCATGGTTTGTTGGTTGAGGCCCTGCATCAGGCTCTGTGATGAACATGGAATCTGCTTAGGATTCTCTCTCTCCTTCTCACTCTGTCCCCCCTCTATTCATGCTCTCTCACTCCCTCTCTTCCCTTCTCTCTTAAAACAAATAATAAGTGAACTTAAAATAGTTTGGAGGTATTCTGGGAATAAGAAATATATGGCCTCAGGTAAAACATACTCAATTATGTGATGACATTTCTGCTTGAAGTTTGGAAAATTTTACATATATTTAACACTTTCAGTATCAGCTTTTTAAAAACCTCTGTGTGTTATAGAATGAACTGTATTCCCTTCAAAAGACATGTAAAGGTCCTAATTCCCAGTACCTGTGAGTGTGACCTTACCTGTAAATAAGTTCTTTGTAGATGTAATCGATATGAGATAATACTGGAGTAGTGTGGGACTATAATTCAATATGACCATTGTCCTTCTAAGAAAAGGGAATTTAAGATGCAGACACTGACACACAAGGAAGATGGCCCTGTGAAGATGAAGGCAGAGATTGAAGGCAGGCTGCCATAAGCCAAGAAATACCTGGTTTCTTGGTGTTTCCAACTTCAATCAGACGCTGGATGAGGCAAGGAAAGACCCTTTCCTGGAGGCTTTGGGGAGAGCATGGACCAGTCGGCACCTTCATTTCAGACATTAGGCTTCAGAACTGTGAGAGAATGAATTTCTGTTGTTTTAAGTCACCCAGTTTCTGGTACTTTGTTATGGCAGCGCTAATTGCCTTTGATATGGCTCTGTGGAAATTATTACCGTGTTAGGTCTTGAAAGGAACACAAAAGCGAATTATTTATTCATTTACCAAACTTTTTGAGTACCAGCTTGTGCCAGGTGCTCTTGGACGGGAAGAATATGCGCTGCAGACATAATGAACAAGAACAGGCATGATCCTTGCTTTTGTGGCACTTACACTCTAGTTGAGGAGAAATACAATTTAAAAAGCTGACATACAGAGAAGTAAACTTTCAACTGTGGTTAGGTTTATAATTATCTGTGGTACTTAAAACTCTAAGTATATATAATGAGGAAGTAACCAGGTAAGCATGTTGGGACACACATCCTTGAAGAAATGAGAACTGAAGTGAGATCTAGAGGAAAAGTCTCATTATCTCGCTGATGAGTTAATGAGGATGGGGAGAAATATACCAGGCCGAGGATAGAGCACATACAAAGGCCCAAGGAGGAGTGAGCTTGGCCAGTTCAAGGACTGGAGCAAAGATCGTTGAAGCCAGAATGGAGGGAGGCAGAAGGAATCAGACAAATGTGTCCAGAAGACCACGCCAAGAAGTAGTTAGACCTTTATTTATCCATCCTAAGAGCAAGTTAGAGAAAGCCAAGGTGTATACGTTTAGTCCAAAGAAAAGAGCTAGTGACTGATGGTATGTTTGTACAAGAGTATGTCCTGGGTTCTTCCTACTTAGATTTTCCAGTGTTCTGAGAGCCAAGAAGAGATGCTACGCTGTAATCTGAGACTGTGTCGCTGAAATCTGGGAGGAGCATTGAAAGGTCAAGGGAGCACGAGCATGGTTACAGCTTTGGTGGTTTGGAGAGGGTGTTCTAGGGACACTGCCCGAGAGCAACACCAGCAACATCTGCATCTCTGGGAGTCAGCCTGGCCCCAGAGAGCAAGAGAAGAAGAAAATGGCAAAGAAATTGTGAAGGTCGGTTTTAAGTATCAGCTTGACAAGGCTATAGTGCCTAGTTATTCAGTCAAACAGTAACTAATATGCTAGGAAGAAATTTTGTAGGTGTGATTAACATCTTCAATCAATCGATTTATAAAGGAGATTATCCTTGCTAATCTGGGGGAGCCTGACCCAATCGGTTGTAAAGCCCTGAGAGGAGAACTGACATTTCCCTCGAGAAAAGTGTGGCCTGTGGCCTAGACATCAGTGTCTAGGCTGCACGGAAGATTTCAGGCTTGCCTAGCCAGCCCCCACAACCACATACATCAATTTCTCACAATTTCTTTATAAAGATGTATTGATGTTTATGCCCTACTCATTCTGATTCTCTGCTAGGACACTGACTGTATGGACATGAAGGCTATGTGCTAGAAGGCATGGTTGATTAGGCACCTGCTGGGAATCTCAGAAATAACTGGAGGGTTTGGGGTAGTGAGCAGCAGACTGAATTTCCCACAGTGAGAGTGGAGGACCAAACCAGAGAAATATGGTTTTGTGATCATTATTTTGAAAATATGTTAACACTCAGGCTGTTAGGATCTGTGGCAATGTGATTCTATGCTAATGGACAGAATTAGGGATAGTGGACTTTGGGGGGAGTAAAGCCTGTCTCTGAATGCTATTTATGGACTTTGAGCTTTTCCTCAAAATATTTCTCTTAGTTCTTCATGCTTTGTAATTTCTACCAAAAAGACTAGGAGAATTAAAAAGAAAAAAATGCAGACTCTTTATAGAACTGGACTTAGACTACCAACTGGTGGATATTTAGCTTCATGGTCTAGTGCTAACAGAAACAAACACATAAAGAAACACATGCGCACAAATATTCTTAAGACAAAACAGGAGCAGACTTTAAACGATTCACTGTATGCCTCATTTTACAGAAGGAAAACTTAAGGCACAGAGGATGAAGTGGTGGGTCACTCATGATATTTTCATTTGACTGATTTGAGGATTGTTTTTGACACATCAGCCATATGCGCCTCCAAGGTTCAAAATGGAGTAAGACAGGCTAAACGCACAGGTTGGACAGATAGGAGATTTGGGGTGAGAATAAGGTTAGGATGAGGTTCAGAAGTGGTTGACCCTGAGGGACGGTTCTTAACACATTATCTTATCATAAAATTAGTGTTAAAATCAGTGTAAAATACATATTTAATAAAAGGGAAGAGCTTATTATAAATAGCAAAATGCCCATCATACCCTTCATGTTCTCTACTTCTTAGAGGCAACTCTTTTTTTTTTATATATATTTTTATTTATTTCTAGGAGAGAGAGAGAGACAGAGTGAACAGGGGAGGGTCAGAGAGAGAGGGAGGCACAGACTCTGAAACAGGCTCGAGGCTCTGAGCTGGCAGTCAGCACAGAGCCCGACGCGGGGCTCGAACCCACGAACCGCGAGATCATCACCTAAGTGAAAGTCGGACACTTAACCGACTAAGCCACCCAGGCGCCCACTTAGAGGCAACTCTTAATCTGCTTCTATTTTTATCACTTCATAGTTCCCAGTATAACTTAAAATTATAGGCTTGTATCTTTATTTAAATAATATTTATAAAATTCTTGTTATAAAAGATGACACATTAACTCTTATCATTGGTTACTTTCCTTCTCCATTCTCATTTCTTCTATTCAATACTTATTATTTTTATTTCTATTTTTTTTTTTAATATTTTTTATTTATTTCTAGGAGAGAGAGAGAGACAGCGTGAGCAGGGGAGGGTCAGAGAGAGAGGGAGATACAGACTCCGAAATTGGCTCCAGGCTCTGAGCCGACAGTCAGCACAGAGCCCGACGCGGGGCTCGAACCCTCGAACCGTGAGATAATGACCTAAGTGAAAGTTGGACGCTTAACCGACTAAGCCACCCAGGCGCCCCATATTTTTAGATTTCCTATTCATCACTACTATAATTTCATTGATACAGTTCAGTGGCATTCTTTCTTCTACCAGCTTTAGTCATTTTCTTGCATCTTGGCTTATTTAGGATGAGACTTTTAGGGTTTCACCCCTCTCTCCAAATTTCTTCCCTCATTTCCCACTCTGTCAGCCACAACTTTTCTTTTACATTCTCAGGATTTTAAATATTAATATTCTGTTCAGTAGCCCTACCTGAATCTTCTATAGTTTTCCTATAAATTGATTCTAAAAACAAAACTAATCAACAACAGTTACATTATTGTGACTATATAATTTCCCCCCCAAAGTAGGGCCAAGTAGTATGCTTAGTAAACACCTCTTCTCTATTCATTTAGTGTCTACCTCTCTGGGCTGCTCAGTGGAAGGTCTTCCCAGCATAAAGGTCAAAAAGAATCTCTTCCCTTACACCTCATCAGCTATTTAAGGTCTTATGAAGTTTTTATTTTGTTTACTTGTTTATTTCTCTCTTGTTTTTCCAAAATTTTTTGGCAAAAAATGATATACTATGTCATACTCTCATCGTTTAGCCAGCTCCAGCTTCATGATGATTTTGTTTATTGCACCAAGTCTTCCAACTCTTCGGAGGAGACTTCCCTACCAGAGCCTACGGGGCCCATCTGGACTGGCTGCTTTCCAAGCTTGCAGGATAGCTATGTTGTTCCAGACATACTCTTTTCTAGACCAAATTCGTGTTTTCCTTCCTGGAAATGGTTACGATTATTTTGTTGTTGTTGTTGTTGCTCTAAACTTTACAATGATTTTTCACTCCCTCTACTCAGGAATCAGGAAATCCTTCTCTGCTGAAAATGTCTTTCCCAATTTGGGAGATTTTTTTTTTTTTTTTTTTTGCCTGTTGCTTCTTTGATAATATTCTTTCCCCCATTTTCTCTGTTCTCTCTCTCTGAGATTCTAAGTCAAAAGATGGTTTCTTGGGGTACCTGGGTGGCTCAGTTGGTTAAGCATCCAGTTTTGACTCAGGTCACGATCTCACGGTTCATGGGTTCGGGCTATGTGCTTACAGCTAGCGCAAAGCCTGGAGCCTGTTTCAGATTCTGTGTCTCCCTCTCTCTCTGACCCTCCCTTACTCATGCTGTCTCTCTTTCTCAGAAATAAATAAAAAAAACATTTAAAACATTAAAAAAAGATGTTTCTCTATTTCTCTTATGTTTTCTGTCATATTGTATTTCTCCTTTTTGTTCTGATTACATTTCTTTATATTTTCGTCCTTTATTTTTCCTTTAGTTTTATTGTTTTTTTCTATCCTATTTTCAGCCTCTTTACCAGACTCTGCTTTGTCCTTTTTCTTTACATCCTGTTCCTGGATGTCAAAACTTTTTGTATATGGGAGTTCTCTTTTTTTCCCTGTGGTTACTTTGTTGTTGCTGTTGTTGATGATCTTTTTATTTTTCTTTATGCTGCTGTACTTTCTCGCATATCTGGTTGCCTTTGATTTGTTTCTTCATATTTAAGAATGAAGGATCTGGTAAAAGCACATTCCTTGTTATACTGGTTTCCAATATTGGCTTTCAGATAGCTGCTCCACTGAGTGGAAATTCTGAGAGGGAGTTCTGTTTACAGAGGCAGAGCTTGTGCAATGGCAGGCTCAACTTTACAATGAGAAGATGTGAGGGTGGCTGTCAGGTGTGGTTTCTCCCAAAGTCAGAGTGAGGGGGCTTGACTGTGAGTGTCAGCATCACACTGGAAGTCTTGGCTCCCCAGAGGCCTTGCAAATGTCAGTAATGAGAGAGATAGAGACAGCAGAATTTCACTGGTGATCTCTTCTCTGTTTATATTTTCAGTAAATCTGTCTGTTTCCAGGTTCCCAATCAATCCTTCCCCCTGAGCCCAGAGTCTCTCTGATATTCTGGTTGGCAGATGGTGGCACCCCTCATACTCTAACACAGGTCCCTCATGGAATATTCCAGGTCATGACTTCTTTTACTATAGTCCATCAATAAACTCCCATCTGTGTTCTATCTTCTGAAGATTTACTAAAGTCTTTCATGTATTGGTTGTTCTTGCCCTCTGTCTGTACTGTTTTCTTGAGGCTGTGTGTGTGTATTTCTGAAATATTTCAATCTGTTCTGGGAGATATGGGGCATAAAGGCATGTACCCTTGAACAGTTTGATTCCCTTTGATGCTAAAATGTTTTATTTTATTAGTGCCAGTGTGTGCTTTTCTGATTCTTAATAAAATTGCCTTCCCATATTTGTTTTGATGATGTTGGTTTCATGGCACAAAAATTATTTCATATCTATTCTGTAGAGTACAAGCTTACAAAGGAACATGGAGATAGTTTTTGTTTCTTCCAATTAATAAATCAAGGACAGGCTGAGGACCTCTACGCATTCTGGAACATGATATGCACTTTGGTACATAAAAGTACAACATATTGTTGCTACCTTCTGGGAGTATAAATGATAGTGGCAGGGACAAAGTTATTCAGGAAAACAGGAATCAATAAAAGAGATTATATAATTAAATCCCAAATTGTATAAAACAGGCTGATTGTTTTTTAAGCTCTTTCATCAAGACTGAGAGCCATGACGACTGGAGACAGTGTGGGTGGCTCCCTAGAGGAGCTAGAAGCTGAGGTGGCATAAATAGGACTATCGTCAGAGAGAAGGTGGGCAGATAGGAATGATCAAGGCACAGAAGACCCAGTGAGGGCTAGCTTATTATGGCCTAATGAATGAGACAAAACTCAATTGAATGTGTCGAATCAGTTTTTTTGGTCAGTAAACACTAATTGAGCATCTCCTATGTGCAAACAAGGTATTGTGTTGGGCACTAGATGGGTAAAACAGTGAAAGAGATCTTTGTCTCTTTCTGTTTATATAAATAGAGCTGATGGGGACATGACAACCTATGTTAAGACAGCTTCAGATTTAGGTTTTTCAATCTCTTCATTTGTAAAACAAAGACGTAAGATGGGTGATAGAATCTCTAAGCCTCCTTTCAATGATTATAACTTATTATTCAACAATCACGTTTAGAAGTACTTAGAGTTGTTGGCTTATTTTGTTTCATATCTAGGGGTTTTCAATCTGCTGCAGCTGCATGGCAAGAACATGCAGATCACCAATATTCATTAGTTTTTCAAAGATAAATATTAATGATTAATCTTTCCATCACCGTAATTGGTTTGGTAACATTGTAACAAGGTATTAAAGCACTTTCCACTAAGACAGTCTTGTGAAAATACGGAGAGATTGTAGATTTGGGCAGGACTAAACCTACTACTCTTTGCTGATCAAACAGATGCAAAAGCCACTGGGGAAATAGAAAAGGGAGGGAAATCATACCCAGTTGAGCAACCTTGTCTCCAGTGAGAAGGAGCTTAATTAGGGACTTCAATATCTATTCCAGAGAAATGGAGAAGTAAATTTCTAAGCCTATTATTTTTTTCATTTTCAAGCCATTGTCTCTGGATTTTCTGGTCCTTTTTTCCATAACTGCAAGATGGCTGTCTCAGCACCAGCCATCACATCCATGTTCAAGATAGGACGAAGAAGAGAGAAGAGCCAAAAATAGCCAGAAATTACAACACTGATTCCTGTCTCCACTCCAGCAGACTTCTCCTTACAGATCAGAACGATCACATGGTTACCTGTAAGAAAAGGAGGCCGTAAAGATTTCCAGCTGCTTTACAAAGACCATGAGGATGAAGGGGTTGGGAATGCCTTTCGTGTAGCCAATCACCAATGTCTGCCCCATTATCTCATAAGTGAGCAGCATACTTTGAGCAAAGAAATGCTTAACATTACAGATTTTTCCCCACAACTATGTGCCAAGATAGCTTACGGATTGATGTTCATCTACTTAGCTACTCAACAAATATATTACTCTGAGTCAGGCACTATGCACAGCGTTCAGTTAAATAAGACATAGTCTATTCCCTCAGGGAGCTTCCAGATGAGACAAATAGACTAAAACAAAGGGAGCTCACCTAAATCAGTTTGAAGTTGGAAGAGGCTGGGAGGAGCATTTTGAACCCGGCACTGTCTTCAATTTGGGAAATACAAAGACAGAAGAAGCTCTCAGTTCAGTGAAAGAAGACAGACAGGTAAGTGGGATAAGGGATCAGATGGAGGTTCCTGGCACCTTAGTTCTTCCATTATTCTGGCGTTTGGGACCAAAGAATCATTACTTTTCTTAATCATTTTTTTTTAATGTTTACTTATTTATTTACCTCTTTATTTATTTATTTGAGACAGAGAGACAGAGAGAGAGAGTGCACAAGTGAGGGAGACACAAAGAGAGAGGGAGAGATAGAATGCCCAAACCAACCGAACCACCCAGACGGCCCTTCTTAATTATTTTAAAACAGATCTTAGATGTTTTATATATCTCTCAACTTCTACACCCCATGCTCAGGCCCTTCGAAACTATATTCTTTCTAAGCTCTATAGGCTTTCTGTAGGTTTTTTGGTAGAAACACACACACACACACACACACACACACACTTTCTCCTACCCTCAAGTTCTATGACCTGAAGGCCTCTTATCTTCTCTTTTACCCTCCATGTCTTCTTTCCTTTCTATGTCTTTCCTTCTCTCAATGTTACTTTATTTATTTATTTTTTTAAACTTTAATGGTTATTTATTTTTGAGAGAGACAGAGAGACAGAGCGTGAGCAAGGGAGAGACAGAGAGGGAGGCCCAGAATGTGAAGCAGACTCCAGGCTCTGAGCTGCCAACACAGAGCCCCACACAGGGCTCAAACTCACCAATCGTGAGATCATGACCTGAGCTGAAGTCGGAAGCTTAACCGACTGAGCCACCCAGGCGCCCCTCAAGGTCATTTTAAACTCATGAAGGAGTCTCATGAATCATTCATCTGAAGAATGCACACCTACATCCGATATTCAGGTAATATGATTCTATGGGTTGTTCAGGTATTGATGTTTCCATAACATAGGCACATAATTACTGTCCCGAGCCCCCTGCATGCCCCCCACACTCCTGCACCTTAGACTTTTCTCTACACAGTCATAAGCCAATGGGTTAGTACCTGGCATTGCATGAGACCTAGAGGACGTCGCTTTATTACCCATGCCTTTTGGTTCTTAAATACGTTTAATATCTTTTCTGAGCTATTCAGTAGCACATAGAGTCTGCAAAACTCCAATGCCTCCAGAGGCCAGTAGATGGTGGAACCTGGTACAGGAAGCTGAGTGGGACCAGAGATTGTGCAGCACCAGGGACAGAGTGCTCGTGTCAAAGGACATCTTCAAGCGGTGGCTCCTGGACACTGAGAATTCTCAGGAGTCAGAATATGGGTTGTAACGTTAGCTATGAGAAGGAATACGGTGAAAAGAGCTTTTTTAATCCCTCAGGAAATAAAGATTATGTTTATAGCATTTTAAATAGTATATATAACCTGATGTGTTATAGAGTTTAAATTAATTAAGGATCAGTAAATGCATGCGGGAGTCTCAGTCACTCTAACACAAGTTACTGTAACAACACACATGCACACTCACAGAGATTGGATTAATATCCTCCATAATTTAATAGTCATAGTGCTTCGAAGAAGCAAAACAAATTAGAGTCCAAGCATCTGTGATATTTATTTTGCCCAAAGTAAAAATACAGCAGAGCTGGAACGACCATATTGCTGTATTTTTATCTAGGCAACGAGATACATTAAGCTACAAACATTAAGCTACATTAAGCTACAAACTGGTGATTCGCCGCTGAAGCTTTAAAGAAAAGGCCAAGTTGCTCACCCATCTTCTCTGGGTTTTAATTCTCCCGTATAATCTGTGCCCATAGCTCTTTCCTAAATCTCTTTGAGGAGATCATTTCAGACAACACAGAGTACGTCTGGGTTGCAAAAGCATCCTCCAAGAGAGTGTCCTGCTGCCTACCCGCCTCAGTGTGCTGGGCTTAAGCTGATGTGTCTGTCTTTGGTTCTTCCCACGAAGCCCAAGTCTTAGGTCTTGTTTCATCAGGGCGATGGTGCCAGCCTGAATGCTTCTTTTAAAAATTTTTAATGTTTTATTTATTTTTGAGAGACAGCGTAAGCAGGGGAAGGTCAGAGAGAGAGGAGACACAGAATCTGAAGCAGGCTCCAGTCTCTGAGCTGTCAGCACAGAGCCCGATGCGAGGCTCAAACCTAGAGTCGTGAGATCATGACCTGAGCCCAAGTCAGACGCTCAACCGACTAAGCCACCCAGGCGCTGTCAGCCAGAATGCTTACTACGAGCCACTGACAGTTGGAATGATGGCTTATGAAAAATAGAAAGTTAATGTAAAATGTCAATCCAGATGAAATGGAGCAATCAGTTGTTTTTCTAGAATTTTCTGTGTGCTCACCACATTTTAGAAAAGGAAGTGGATCGAATACCCCTTTCCCCCAAGGGCCCAGCACGACTGGCCATTGGTATGTGTTTGCAGTCTGTCTCCACCATTAGAATGTCACCTCCGCAAGGAGAGGGGATTTGTCGGTCTTATTCACTGTGACAACCATCCCAACACCTAGAGAAACACCTGGAAATGGAAGGATGTCACTATTTCTTGGTTAATAAATACACACATGAATAAATGAATGAGACGTGCGCATGGATGGCTGGAAAGACCAATGTGATGGAGACGGGGGCTTCCCTGCTCGAGACACAACAGCCCTGTTCGTTATTTGCAACCCTCAGGTGCCAGTTGAAGCATCAGCTGTGGTTTGTGAATGCCTCTGTTTACTTGAAGTGGTTGCTAAGAAGATACGGTGCCGATTTATGAAGCTAGTCTCTATTCCGAACCCAGCTTTCCATCTTCAGCCTTGTGACACAGGGCTAGCAAATATAGTTTGGGCTGCCTGGAGGAGGTAGAAGTGGGGGTGCATGCTGTGAGGTAGAAGTGGGGGGACATGTTTCTGTTCCCCTTTCTGTCAACAGCACACCCAGCAGCAGCTGCTCTCTCTTGGCAGCCATGACTGTTCCATTTTGTTTTCCAGTTTCTTCAAAGCTCCCCTTATTTCTGCAGAGCTGTCTGCACCAGCCAAGCAATGCCTTCTCTGCAGCGGTCTAGTAGGCTCCAAGGGCTCTTTCCCCACCCCCAAGTTCTTCCCTCCACTGTGCCTTCCCTGTGGTGCTTCCTGCTTCTGGAAGCTCTCTCTGTATTAATCCCCTCAAGGTCCCTTTTTGCATTTTCCACCCTTTAACATTTATTTAGGCAATTCTTTAATTGATGATAATTACTTTACACTACATCTATCTGTTAAATGATTAATATGCTTTCTAGTTTCCTGAACTGGACTCCAGTGGACAAAGATTCTCATCATGTTCTTTGTCCTAAAGCTCTATGTGTTTCTACAAATTCACCACCTTATACTTTAAGGCTCTAACAATTCACCACAAACTGTCAGAACTTTTAAAAATGTAATTTAATTTAATTGCAGGATTTCTTTTAATTTAGAAAGATCTCTCTGATGATGGGTACTTACCTAAAACACATGGAAGTGTGTACAACATACAAATACCATAATTCCATTCATCAACGTCAATACATTTCAGTTGGATCAGTGTTTGTTTACTCTTAAGAGCATCTCTTTTTAAAAATACAATATTAAAAAAACTGCAATGAATGGTCCGTGAAATTCCGAGGTCATCATCTCTTTTCATGAAACCGGACGGGAGAAGGACTTCCTATAGGTTTATAATTTTATCCCCAGACAGACAAAACAGATTTTTTTCAGACTGAATAATTTGAGTAGATTTCAAGAGGGCCTCAACTTGACAGACCACTTGCTTGTTCCTGCCAGAGGCCATTCACAGCAGCAAGGATGCAAGTACACAGAATTTGAAAACCATACTTTAGGAAGCTATCCTTTCCTGCTGGGACAGAGTAAGGGCTTCCAAACAGCTACTTAGGAACTCCTGGGCTGGGACCAGACCAGGGACAGTATGGCCATCTACAGTGACTGAAATTCTGTGTAAGCTCACAATTATGCCCACCGTAAGGCTTTCTGCCTCGGAATCGTGACCTAAGGTCCAGCGATCCATTTGATTTTACTGATAACAGCATTTCCTCATATTCTGCAGAAGATGAAAATGTAATGCAATGGGAAGATTCCAGCCAGCAGTAGAGAGAGTGTTGCTTGACTTGTGGATAGGGCATAAAAGTGCTCCTCTCTCTCTCACCAATTTCCATGGCTCCTGTCTGCTGAGTGCCTTTTAGGTGCAAAACATTACTGTAGGCACTTTACATGCAGTTTTCTACTGGTTCTCCACACACCTGTGTTTGTAGATGTTATGGTGACAGAATTTATCACAAGTCCTGAGCCCAGAATTTAATCACCCACAGCTAAAAAGTGGTGGAGTTAGTCCTTGGTCAAGAGGACCTGAAGTTTTATCTCTTTATTTTCCTTCCTTCCACTAACAGGTGATGTGCTCTCATGAATAATCTTGCAGGACATTTTTCCCATCTTCCATTAACAAAGACCACGAAGGACTTATTGTCTCTTGCAACTTTTTTAATAGGCATTATTTTTTCCGTTTCAAAAACAGATATCATGTCATTTCTTGTAATTTTCAATAGATTTTATGGCGTCATTTTGATTGCTAAAGATGCCCCTTAGAATTTTAGATCTGAAACTACCGATCACTCAGAAATTCCTCCTTTATTTAATTTTAATGTCATCTGGGTCCTTAGCACTTCAGGTTTCACATTTCCTCTGTAAGAAGCCCTCCAGCATCCGATGGGCACTTCCTTTACTGTTTTTACTGAAATTGTATAATTTGGGGGTGTATTATTTAACAAACTTTGAAAGAATATTTATTATACATTTGGTGCTGGAGTGAACTTCTTACCGCAATCTTACTAAGATGTGTAATATCGAAAGCCCAATTTATAAATAAGAGACACTGAGGCTTAGATGGTAATTGCTCAATGTCACTAACTAGAATAGAAGGTAGTGGATCTGTGCCTCAAACCCAAGTTTGTCCACAGCCCATAGCCTGTCCCCTGACACACTAAAATCTATCCATGTCCACCACATCATGCCATCACCCTAAACGTGACTCAGAGTGATGGTTCACAGAGCACATGACTGATGCCCTCGCTGCCCCGTGTGTTCACTCCAGAGCCCCAGTCCTGTGCAATGCCCATAGAGCCATGATCTAACTCCGTTATAACTGACTTAATTTCTGTTGCCCCAGTTTAAGGGGTAACAGGCACGAAAGGAGTCTTTTTCACTGTTTCATTCTAGCTTTTGGCCTAATGAGGAGCCCATAGTTGGGATTTAACAAATATTTATTAAATAAATGGATTAATGATTCTAGACTTGCCAAACAAATGCTCAACTTTGCTTTCTGTGCCTATATCTACCTGGGGGAATTTCCATCTGCTTCAGCCACCATCAGATCCCGATGAATAAACACGTAGTTGTTGTCAGGTCGGTGACAGATACTTGTTGTTGACAAAGCTGATTAAGGGACATGGAGAAATTACTTCTTTGATTATCTACAGGAGGGATGGGAAAACTTGAGTGGACATTTTTATAACAACACACTGAGCTGAGATTATATTGGCTGTGTCTTTTTTTGTTGCGGGTGGCATAAACCCAACGTAATATATAGCTGGGAAACAGTGTTGAAGCTGGCTGCCGACCCTGATGGACCCCAGAGCCGAACAATTGTTTAGGTTTCTCCCCACATTCCCCTGCCTTTCTCTTTATTTCATTTCTCTGACCCTGACTTCACTCTACAGAAAGGTTCTCCCCATTTGACCAAAGAGGAAAACCGGGATGGGAGGACCCTAAGTCAACAGGTCTTAGAGGGCTTCCAGCAGGGTCGGCATCACCCAGAAGCTGGTGGGAAATGCAGCTTTTTGGGCTCTATCCCAGACAGCGACTAAGAAGCTCTGAGAGCATGGACCAGTAATCTCTCTTTTATCAAGCTCTCAAGCTATTTTGATGCACACTAAAATTTGAGAACCATTGGAATAAAGGATGGAAAGTGAGTCATGAAATAAATGGGCATCACCCAGTGCTACGTTTCATGTACAGAAGTAGAGGCGCATGGAGATGGCCCCAAAGGACAGATGTACGGTTGGAATTTATCTGACATACAAGTCACTCACTTGAGAAGAGCCTAATTAACCCACCTTAATTATGTCTTTATCTCTATTTGGAAGAATTTTCTAAAAGAAAAGAATTTGGTGAAATGTAGTAATAGGGGATATTGTGGTAAATCTCACCTTTAAGACTTACAGACGCATTGAGGAGAGTGGGGTCTGTGCTTCACCCAAGAAAGGCATTCAGAGTCAAAATCCCAGAGTTCCATAAGAACTTTGGGAACTCCGTAGCTTCCACTTTTATTTTTTGTTAAAAAAATTTTTAGCACCATTCTTTTACTGTATGGTAGTTGGTAATAAAATCGTTGGATGAAAATGGGTTGTTTGTTAATTTGGGGAGATAGCACAAAGAAGAAAAGATCAGAAAGAATTGTGATCCCCTCTGCAACAGGTCTTGGGAAAAGGGCATCCCAGTAGATGAAAAGAGAAGTCACAGCTCAGAGGAGGAGAGGAAACCTGCTGGAATTCATTGTGCTGCCAAGAATAGACGAGCCCCCAAGGACTGCAAAGGATTCCTAGGGACCTCAGTTCCTACCTCAGAAGTAGTAACAAGGCACTTTGAAAGGCCATGTTCTGTGCAGCTGCCCCCAACCTTATCTGCAGGGGTTACGTTGTAAGACCCCCTGTGGATGCCTGAATCTTATATATACTATGTTTTTTCCTAGACATGCGGAGCCACGATAAACTTTCACTTATAAATCAGGCACCGTAGGAAATTAACAACAATATGAGTATGAATTATATGAATGGGGGCCTTCTCTCTCTCCAAATACCTTCTTGTGATGACATGAAATGATACAATGCCTACATGATGACGTGAAGTGCGGTGAGTGATACGGGCATTGTGAGCAGCTTTAGGCTACTCTTGACCATCAGAAGGAGGACCATCTGCTTCCCAACCATGATTGACTGCAGGTAATTGAAACCATGGAAAGCGAACTCACAGGTGAGGGGTGACTACTGTATTAGGTTTCTTTTCAGACGATAATTGTTTTTATTCTTCTTTGGTCCTTTAATTTTTTTTCAAAGAGATTTTCCCTCCTTTCTGGGCTAATTAGAATTTTCCTGGATAGGGTTGTCATGGAGAGAAGGTTGTCAGAATGTTTCTTCGGGACCGTAAAATTGATGGCAGCTGTTTGGTAGTTCCTGAGCTAAAATTAAAGTAGCAAGAGCTAAGCTAAACAGTAAATCTAAATAATATAGTAATTTACAATTGAATAATCCTAATAGTTATTCTAAATAAAATCATTCTAAATAATAACAGAAATATATAATGGCAAACACTATTGATCTTTTACGGTGTGCTAGATCCTTCAGTTGTATTAACTCAGTTAACGTTCCTAGCTACTGTCCATTTCACAAATGAAAAAAAAAATGGATGCAGCTTGTCTAACTCCGTTTTCTTAAAAATACATAAACCCATGAAGTTCTGTCCTCAGAGCTTAGGCAGTTTATCATTGTATAATACTACCTCTTGAGAGAAAGTGTATTTCATCAAAGCGTGCCGAAATCTACAAACATTTAATACTTCTCAGCATTGAGAAGGCCATTGCACATCGATTTCTTTAGGAGGCCCTCTGTATGAAGATAGGATCCAATTCCATCCTATCATCACCATGACATAGTACTACAGCTGGACATTAACCTCTTCTTGAGAAGCATTTCCATCAACTGACCCTATAGAGAGATTAGTAGTTCTACCCGTAATTTATATTCTTCTTTACAATTACTTGACCTCTTCACCATGAAGGGTAAAGACTCTTTACCATCTGATTTGTTTTTATGGGAAAACTAACTTCAAGTTAACTTAGGAAGAAAAACATGAACCTGTGACTGAGTAGGAGGCTGAGTAACTTGTAACCCGACTTCTTGACAAAGTGACTAACATTCACGTGTTGGGTTCTATTGTAATCTGCCATAGTTTTCCAGGACTCCTCAGAATGTTCAATTGTGTTTTAATTTCACTGCTGGCTTAGCTGATGAGTTCAGCTATTTTTATCTGAGCAGTAGTAGAGTCTAGCAAGATCTTACATCATTCCAAAGGAATCAATTTATAAGTTTTGTTTACTTCAAGATTCTAGCTGACACATAAATTTAGCAGCTACAGAAGTACAGATAGCATTACAAAAAAGCTATTAGCTCTTCTCTTAGAAATCATATTTATACATGAAATATAATTACCGCTCGAAAACAGTCTGTTTCCAGAGCTAAAAGCAATAAAGCCAAAGCAATAAAGAATTTACTATTGGTTCTCCTGGGAGAAGGAGACCACCAGCAGGATGGGAAAGAGGCTGGGTTGAGGTGTGGGACTGGGAAAGGGAAAGTAGAAAGAAGAGAAAGGGATCAAGAGAGAAACTAGGCTCTTCTCGACAGTGAGTATATTCCAGACTGTTCCATGAGAGCGGAGACTGGTGTTTCGAAGGAGCCAAAGTCTTCTACTCTCACTAGGAGAAGCTTTGTCAAAGTATTTTTCCAACCTGATAGAATTTTCTCACTGGAATGCTTTGCTCACAGATGTTTTCCCAAAAAGATGCTCTCTCTTCTCTTCCCAGATAACTGGATTTTTAAAAATTAATGAATACAACCCCAACAAGTTAGACAATATATAGTCTTTGTCCTTGAAGTTTAAATTCAGTTCAGCAAATACTTGTTGAGCACCTCGTATATGCAAGATACATTTCTAGGTGTTTTGAGAGATACCAAGGGGAATAAGATATGAGTCTTGTCTTCAAGAAGCTTAAGGTTTAGAAGGGAGAGACGCCATGCAATACTGCAGTTACTAACCGAGGTACTCCATGCCAGGAATTGTTCTCAGGGCTTTAGACATATTAACTCTTTTTATCTTCACAGTAATTCTGCGAGAATATGTCATCCTTATTTAATAGGCGGGAAATCCAAGGTAAAGAATCATTATAACTTGTCCAGTATTACACAGCAAAAAGTAAATGGGAACTTGGGATATCAGAAGATGACATATGTGCCTTAAAGTCATACAGTACATCAACATCAGAGCCTGGGCTATAATTCACATGGAGTCCCCTGACTCTTGACACAAGGCTCCTTTTATTAAACTTTGAAGTCTTTTTGTTTTTTTCTTAATAATGAATGGGGCTAAGAGGGATTTCCACACTCCGTCCAAGACTCCTGCTTGCTTATTCTGAGAAAGCAATCAACTTTAACTCCAACTTTGTTTTTCTAAAGAGCCTCGACAAGTATTCACTAAGGGCTTTATGAAACCTTAAGCAAAGCACTGTTTGTATAAATACCATTTTGAAAGAGTTTTCTGGCTAGAATTAATATAAACGTACACTGGCTGTTGACTTTAGGAAGGCCTTCATGTGAATATCAATTTTTGAAGTTTATTTATTTTGAAAATTCACTCATTTATCTAAAAATGTATGTTTTGGTTTAGCAAATTACAGTCAAAGTTGGTTATATTTTTTATTGGGGAAATTGGTTTTATTTACATAAAATAAGCATGCTAATTTTCCTAAATGATTTTCAGGACATTGGCAGGGCTGATATCATCAATCTGGACCCTTAGACAAAAAGTGAATGTCAGGTAGTGTCACTTTAATATCATATTTTTTAAAAATGTTTAATTTATTTTTTGAGAAAGAGAGAGCATGAATAGGAGAGGGGCAGAATGAGGGGGACAGAGGATCTGATGTGGGTTCTGCGCTGACAGTAGCAAACCCAGTGTGGGACTCGAACTCACAAACCTGAACCAATGTCAGATACTCAACCTACTGAACCACCCAGGTGCCCCCACAATGTATTTCTTATCTGCCTTCTCTTCAGTTATTGGATTGCCATATTTGTCCACCAACCACTTGGGATGGCTCACTCCTATGCTTTTGGCAGCCACTGAAGCTTCACTATTTTCTATTTCATTCTCTCAGATTCTATGCTTTTTCAGTTAAGGAAACAACTGCATGGATAAATCGGTTAGTGATAATGGGCATATTAGTTTCTCAAGGCTTCCATAACAAAGTGCCACAAAATGGTTGGCTAACACAGCGGAGTTTATTCTCTCCCCATTCCAGAGGCTAGAAGTCCAAAGTTAAGGCGTCGGCAGGGGGGTGCTCCCTCTGAAGGCCCTAGGGGAGGAAAACTTTCTTTTTTCTTCCGAGCTTCTGGTGGCTCCTGGCAATTCTTGGTTTTCCTTGGCTTGTAGCTGCATTAGTCTAGTCTCTGTTCTTTGCGTCTCCTCTATGTTTCTGTGTCTGAATCTCTTCCTTTCTCTTATAGAGACACCAGTCACTGGATCTAGGGCTCACTCTACTCCAGTATGACCTCATCTTAACTAATTACTTCTCCTTACTGCCCTGTTTCAAATAAGGGCACATTCTGAGGTCCCAGATGGATGTGAATTGTGGCAGAAACTATTTACCTAGTACAAGGGGTTTAATATGAGGAGGAAGAGGGAAAGTTCTACTCATCCAAACAAATACAGTAAAACCTTGGTTTGTGAGCATAATTCGTTTTGGAAACATGCATGTAATCCAAAGCACTTGTATATCAAAGCAAATTTCTCCTTAAGAAAGAATGGAAACTCATATTTGTTCCAGTACCCCAAAATATTCATATAAAATGATCATAGTACTGTAATATAATATAAAATATTAAAGAAACTATAAAATATAAAGAAAAATAAACAAATTAATCTTCACTTACCTTTGAAAATCTTCATGGTTGGTATGAGGGAGACAAGAGCGGAGGGTTATTGTGTAGGATGATTTCCACTATCACTAACGGAATCACTGCTGCCTATTGGCTCAATGGAATCTTTCTCTTTTTGTGCAACTTTAACAAGGAACCTATCCAATGAGAACTAGAAGGAGGCAAACATTCCTAAGCTTACTCTTGTATGGAAAAGCAAAGGAGCATCCAAAGTGTGGTAGGGATCCCTCCCTAAAGAGAGAGAAAAAAAAAGGAGAGAGGACTTCAAAGTCACCTAGATATTCGCCTAGGTGCCTACATCCTCCATGACCTTGTAAACTGAGACAACTTAATCAGACTGCATGTTTATGTGTATTATCATATATGAGAGACAAAGAAATAGAAAATGTATTAAAAAAAAAAACTATTCCATGTGATGTGAGCTGCTCATTTCTTTGGGTATGAACCCAACAGAGCAGTGCTGGCACAAATAAAAGTTGCTTCCTGGAAAGAAAAGCCTCGGTGTTAGGACTCTGTGTGAGAATCCTGCTACAAAAGGTGGTTTGAAGTGACAAAAAAAAATACACTAGTGCCAGTTGTGGGCACCTTCCAACATTCTGAAAAATCACTGATTTCTGCCAAACACCATGGCCTGAGACCAAGCACCTGAGCATCCACAATCCCACAGTGAGTGAGAGAGAGAGAGGGAAGAACCATTGGCTTAGTTGTGATCATGTGACATTTGGTGTCATGTACTATTCATATTGCAGGACGTCGCTCATTTATCAAGTTAAAATTTATTAGAAATGTTTGTTCATCTTGCAGAACACTCAATACTATAAGTTACTCGCAGTCAAAGGTTTTACTGTATTGGTTTATTTTGAGAGGAATTGTAAGATTTTATCTGTCCAGAATTATTTTGTCTACAATTTTGTCATAGTTTTAGTTTTCCTTTATGGTTGATTAGAAATTTTCAATGACTTCCTTGAGCCAGACATCATCTCAAAGAGCCATGGTGACAAGTGCCCATGTTACTCAGGAGAAGAGGGAGGGTTATCTTTGGTTAGATTAATTCATCCACTTCACTAATTACCTTCCAAAGAGCAACAGAATTAGGTATGTCTTGAAAAGAAATGATTGCTAAAAAGAAAGAAAGCAACTTGAGCACAGTGTCAGACAAAACCTTTAATTCTCGGTTCCCAATCATGGGCAACTCTCTTGGGCAATTAAATTTGCATCCAGGGTTAGTTATTATTAGGATTAAAGAAAGACATGACAGGGGTGCGTAGCTGGTTAAGTCAGAAGGGCACACAATCTTTGATCTTGGGGCCGTGAGTTCTAGCCACAAACAAAAACAAAAACAAACAAGCAAACAAACAAACCCCCCAAAACTTAAAAAAGAAAGACACGGGCACGTGGGTGGTTCCGTTGGTTAAACGCCCGACCTCGGTTCAGGGCATGATCTTGTGGCTCGCGGGTTCAAGCCCCATGTTGGACTCTGTGCTGACAGCTCGGAGACTAGATTCTGCTTCAGATTCTGTGTCTCCCTCTTTCTTTCCTCCTCCCCTGCTCTGTTTCTCTCTCTAAAAAAATAAGCATTTAAAAATTTTTAAAAAGACAGTAGGTATTAAAAATAATAGCTAATATGTTTCTTACAATAAAAATAAAATAATAATACTATCAAAAGAGAATGGGGTTGCTATGTAAGAAGATGCCATCTAAAATGTATTTTACCTTTTTATTTTTTTTGAGGACATAATCTCCTATATTCCACACACAAGTAGGGGACAGTAGGCTACCTTAGAATGCAGAAACAAAAGATTTAGTATTTCCTGGGGTAGTGAAACCACCAAACTCCTCACCCGTTGTAAACTGTGGCTCAGTTTACCCACACCTCATGTTTGACAGCGTGCCAATGTTGGGCCTGCTGACTGCACGAGCCCAAACACAACCCTTCCCCAACAGGGCACAAATCCCATCCTTCCTGCAATAATTTGTTTGTGTAGGTAGGGTAACTCTAAAGACTAAAAGGAAGTGAGAAGGAGCACCAGAGTGGCTCAGTCAGTTGACCCACCAACTCTTCATTTTGGCTTAGGTCAGGATATCACAGTTGTGAGACGGAGCCCCCCGTTGGGCTCTGCGCTGAGGTGGGGCCTGCTTAAAATTCTCTTCCTACCTCTCCCTCTGCGCCTCCCCTGCTCATCTGCATGCACTCTCTCAAAAAAAATATTGTTATTTTAAACAATAAAAGGAAGTGAGAAGATGCCACTTACAAAGAGAAGGTAATGTGGGTAGTTGGCGTATTTCTGTGTATGTAGCCAGCTCTTCGAGATAGGGTTCTGACTGCATATATGAACCTCAGGGTTGTTTTGTTTGTTGGTTTTACACCAACTGTTAGACCAATCTCTTGCTCACTCCTTCTCAGTTCTTCCCATTAGTCCCAAGTTTGCAAAAGACAGTGCCTAGGTAAGCACTGGGCTTGTGGTGGCTTAGGCCTGGGATTGGCTGAGTCTGCAAAATCTATTAATGTGGTGATACTTCTGATAAATTGTCACTTAACACCCAGTTTTGGTCTCGGTATTTCTATCTCAGGGTCTTTGGTGGATGTCTTGCCTTTCCTGATCCCCTCTGCACATTGCCATCGTCGCCACCACCTGTCTGGCCCCGCAGACCCCGCGGTTGTTGCCTGCGGTAGGGTTCAGGCAGAGCTGTCTTTTTAACAAACGCTCACTAGGGAGCAGCACACTGACAGGTTTAAAGCCATATATACTTTTCACTGGGTGGATTCATTTAACTTGAAGCAGTAATTTCTTATAAAGGTAAAATGTATATTTTCACATGGAATTCTTTATTTGAGTATTTTTATTGGACTCTTGGGACAAAAATATTCAGGTAATAATACTTTCCTGACACTCACTGGCTCTAGAAATTTAGCGAGGCTCTGTGGGAAGGCAAAATAGTATAGTGTTTGCTTCAGGGAGGTCAAAACACATCTTATTTTTCTCATCCTAAATGACCCCCCCATTCTTCTACTTTGAGGGGGAAAAATCAAGAAAGTGGCTCTATCACACGGTTCATTCCATTTCCTTCAATCTATCTTTCTTTGAAATGTCTACCACTGCCAACAGCAAAAGATTTTCTAAGCAAAACAAAAATTTGTCCTTGCCGAAGGAAAAATAAGGGTCATTGGAAGAGGCTCCAATAGTGGACTGAAACTAATATCGCCCAAATCCCTCTTTTCTTAGCATGATCTTTGTACTTTGAATCTTGAAATGGAAGAACAAGGAAAAATTGTGCTATGTTCTATGTACTACATTAGCCAATGTTACAGATAGGATCTTATTTAAGAAAAAAGAACTTCTATCACCTGTAAATACCCCAAAATAATGTCTTACTTTCTCTCTTTTCCTTATAAACACCCCTCTGAACCTCCCTTTGTCACCCCCTCACCCCAAGCCCTGTGTGTCGTTTATCTCAAAGTTGATTGTGGAAAGGAGAAACATTAGTAGAGTTCAAGTCCATTTATCTCAATAGATGAATTAACCTGTAACTAGTGGGTTACCACTAATTGGTATGAAAGTTCAAAATAAGTGCAGTTTTCCATGCGTACTGGCAACTAGAACTTATATCCTTATGTAGTTTCAATCCTATAGTACACATGAAGGAAAAGAAGTGACATAAGTACATATAGTGTTCTGGTAACATAAAGAAACAATAAGATAAAAATAGAGTGTCTGCTGCTGAAGCTGGAAAGTGGTCAAGCGCATAGCATAGAAAAGTGTCGAAGGTAAAACTGAGGTCCAGAAAGTTAGATAACAAAGAGTGGCCCCTGGATTTAGCTAAACAGGAAGGGAAAACTTCTTGAGATTGAGATAATTAGACTTGGAAAGTAAAATGTTTAAGGAAAATGTTCTTTCCTAAAGAATGTGTTAGAATTAAGCGATGATCACTCATTCAGATATTGTAAATACATGTCGGGGCACCTGGGTCGCTCAGTCAGTTAAGCGTCCGGCTTCAGTTCAGGTCATGATCTCACAGTTCGTGGGTTCGAGTCCCGCATTGGGCTCAGCGCTGACAGCTAGCTCAGAGCCTGGAGCTTGCTTCAGATTTTGTATCTCTCTCTCTCTCTCTGGCCCTCCCTTGCTCTCTCTCTCTCTCTCTCAGAAATAAATAAAACATTAAAAAATTTTAAAAATACATGTCATAAACATGAAGGTGAGGCACACTGGGGTCAAAGGACATCTTTGTCTTTTGAGCTAGTTCCACATGGGGCTCGAGAGGAGGAACCAAGAACAGACTTGATGTGAGAGAAGGAAGAAGGGAAGATGCAGCTGAGAGCAAATTGTTCTCTGTCCATGAGATGAAGTGGAATTTTGTACTATTGGTTAGAAATGTACATGGCACAGGTCCCAGAATGCATTTTTTAAAGATGTCTTACTGTACAGATTGAATGGAATTACATGACTACCTGCTCTGATAGATCCAGTAAGGCAGACCGAGGATCTCACACTCAAGTTCTCAAGTCTGCAATGTGTTCCTCAACATAGGATACTACATTTAACCTATCTTTTGTCTTTTAATGCTCAAGGCTGTGCCCATCACATAATCATCTTAGGTGGTTACTGGGGACTCATTTGCCAAGAGCTCATCTTCAGAAGCTGGAGGCCCACTGTGGGGCATACTCATAACAAACCTCCGGTATCTCTGAAAGAGAGAATTCTGAGGTCATTGGTTTTTCTACTTTCCCCTCATGGCGAGTTCCTACTGTGTTACCATGGAGCAACCCTGCAAACTGAATGTGGCTTTATGGTGTCAAGAGTTATCAGTTAACACAATCCAAGTAGGTTATTCATTCCCTGACATGACTGAAGATACCACCATACCCTTCCACTAACCCATCTCCTCTGCTGAAACCTATTATTTTCTCCTATCACATGGTGATAAAAAAGCCAGACATTGGCTCCTCCTTTGGGTAAATATTTGTAAATAGATATTGTGGGATGGGATGAGTTATTGCTCTAAGCCAAGACTTTTCAACCTTGACATTTGGGGCACTCTTAGCATTTGGCTAGGTACTTCTTTGTCTTGGGGGCTGTCCCTGTGTATTCTAGGATGTTTAGCAGCACTTGACCTCTACTGCTAGATGCCAGTAGCACAAAAATATCTCCAGACACTGCTAAAACTCCCCTGTGGGGCAAAATCACCCTGGTTGAGAACCACTGCACTGAGCCACTTATTTTAATGTTATTTATGGGGGGGGAGGGGAAGAGAGAGAGTGAGACAGAGGATGTGAAGCAGGTGAAGCAGGTGAAGCAGGCTCCTCACTGACAGCATAGAGCTGATGCTGGGCTCGAACTCATGAACCATGAGATCTTGACCTGAGCCAAGGTTGGACACTTAACTGACTGAACCACCCAGGCACCCCACCTGTACTGAACTGTTTATCTCCTATCAATTCCATGTGACTTGGATCCAAGAGTCTAACAGAGTATTGACAGAATGAGAGGTTTCTGGAGCTCAGGAAAACCAGAACCTCAGAAGGCTGTAGGAAGTGGCTACAAAGGGTAAGTGTGAATGGGCTATTACGACACAGAGGTAACTTCCAGAGAACCACAGCAGACTGGACAAGGGGTAGGCAAGGATGAGGGGCTGAAAGAAAGACAGCTGAAAGGAAGATGAAATATTGAGAACAATGTGGCTTTTCCCTTAGTGCTTACACAGATAACCAGAAAATGAACACCACAATGGACAGTTAAAAAAACTAGGATCTCTTCTCTGCTTTGCTCACCTCTTGGTCTTGAAATCATGACTGTACCCTTAGTTTCCTTATCTATGAAATGTGGCTCTGTTTCCAGACCTGATTATCTCCGATTGTTGTGTTAAGGTAATTCATGAGAACATATCTTGTAATTGTGTTCTCTATGAAAGTGTCAAGAATTACTATTTTTGTATGGCCGTGCCTCACATATAAGTTGGAGGCTGAGAGGATGTAACTCAAAACTATGGATGACCTGGGGGTGGAGAGAGTCAAATCCATCCCAGGGAGAATCACGTAGTTTATTTAAAACCCAGGCTATGTTTCATAACCTAACCCCGGGGCTCAACAGCACATTAAGGGGCATCCAAGAGTGAACAGTATATCTGAATAGATGGGAGAGTAAAATTCAACTCTTAGCGTCTTCCATAGAAAGGAATTTCTGTGAATCTCAATGTGCAGGTGTAGGTCTTCCCAAAAAGGAAATCTTATTTAATCTCAGCAATAAGATCATGATATGTCTGTAACTTGCTTGTGTTCCATGGTGGAAAGAATACCTACCTTTTCAGTACCTCTGTACACAGAACAATCATGGACTCCCCCCCCCCCCCACTTATATCCTGCATGGAGAGCTGATAAATCTTTCTTAAATCATACATATTTTTTAGGACTGGAATTGGCTGGTAGACAACAGAGGAAAAAGTGAAAACTCCAGTTGGAAAACCTAAGGCAACAACACCTTTTGGAACTTCCTAAAAAGTTCTGTTGAGGATCGGTTCAAGTTTTGAGGCAAGATTTAGTGCTTATTTGCACAACCCTAGTCAAAATAACTAAACATGTTTACCCTTGGCAGTCTAGACTTTAGTACTGGGCCAAGAGGAAAAACGATATCAACTAAGATGAACCCAGTTCGTACCGGAACATACCACATGTAGCAGAATTCAGAAAGTGTAGATTTAAGTACAGGGGCTGGATTAGCCTCATCTCCTCTTTATGTAGAAACTTAGACATCATTTCAAATTTTCATTTTCATTTCCAAATTTTCTGTAGACCAAGCTACAAATAAAGCTATGTGGAAATGTGTTTTAGGCTTTCTATCTCTGAAATGCTGCTGGAGATTACACCCATACTAAGTTGGAAGCTGAGAGCTTAATTATAGTAAAATCTAGTAATGTAGGAGGTAGTAGCTGAGATGCCAGACTGCTTTTTCCTTTGTTTCTGGCCTTTGGGGATGGTTTCTAACCCTCTTCTTTTATACTTCTCCCTCCTTTCATTTTCTCAAACCAGACAGCTTACCCTAAGGGCACATTGTTACAGCAGCCATCTTCTAAGGGGTGATTAATAAGTAACTACAGTTTAATGATACAAGGAATAGAAGGGCTAGTAGCCAGAAAGACAAAGGTGACTTGAGAAATGTTGGGAGGTTTTAAGAAAAATAAGTGTTCTAAACCGGTGTTAAACTTGACTGTCAAATTCTAAGACTTCAATAAGTGCATCCCCAGAACAGTACAGAGAGTAGAGTGTTGTAGCTTTTAATGATGAGGTTTGTTGAAAATATGCAGTAGTGTCTGCAAAATTAGCAGCTCCCTATCACTGAATGATTTCTAATACGAAGAATGGTCTCTTCCATGTTAAGGATATCCACAAAATATATGGAAAAGTCTTCATGATTCCTACTTAACTGAAAATTGTATGACTTGTATGTGTTGTTGGATTCTTAGAACTCTTACAAGAAAAACACTGAAACCATGTTTTTTTTAAAATATAATTTATTGTCAGGTTAGCTAACATACAGTGCATACAATGTGCTCTTGGCTTTGGGAGTAGAGTCGCATGATTCATTGCTTACATACAACATCCAGTGCTCATCCCAAGAAGTGCCCTCCATAATGCGCATCACCCATTTTCCTCTCTTCCCACGGCCCAGTCAATCCTCAGTTTGTTCTCTGTATTTAAGAGTTTCTTATGTGTTTGCCTCGCTCTCTGTTTGAGACTATTTTTCCTCCTTCCTTTTCCCCTGTGGTCTTCTGTTAAGTTTCTCAAGCTCCACATATGAGTGAAAGCATATGATATCTATGTTTTAAACACAGGTCCATTTTATGTTGTACAACATGGATGAATCTTGAGGACAATAAACCAGTCACAGAAAGACAAATACTGTATGATTCCACATATAAGAGATACCTAAGGTAGCCGAATTTGTAGAAACAGAGTGTCTAATAGTGGTTGCCAGCAGCTGGAGGGAGGGAGAAATAGCTTCTCTTCAGTGGGTAGAGTTTTGCAAGATGAGAAAGTTCAGAAGAGCTAACGCACAACAATGTGAGGACACTTAATCGTATAATAGGGAATAGTGCAATAGGGAACTATATAGTTAAACATGGTTATGATGGTAAGTTTTATGTTATGTTTTTTACAATTAAAAATTTTAAAGTATTTAAATTTTATTTTAAGCTACTTTGCAAAGAGCCAGACTTTGCTGTAAACTATTGGCAAGAATAATCAAGTAGGAGCACAGAATGTAGAGAGTGTGGCTGAGTGTGGTTGTGTTAGTCTGTCAGATAAGCTGTCAGATCAGAGTGAGGATCACTGAATTTGAAGCACAGTTGACAAGAAACAACAATTCTTTGCTCATTGTCTGTTATGTGACCTAGGAAAAGATACATTGAGCAATCATTATACTGAATAGGGAGGAAAACCAATCATAGTGCTAGATAGTAGGGATTCAACATAAATAAGACTGACTTACATTTCACACCTCAGTCTATTGTAAATTCCCCCTTGCTGAGGTTGTCAATGACCTTCTGGTAACTAAATACATCAGGAGCATGTTTTATAGAGCCTCATTGAGTAGTTCCTCCTTCGTAAAATTTTTTTCTCTATTGGCTTCCATGACATCACCCTTACATGGCTCTTTCCACTATAGCTACTTCCTCTGCCTGTTCCTAGAAATACTGGTATACTTCAGGGTTTGATCTTAGGCCCCCATTTCTTCTCCATGCATACTCGCCAGGAAATCTCATCAATTAGCTAATGACCCCAAATCTTATCTCCAGCTTTAATATCTTTTTCTGGGCTCCAAATTTTGACATCTTACATGCTACTAGATAGTTCTACTTGAATGTCCCAATGACATTCATCTGAATGATCTCATTTTAATTATTCAACAGATTCATTAGTTTCCAGACACCAGTCTTGACTTTCCTTAATTCATCCAGCATATTGCTTTCAGAAGGACCTTAGCACATGTTGGGGAGGAAGAATTTCCTCTGGCCTTTGAGGTCCTTCTGCTGGACTTATGCCCTTTGTGGTCCTTCTAGCAGAATTAAGATTCGATCTGACAAGAGACATATTAACAGGAGAAAAGTATATTTAATTTCATATGTATGGGGAATCCACACAGACATGAACTTCTAAAGACAGTCAAGCAACATGAGGCACACACGTCATCCTAAACTAAAGAGAAGGACTCATCCTGAACTAAGGAGAAAGACATAGAAGTCTGGGACTTCAAAGAGAAAGATTGCAATTCATAGGAAAATGAAGGAGAGTAACTATTTGGTAAACAGATGTTTTTTGGGTCATTCAGAAACAATGGAACATAAATGACTTTGACCCTTGCTATGTTCCTCCCTGTCTCTCACACCTGCTTCACATTGTAATGTAGTTATCTACTGTGATAGCTCTTTTCCTGGAGCAAGTCCTCTATCTAAATTCTTTTTAGGCAGTTGAGACCTGATTATCTCATTTCACTGGTTTGAGAAAATGAAAAGAGAGAGAAGTACAAAAGTAAAGAGCTTTTCCTAAATCTGCTGGGTTTTGATTACTTAAAAAATTTTTATGTTTATTGATTTTTGAGAGAGAGAGAAAAAGAAAGAAAGACAGAGCATGAGCAGAGGAGGGACAAAAGGAGAGGGAGGCACAGAATCTGAAGCAGGCTCCAGGCTCTGAGCTGTCAGCACAGAGCCTGACGGTGGGGGCAGTGTGCGTGTGCGTGTGTGTGTGTGTGTGTGTGTGTGTGTGTGTGAAACCCATGAACTGCGAGATCATGACCTGAGCCGAAGTCAGACGCTTAACCAACTGAGTTACCCAGGTGTAAGGACACAAGTCTAAACCAGACTGACTCCAGAATAGGCTTTAAGTTTCCCCTCTAAACTAGAAGGCCTAAATTTCAGTTTCCCTGAAACTATCAGGCAACTACACATTGCCCAAGGCCAAAGAAACTGCCCCCCACTTCACTCCACCACACTACCTTGGCAACGCCCAATCAAGAAAGGCCAGCAACTACAGATAAATCTTAGCTACCTAATGTTAAAGTTAACCCGTTAGGCGCCGAACAAGACCCTAGGCTCACTCTGTAATTGGTTGAATTTAAAAGTACTCTAAATGTTGTAATTGGGTGTCGCCAAAAGTAACAAATACTCTAGACAATGCGTATGGTTAAACCCACTGTCAATGATATTGCATAATTATAATTGGATCACTGTTCCCCTGCCACAACTTCTGTAACTCCCCTGTCACAAACCCCATAAAAACCCTACTCTGCCTTTGTTCGAGGCTCTCAGCATGGATCCACTGCATTGGTGAGGCCTGGGAGCCCGAGCTCAAGCCCGTAATAAAGCCCTTTGCCTTTGCATGCGTGACTCGGTCTTCCTGGTGGTCTCTGGTCCGTGAGGATACTGAGATCTGGGTATAACACAGGCACCAGTCTTTACTCTTTTTCAATATCTTTTGGGTTCTCTCTTCGCCCCTTCTCAAAGCATCACCTCTTATTTATATGATCTCTGCATCCTATTCTCAAGCAAAATTGCTCTTTAATTTGAGACTCTATCATGCTTGCTTTCACTTTGGTGCCATTGTATATTATTTCCTGTGGCTGGAATACTCTGCTAAAAACTTGCCCAGGGAATCCTTTTATAAGAGATTGTACGTTTTGTAGCCACAGGGAGTCTTATTTGTAGGTGGCTCATAACTATTGTTTTATTATTTCATTGATTTTAAATGTTCACGAGTATATGGGAACTCTATACTCTTTGCTCAATTTTCCCATAAACCTAAAACTACCACTAAAAAAAGAAATAAAGTCAGTTATATACTTTAAAAGCCCACCTTTTCTGAAAATTGTTCAAGTAATTAGTTTACTTACTATCTATGTCTGCTTTATGAAGCGTCTGATGGTAATGAACACAAGAACCTTAAGAAAGTGAAGATGATATTAATGAAACACAGGCAGATATCTTTTCCTGTCTTGATTGTTCATGCCAAACATTATAGGGGAAGAGCTGGTGACTCTCAGGATATTTATGAAAATTTCATCTTTCTGTGGAGTGTCATAGATTCTCAGGTGAGCCAGTACTATGCCATTGGAAGCAAGTGAATAATCTGCCATGTTAAAAAAATGTTTATTTATTTTTGAGGGGTGGGGCAGAGGATCCCAAGCAGGCTCCACATTTACAGCAGAGAACCCGATGTGGGGCTTGAACTCACAAACCATAATATCGTGACCTGAGCCAAAGTCGAATGTGTAACCAACTGCACCACCCAGGGGCCCCATTATATCTGCCATTCAAAGAAAGGAAAGATATTAGTAAACAACTATACATCTTCTAAGCAGAAAATCCTAAATGACCACAAAACTACTTTTGAAGAAATAGCATGATGTTGATAATGATAACAGCACTGAATGTTTGCTGGAAGCCCACTACGTGCGAGGAACTAACCATTTTGCCCACAAGGTCGGTATCATTATTAGCCTCATTTTTCAGAGGAAGTTTCATGAGGTTAAATCTCTTGTTGAAGGCCACACAGCTATAAAATAAAAGTATAATGTAAAAGCCTCTTTGGTATTATAGCTGCTACTGCCTCTAAGAGAATGTAGAAGCAGAGAATTTGGAATCTGGAGAAGGCTTTGGAGGCCTGACTTCTTAGAACCTGAGCCCCCACACATTTCTCATTTCTTTACGCTTAAGCTTTCTCTCATTTCAAGAGATCTGTACCACATTAGCCAGGAAGCCTGAGAGAGACCTTTGTCACAGTTATTTAAAACCCAGATTATATGAGCGTTATAGCTTCATCATCTCTACGTTAAGCCACAGCAGGGGAGAGCTACATGGAAAATGAGTATCTGTTAAGTATTCTCTGCCTGGGGCTACATCTTCCCTTTGAATTTGAAAGAGAGGGAAACCGGCAAAGCTCTGTTTTGGCTGCGGGGAGGGGGAAACTCATAAAACTCAGATAGCTTTGTTAGAGATTCACACAAGACAACAAAATGAACAGACAAGTCCTTTTTGTAGCAAGGGGGATCCTTTGCTGCCTTAGGCTGAACGTGAAATGACATTGGAGCAGGATTTGTAAAAAGGGAATTGGGAATCTTGATGTTTCTAACCAAGTAGGACACAACCAGACCTCCATTGCTTACAAATGCCATTCGGTGCTGGTGGAATGAGGAGAAAGCCCTGAAGGGGAAGGTGAATGGATGACTCGGAGACTCCCCGGCTCCCATAGCCAGTCCCACTAAGGCAGTGAGGTTCCAGAGAGAATGTTCCCTGTGAAAACTAAGGTGCAAATGTTTTGACTTCACATTTCATCATGCTTTATTCTTTCCCAGTTACTTTCACATTTTTTCTTCACGACAAATCTGTGATGGCAGTAAGGCAAGTACTGTTATCCCTGTTTATCCAGGAAAGAAATAAAAGACCCAGTGAAGCCCTTTATCTTGGCTGAGTTCAGGGAGTTAATAAAGAGTGATAATTGTACCAGAACCAGGAATGTTTGGATAGGTATAATTGAAAGCAGGTAGAGTGGGAAAAGAATAAGACCTCGGATCTCAGGTACTTTCAAGCTTTCAAGATCCAGGTAAGTACAGAAAAGTGAAGCGCAGGAAGCAGAGAGAAAACGGGACCATCCCAAGCCCACCAACATTCACTGCCAGAATTGTAAAGTTGAGTGTCTTGTTTGGGATTCCAATGTAAGAAGTTTGATTGGGAGGTGGCATTTCCAAGAAAAAAAAACCAGCTGGAGGGTGGGAATTTGAGAAATGGGGGGTGGAGGGAGCAGCCACGTAATAATGGATGCATGACAAGCCAATTACCACTGTTTCCTCCTGGATCTTGATTCTACTGGGGAACTCCCTGGGAGCTGTTGTAGAAAAGGCACTTCATAGTTTGCTCATCCAAGGGCTATCAGTTAGGGGATGCTGCAGAGATTAGTGTAAAGGGGAAACTGATCCCTCAGCACTTGTTGTCAGGTTTATGCGGGTTCCAGCCTGCAGAGAAAGCCTTCGGCCAGTTGAAAATTGGTTGGATTTCCACTCCAGTGATACAATCATAAGGAGTGTAGGCGAGTGCTGACAGTCTGCATCACAGTGTCTCCAGCAAAGGTCAAGAGTGGGAGAGAAGTACTCAAAGAGTAGGCATAGAAAATTCTTATTCTGGGATAGAAAAGCATAGTATGGTAATTGACTGAGTTTTCTCAGCATCAGAGGTAATATCAGAAGACCTCTTTTCAAAATTTTTAATTAACCTTTGTTGAAAGGTTTGTTGAAATTAACCTCCCTCCTCCCTCTTTCTTAACCCCTGGCAGCCACTGGTCTGTTCCTCATTTCTATAATCTTGTCACTTTAAGAATGTTATACAAATGTAATCAAATAGTATGAACCTTTTGGAATTGGATCGTTTTAAATCAGCATAATTCTCTGGAAATTTATTCAAATTGCATGTTTCAATAGTTCATTCCTCTTCATTTCTAAGTAATATGGTGTGGATGTATCAGTTTGTTTAACCATTCAGCGGTTGAATGACTTCTAGAATCTTGCTAGTGTCTTGTTATTATGAACGCAGCTGCTATGGCCATTTGCGCACAGGTTTATCTGGGAACGTAAGTTTTAATTTCTCTCTATTCTATTCCAGTGATCTTTGTTCATATCTTTCTGTTAGTATTATACTCTCTTGATTATTTCAGCTCTGTAGGAAGCCTGAACATTAGGAAAAGTGATTCCCCTACTTTAGTTTTAATTTTCAAAATCGTTTTAAAATATAAATTTAGAATAAGTTTGTCTGTGTCAACATGAAACTGTCTGAAATTTTGATAGGCATTTTGATAAGCAGATAAATAAATTTGGGGGGAATTGATATATTTGCTATGTGGAATTTTGCAGTCCATAATCATGGTATAATCTCTCCAAGTGTATAAGTCTTTGGGTTTTTTTCCCTCAGCATTTTATAATTTTTCCAAACAGATTCACTATGTTTTGTTACATTAATATCTGCCCATTTCACTTTTTTGAGCAACTATAAATGGTATTGCATGCTTTATTCCAGTTTCTACTTGTTCCTGGTCAATATATAGAAAAACAGTTGATTTTTGTGTGCCAATCTTGGATCCTGTCACCCTACTAAACTGTCCTACAAGGCTTTGTTTTATTGATTCCTTAGAATTTTCTATATATACATGATATCATTTACAAATATGATGTAGTCTTTTTTTCTTTCCAATTTGTATGCCTTTTGTTTCTCTTTCTTGCCATATTATTACAGTAGCCAAAACTTCCTGGTCTGTGTTAGAGAAAAGGGGTGAGAATGGAGAGCCTAGCCTTAATTTCTGATCTTACAGGGAAAGCTGTAGGAAATTCTTTCACTATTCAATATGATGTTAGCTGTAAGTTATTTGTAGATGTTCTTTCTGAGATTAGAAAATCCTTCCTCTATTCCTGATGTGCTGGGAGTTTGTATTATGGATGAAAGTTAAATGATATCAAATCCTTTTCTGTGTTAATTGATATAATATGATTTTCCTTCTTTAGTGGTTGTTATGTGAATTAGATTGGTTAAATGTTGACTATTGAACCAGCACATGTACATAGAATAAATGGTACTTGGTCGTGGTATATTATATCTTTTACACAATGTTTGGTTAGATGGCTAAAATTTTGTTGAGTTCCCAGAACTCTGCTTCTCACTAGGATCAAAGAGTTCCAGACACTTCGAATCTATAACAAACATTTGTTTTCTACAAAGCCCAGACTGTCTTACTTCTCTGAAGGAGAGGTGATTTTAGGGATCCTGGAAAGACTCCTACCATACATTTTCTCACGCGTGCAGAGACTAAAAACCATTTTCGGAGGAAACCAATGATTCCACTCTACAGCTAGAAATAAACACCTAAAAATGCAAAAACACCTATGGGGAAAATACATCTGCAGATGTCACCCTTGGGAAAAGCAGTGATGCCGACAACCTCTAATTTTGGCTGTCACCAATGGCAACGTGGAAATTTCTGGCATTTGTTGCTCGTCCAGGCCACCCGTTTTCTCTGCACTTCTGAGCTCCTACTCTTACTTAGCATGCACTACATCAAAACCCCATTGCCAAACCCGTCCCCAAGATGTTTAAAATCACAGAAACCTGTTTTTTTAAATTTGAACGTGGACGTGCAACGTAAATGAAACATAGATCTGAGTTGTTCTGGACGAAGTGGGAGAGCTGGGGTGGAAAGTCAGGCCCAGCCCATGTTTCTCTGCCAGCAGCTCCAAAACCACTCTCCTGACTCGTTTTCCCCTGAAAAATATGTAGGACGGTTGCCTGAGGAGTGGGGAAATATTGAAGCAAGACAACTCCTTTTTGGTTAAAATGACGTAGTTTTTGAAATGCAGACATGGAAGGCTAATCAAAATCACTGCTGATGTCACTCTCTCTAATTACCTTAAAGATCAAAATAAAACAGAAGGCCATGTAGAACTGAAGAGGGAGAACGTCTCTGCAGAAATTAGGCTGATGTCCCTGTGATGAAAGACATGCTCTAAGTCCAAGATTTGACTGCAAACAAGAAGTTCTCTCCATGAGCCTCCAGACTTCCCCTGCCCCGCCTCTGCTGCTGTCTTCCTGCACCGGTGTGAATCCAGTGACTCAGGTCACCACAGTCTGTGGATGGGGAGAGATTCTGAGGAAGTCTCGGAGCTCAAGCTTTAGAACTTGTTGATGTGTCAAAACGTGTAATGCAAAATCTGGAAGTGATGCTATAACATCACTATATGCTATAACACAACATAGAAGTTGTGGCAGGGCGTGAGGTTATAAGATTTTATTTCCCCATACATTTTGAAAATAATATTCAAATTTAGAGTCTGGAGCTTAGTAAATTGTGTACTTTATAGCTTTACTAGGAAACAGAAACGATGTAACTGGGGTTTCTATTAGCCCAATGCACCCTCTTCCACCACAAGACTTGTAGACGTGGGGTCTTCTGCCCATCTCCTCACACTCTTGTCCCGACACCAGAGGGCAAGCACAATTAGGGCTCCACTAAATGTAAGGTGAAAATTTTAATCTAGGCTCCATGGTTGTAAAAGATGTAGGAAAGAAGAGTTCTTGCACAGTGGAAGGATTCCCATACTTTGGAGTAAGATGTTTATGTTCAGTCCGTGGTCTGAGAAGAACTAACAATGTGATTTTGAATAAATCACTTCATATCTGCAGATGTTTTCTGTAGGACAAAATATTTACCCCACAAGGATACATTGTTAGGTGCTTCAGAGCTGTGCTGGCATCTCTCACGTTAGGGCAGAGCAATTTCCTGGATGTGACCAAACAGCTATTTACACTTGGAATTAATCTCTGGGCACTACTGATGAAAACATTTTCTACAGCAGTTCTTGAATTTGACCAAGTTTTGGGGGTTTTAAAAACAGATTTAGACCCACCCCAAACTAAGAGGATCAGAATTTCCATGGGCAAGATCCACCACTAAATGTTTTCAAAAGTGCTCTACTGTGATTTTGATGATTGTCCAGATTGGGGGAAACCAATGCTTTTCAAACTTTAAAATGCATGTGATTCACTCAGGCTTTTGTTAAAATGGAGATTCTAAAATTTTTTAATTTTTTTTAAAAAATTTATTTCTGAGAGAGACAACGTGAGCAGGGGAGGGCTCAGAGAGAAAGGAGACACAGAATCCGAAACAGGCTCCAGTCTCTGAGCTGTCAGCACAGAGTCAATGCGGGGCTCGAACCCACACACCGTGAGATCATGACCTGAGCCAAAGTCAGATGCTCAACCAACTGAGCCACCCAGGTGCCCCTTAAAATGGAGATTCTAATTCAGTAGACCTGGGGTGGGGAGCTGATGCACTACTCTCTGGGTAACAAGGGTTTAGATGTCCTTTGGTTCTCCCTCTCTTTGAGAGGGCAAGTCACACATTGTCTAGAAGGTTCTCTCTTGGAAAAGGGAAAAATGATTTGAACTCAGAGACTTCTTAGTTTGTGAGTAACTCAAATGATAAAGAACCATATAAATTTTTCCTGCCTGGACTAAAAATATAAATGGTTAAATGTGTGATTAAAACATCAACTCTGAGAAGGCATTAAAAGAAAGAAGGCAGTTGATCAAATACCATTCTTTGTTTTTATAAGGTATTTGGTGAGGTAGCGGTGGAAGCCATGGTTTGTTTTGCATGTTCATGCATCACGCAACTTGATTGCTTATCTTACACCAATTTAGAATCACTTCAGACAATAGTCCAGGTAATAAAATTCCTTTGTTATTGGAAGACTCCCTCAACAACGAAAATTTATTGGGAAATTCCATTTTTAATCATTCAAGTTCAAACTTCTCATAAGAATTGAAATGGGACTCGGAAACATTTTTAAAAACCCAAATATCTAATTTTCAAAAATAAGCAAACATAAAAAGCAATCCCATTTTGATGAGTCTGCCAGGATCTAGGTTCTCATCCTCAACTTTGTATGTTCAGACACTGTATTATAAAAAGTTAACTATAATATCAATGTTCTTAATTTACACTAAAAAAGCAGTCAGATAGAACAGTTATTTCCTTGTTCTGATCAGTGTATATGTTCCTATAGGCAAACTAATGATGATGTTACCGGGAGGAACGGTTTCAGAACAGAGGGGTTACTTATATGATCTAAATGCTTACTATGACCCAATTCTGATAATTTGATGATTCAGCCTCCACAGGGGAATTGCATTTATGATGGGTGAAGTACATGCCCCAACCCAGATAAATGGATATGGTTACTAATAGTTACCAATGAGGTCTCTGGCCATAATCTACCAAAACGGTGCCTACTGCAAGGTGGATGGGACATTTGATCAGTCTGTCAGAATATTCTCCTATGTGGAAAGTGAATAATAAAGTCAGTGTTTCTTATTTTATGCGTTTATTGGCGACAACCACAGCCTTTCCTCCCAAAATGCACTAAATAATACTGTCTTCTTCCTTTAGGCAAATAGACTGATTATATTCCTCGGTTTTAGGCTCATTATGGTAGGCATTCCAAGACTTAATGCTTTTCTTGTGATACTTACTGTTTTTTCCTTTACCAGCTCCCAAACACAATTCCATTTCTCTATCCCCTCAGGAGACACCCACTCTAGTATTTATAATAGTTCCATTACATGTTAAAACATAAAGCCTCTATAATTAAGGGAGTGTGATATTATTGAATAAATAGGAAAACTAATGAAATAGGATAAAGCCATTTAAAAATAGACCATGAATATAGTGATTCTGCATATGATAAATTTGGAAACTCAAAATGATGGATGGAAAGACAGCTTTTCAAATAACAGGTTTTGGAACAACTAGTTAGCCATTTGGAAAATGGCAAAATTTCATCCAGATCCTATATTACAAACTAAGAAGTATTCCAAAAAGATTAGCACCATACAAATGGAACTGAACCACGTCTAGAAGAAATCATATATGAATTTCTCTTCTCGACAAGGTATAGGGAGAAATTTCTTAATTCTGACTCAAAATTCAAAAGCGATACGTGTTGATACATTTGATCATATTAAAACAAAACCAAACTTCTTCATGGCAAATCCTAGAAGGACACACTGGAAACAGCCTGTTGTGATTTTTACCACAGAAAAGGACTAATAACCCTAATATGTAACAACCTCCTAAATATCAATAAGTTTTTAACTTTTTATTTTTTTAATGTTTTATTTATTTCTAGGAGAGAGAGAGACAGCGTGAGCAGTGGAGGGTCAGAGAGAGAGGGAGTGACAGACTCTGAAACAGGCTCCAGGCTCTGAGCTGGCAGTCAGCACAGAGCCCGACGCGGGGCTCGAACCCACGAACCGCGAGATCATGACCTAAGTGAAAGTCGGACGCTTAACCGACTAAGCCACCCAGGCACCCCAATAAGTTTTTAACTTTTAAAACTGGACAAAAATACAGACAGCTCTCAAAAAAGAATGACAATGACCCTGATGAATGATGACTATGAAAAAGTGTTGCTCAATCTTTCTCATAATAAGAGGAATACAGATGAGAACCCCAGTGGCATACTGTTTCTTACCATCAGTTTCACGGTCCATTGTGTTGGTGTGACTCAGAAGACAGGCACTCTCACACTTTGCTAGTGAAGGGCAAAACAGAACAGCTCTTATAGAGGAGAATTTGACCACAGTTAGTAAAATTGCCACTAAAATTTCTCCTTTGACTTAGGAATCTTACTTTTGGAATCCATCAAACACAAATTTGCAAAAATAAAAAGTGCCATATATATAAGATTATTCATTGTGGCCTTATTTGTAATACTGAAAGATTCAAAACGACTCACAGGCAAGTGGGGGTATAACTGTAGCGCAATCCCACCAAAGGAATAAAGGTATTGGAAGGATCTCTATGCATTAAAGTACAGTCATCTCCAAAACATATTGTTAAGTAAAAACAAACAAACAAAAAACAACAACAACAACAAAAAAAACCCCACCAAAGTATGGAAGAGCATAGTAGAATGCTAGCTTTTGTATTAGAAAGAGAGAGAGGAGGGGCTCCTGGGTGGCTCAGTCGGTTAAGCATCCGACTTTGGGTCAGGTCATGATCTTACAGTTCGTGGGTTCGAGCCCCGCACTGGGCTCTGTGCTGACAGCTAGCTCAGAGCCTGGAGCCTGCTTCGGATTCTGTGTCTCCCTCTCTCTCTGACCCTCTCCTGCTCATGCTGCCTCTCTCTGTCTCTCAGAAATAAATAAAACATTAAAAAATTAAAAAAAAAGAAAAGAGACAAGAGTAAATTATTTGGAATCTTTCCTTGCAAAAGGAAACAATGAAGGTGAGTGTAGAGTTAATGCAAGAATTCTTTGAGTTACCTCACTGAGCTTTGAACTTGGAATCATGGAAATATTTCACATCATAAAATAACTAAGAAATAAAGAAAAATAATCTTTGGGTGTTGTTGATTATTGAAAACAAGTGAGTATAACCACGTATTAATTTGGCAGGAAAACCTTACAAAGGAAATACTTATTCTGTTTGATCTTGGAATACAGTACTAGGACTGTAAATCCTCAGTGATGTATAACTTCAGTGCTAAAAACTGAAAGAAATCTTCAACTTCATTGAATACTTTTAGAGTTAATTTAAGGAACTGTATTTGAAAGTATTATATGCATACCATATGTATATATGAATAAAGTACAGAATTGTATTAATATTGTTAGGAGATATTCAGATAGCTAGCATTTTATATTCACAGGGAGAGCATGAAGGGGACCAGCTACCAAAAGGCAGTGCAATACAGAGAAAAGCCAATGCTCTAGGCAGAAGTTACCACTGGAAACCAGGCCAGAGCTAGCCTCAACAGGCCAGATAATTGGAGGCTGGAAAATAATGTTGGCAAGCTTACTATGAGGCTTGGTCATTGTTTGAGTATTTCAGGATAAAATGAAAGCAACAAATAGTTGCATATTCAATTTATAACTGAAGCAAGTTACAATTGTTTCTTGTATTTATTCAATGAAACGAAAACATTTGTGATTGCTATCCCCTTAGGATAATTTCTTACATATTGAAATACACAATGCATTTATTTCTCAACTCTCCACTTAGATTCAAAAAATAGAATTCTGTTAGACTTTTCTTATGTCTTATTTTTTCAATCCTGTTATTTTTCTTCAAGTCTCATGGTCTAGGTTTTAATTACAGAGCACATCAAAATACCATGTCAGTATCAGTAAATCTTAAAGGGTAGATACAAGAATTCAGCAAGAATTCTGCACATTAAGTAGAAGTCATAGGAGTCACATAGACTGATGGGGCCTGAAATAGGCCAGCAGCTAAAGGCAGTGGCTCAAATGACATTGCCGTTTTCCACAAAGCAAAGTTGTCTATGAAGCAGGTGTAATGCTATTTCCTGCATCCAGAGGTGGAAATTGTCTTCTCTTTCTCTCTTTTAAATTGGAACACAGAAGTCTAATATATATATATATATATATATATATATATATATATATAATTTTTTTTTTTTTTTTTTTTTTGCTTGTGTAAAGTCCTCATCAGGCTCAGCAGGGTTTGTCAGTTGGATGTGCATATGGGAACTCCTCCTTCTGCCTCTGTCTCCAACATGATGTTTCATATTTCCATTTGCTCAAATCCAAAAATATCTTCCTCCATGGAGTGTTCACCTACCCATCTTGATCTCTTTTGCTTGCCCTCACCAACACATTTTAACTTCAAGTCACTATGAAGCCCAAACAGATAAAGCTTCCTCGAAGTGTACAGAGTTTTCCAGATAGTTCTTATTTCTTTGTGTCATGGAAATGGAAAAGTGTATAGAGTTTTCCTCTGCTTAAGAATTAGAAATTACAGGGACACCTGGGTGGCTCAGTTGGTTAAGCATCCGACTTCAGCTCAGGTCATGATCTCGCTGTCCGTGAGTTCAAGCCTTGCATTGGGCTCTGTGCTGACAGCTCAGAGTCTGGAGCCTGCTTTGGATTCTGTGTCTCCCTCTCTCTCTGCCCCTCCCCTGCTCATGCTCTGTCTCTCTCTCTCAAAAATAAATAAACATTTAAAAATTTTTTTTTAAAGAAATCAGAGGGGCACTTGGGTGCTTCAGTTCGTTGAGCATCTGACTTCAGCTCAGGTTATGATCTTGTGAGTCCGAGCCTCACATTGCACTCTGGGCTGACAGCTCAGAGCCTAGAGTCGGCTTCGCATTCTGAGTCTCCCTATCTCTGTTCCTCTCTCCCTGGCGCACTCTGTCTCTTTCTCTCTCAAAAATAAGTAAACATTAAAATAAAAACTCTTTAAAAAATAGAAACTACAGGGGTGCCTTGGGTGGCTCAGTCAGTTAAGTTGGTTGTGACCAATTTTGGCTCAGGTCACAGTCTCAAAGTTCTTGGGTTCTGGCCCACGTGAGCTCTGTGCTGACGGTTCAGAGCCTTGAGGTTACTTTGGATTCTGTGCTTCCCTCTCTCTGCCCCTCCCCTGCTCATGCTCTGTCTCCCTTCTCAAAAATAAATAAACATTTAAAAAAATGGAAGAATTCTAAAAGAAAAAAGATAGAAATTACATATAGAAGAGATGAAAAAATGAGGGAGGGGTGGAATCCAAGTCATCTGTCTGTCCTTATTTTGTGTAGAATTATGATATATGCTATGTTAGCTATTTGTGGGTGTGGTCTTAGCCAACAAACCCTCAGCGCTTCACTTCCCATGTATTTATGCAACCAGTGTAATGTGGCTTGACAAAAACAGAAATTGGAAAAATGGGCTCCTTCAGTTTGGTATGTGTACTATTATACATTAAGTTTTTAATTTTTATTTTAGTCCCTGTACATGGCTTAGAAATTCAGAAATTAGCCCAAGGGCTCATAGTAAACACACACACCAGCACACAGCAGTCACATGATCTACCTTCCTGTCCTTAAGTCCTACTTCCCAGAGAAAAACGTTTTTCAACGTTTTTAGCTACTGCTAGTAGTATTTACTTCCATATTTCTGGGTCTCCTGGGGGGCTTAGTTGGTTAAGCATCTGACTCTTGATTTCAGATCAGGTCATGATCTCACAGTTGTGAGATCCAGACCAGCCTCAGGCTAAGCATGGACCCTGCTAAAGAGTCTCTCTGTCCCTCCCCCTCTGTCCTTCCACTGCTGTCTTTCAAAAAAAATTAAAAAAATAATAACTTCCATATTTCTGAGCAGTATGCTTAATGCCTATTTCTTGATTTCTTTCAAGTTAGGATATTGTGTGATGGGTTCCTACATGGGAAGACGATTTAGTCCTTTATTGTATACGCCGCTCCAATTCACTTTCACTTCCCCATCAACCCAATGTATTTCTTTGACACATTTTGGTTAAATCAGTATTAGTTTTAGATTATTAGAACTATGCTCATATTGTTCACTGGGGCACTTGGGGTATTATGATTACATTTTTTCTTGTAAAAATTTTAATTTCTCCTGGAGTTAATAATTGCCCCTTTTTTCATTTGTTTAGATTCGTTTTTATTTGTTTGTTTGTTTGTTTGTTTGTTTTTCATGTATCTAGAAACTTCAGAAGGTGGGGGTGCCTGGGTGATTCAGTCAGTTGACAGTCTGACTCTGGCTCAGGTCATGATCTCACAGTTTGTGGGTTCAAGCCCCATGCTGGGCTCTCTGCTGTCAACACAGAACCCACTTTGGCTCTTCTGTCCCCTCTCTCTCTTTGCCTCTCCTCTGCCCACGCTCTCTCTGTCTCTCAAGAATAAAATAAACATTTAAAAAAAAAAGAGAGAGACTTCAGGGGTGCCTGAGTGGCTCAGTCAGTTAAGTGTACAACTTCAGCTCAGGTCACGACCTCATGGTTCATGGGTTTGAGCCCCATGTCGGGCTCTGTGGTGACAGCTCAGAGCCTGGAGCCTGCTTCAGATTCTGTGTCTCCTTTTCTCTCTGCCCCTCCCCCACTTTCACTCTGTCTCTGTCTCTGTCTCTCAAAAACGAATAAATGTAAGAAAGGAAGGAAGGAAGGAAGGAAGGAAGGAAGGAAGGAAGGAACTTCAGAAGGTGAGGGAAAGCACTGAACCTCACTGCACCTCTGAGGACATGGGCATTGGAAGCATCACCAGCGACTTCATTTCAAAAATTGGTGGAGAGTAGTTCTCCAGCTGGTGTGGATGTGGGGTCAATGGGGGAAACTGCCGCCTAGCAGAATTCATAGGTAGCAGATACCAGAGGGCTGCAGTACCTTGCAGTCTCCCTGGGAGGTAAAAATAGATAAAAAGTCTGCTAAGAAAAGACAGTAAATGTTGCTTTGGGAAGTTGCATGTTAAAAACCAGAGGAGCTTTACTTGTAAGAAGCACCAGTAGTTACATGAGAAATAATTTACACAAATTCCATGTCTAGAGTGCTGAGTACATAAAGCTCAAAGGGAAAATGGAAATTAAGACTTTTTAAAATATGTGGGATCAAGGGGCAAAAAGAAGGCTCACAGAAACTGGAGTATCTCACATGCTCTGACAGCAATAAAGCAGCGCATATGATCGACATTTTCCCCCCAGGATGGGGAAACATATTATGAAAATTTACAGCTCAGTGGGAGATTTCTTGGAATTGAGTTTCATCTCACAGATTGCGAGCTTCAGACTACTGTTCGGAAAGTGAATGGCATCCTAATCCCTGAAGGCAAGATATATTTCTCTCCTTTACCTCTTATACTTCCTGTCTATCCATCTTTCCAAGATAATACCAAGCTTTTGCCTTACTTTTACAGGTATAGGTAGTCTTGAGTTATGGAATAATTTTGTTCCTAGGATTTTGGCCACAGGGACAAAAATTTGTTTTACAAGTTTTATGGACATGAGACCAGGATATGACAGTCTATATCTTTTATAGTAGGACCACAAAGAGGTCCACACACGTTTTAAAGTTGAAATAACAATTCAGGAGGCACCAGTGGGAGACAGCACAGGATGCAGCAGGTGCTGAAGAAACCTAGATTGAATGAATATCCTCTGGGTTGAGCTGAAGTGAAAATTGATTTTGAACTTGAATGTCTTAGTTCCTGAGAAGGCCATTCCATCTAAAACTTTAATTCTCTCTGGCAGCTTCATATTTGGAAGATCCATATATTAGTAATTTTCACAAGGTATCATTTGGAGATTGTATTTATGTTGTCGTTTGGGTATCACGTATAATCCTGAATGAGTTACAATGGATAAAGTTGCCGAGCATAATTTGAAATGAGAAATAGAATAAAATTCACTTTTTGTATAGACAGCACAACTTTGAGTGAGCGTTCTGTTCTGACCCATATCAAAGCATTTGGGGCAACCACTGAGTGGCCATGCCATGAATTTTAAGAGAATATTTCAGGGCATTGAACGTTGCGTGGCACGGCACCATGAAAGACAGCCATGAGGGCCATTCACACTGTTGGTTGACCAGATGCTTGGCTATACGGTCCACTGGCTATGATAGAACAAAATTTGTGGAATCTTGATGACACTCCATGACCCTATATTGCTGTTTTGGTCAAGAAAGGAGGAGATTTTAATATTCTATCACACTTGGGAAATAGGAGAGAGTGTTAACCTGTACTTCGCATCCTTCATAAGAGGACTTGCTGTTCTCTTCAGGTGGAGGATAATAATGAGAGTCTGTGCATTTATTGGGTCATGCCTTTTTCCTAGTTTCTAGTGGACTTTCCTTTAAAACTAGGAAAATGGCATCACTCAGTCAAAGGCTTATCTTGTTTTCTGGTCCCCTCGAGGAAAAAGAAAGATAAGGACTTTATCTGGAAGGTCCAACTAAGTTTCTGCTTTCTCCATTGCAGCTTCTTAGCCTCCCATTGGATAAGTAAATCAAATCGGCTCTGAGTACTTTTGATGTCTTCTGTTTGGGGTTAGGGAATAAATAGCCTTTCACGTTGTTAAAGTCAGTCTGGCCAAAGGACACTGCACTTTAGTAGAGAAATGAGCACCCGATTGACCATAAATAAAGCTGACATTTTGAGTCCTATTAGCTCTAATATAATTGTACCTATTCTTTCCTATGGGAAGGTGCGTCTTAGCATTACTTTCTCTGCAAAGCTTCCCTGTCTGTTAAATGACCCTGATTTGAGCTGTTGTACCTGTAGCGGCCACCAATATGACCACACCCACAGGCACTGCACTGGGCCCAGCTGAAGAGTCTACGGGGAAGTGGGGCTTGATTCTGAATCACAATCACCTGGGGCATTTAAAATAATTAATGATGCTCAGCCCTGCTCTGACTTTGGGGGCACCTGGGTGGCTCAATCAGTTAAGCATCTGACTTCAGCTCAGGTCATGATCTCACAGTCAGTGAGTGAGTTTGAGCCCCGTGTTGGGCTCTGTGCTGACAGCTCAGAGCCTGGAATCTGCTTCAGATTATGTGTGTGTGTGTCTCTCTCCGCCCCTTCCCTGTTCATGCCCTGTCTCTGTCTCTTTCTCTCAAAAATAAATAAATATTAAAAAATTAGTTGGACTGGCTTGGGGCTCCTAGCATCAATGTTTCTCAAAAGTCCTTGGAATTTCTAACATGCAGCCAGAGTCGAGGCCCAAATAAAATTGGAAGCTGAACAATAAGTTCTCCTACTTCACCCGAAACAGGCAAGGAAGCCAGCTTCTCAGTAATCGGGATGCTCTTTTAATTAAGGCTTCTTTTGTCTTCTCCCATTGCTTCACCTTGGTGTCCTCATGGAAGAGGGGAAGAACCAGCATTACTAATCTATAGACTTTGCACGTTCCAGGAGGAGTAAAGGGCATAGACTCAGGTGCTTGCTTAATGCCCACCATAGTTGTTGTGTGCTCATCTTATTAAGGAAGCAAAAGCTAAAGGTTGCCGGGAGCCGCACCGGCCTCTCTGGATGGCAGTCACAGCAAGGACATGGCTGTGTTTGCACAGCTCCTGCCATGAGACGTGAAAACTGGTATCTCCTTCTGCTACTACTGGCTCATGTTGGATATAAGCCTGCTGGTACTGACCAGGCCTCACAATATTCCATATGAGACCCATATTCTGAACACAGATACCTCATAGGAAAAGCATATTCCTGCCTTTACAAAAGAGATTTTAGATAAGAGCTCTGTGGATCATTGTCAAAAGGTTCTTCCCATGGGCCTTGCAGATCCAAGACTTAGATAATATAGGGGGTTAAGAACACAAGAGTTACTATTGAGCCCGGTCCCATGTCAGAAGAGCCTAATTTATAGTTAAGGTACAGACAAGTACCGAACATAACTTACTAATTGGTGATGTATGGCAGTCCCTTCCTCAGGGCCTACATTCCACAGACACCCTCCCTTACACTGGCAGCTGGGATGAGGATAGAGAAGAGTAGCTAAAACATAAACCCAGACGCAAAGACTGATACATATAGAGCCCCCTTGGTAGTTTCCACAAATTAACCAATTCAGAATCATTCATCCTCTTGAGAGCCAGACAGAATGACTCCTAGCTTATCTATACACAATGTAACCTATATGTTATCCTGTCTTTCACGAAGAGCATCCTGTTATTTCCTTGGTCATAAATTCACTACGACTGGGATAATTCTGCAGTTGATATCACAAAAGACCTCTCATTGTAAGAAATTCCTTTCCTCTGACCTCATATGGTTGTTGAACCTTTAAATAAAGACACCAAAACCGACAGGACAGAGATGCCTGCCTGGTGATCAGAAAGAATCTCGGGGCTCTCTCACTCTCTTTCGCCGACACCGTCCATCCTTCAGGGACCCCTGGACCTGTCGGAGCCGGCGCGGCCTCCGACAAAAGGTAGAATCATTTTCCCAAGACTACACTGGTAAGTTTGGCCCCCCGAAAAAAACACAAAAAAACCAACCCCGTAGGATTAGAACCCTGACCAGTTTGAGTTACTCCATTATTTTATTTTCAGACTTACTTGGTACATCGTTTTTAAGGTTTATATTTTAGTGCTGCTGTATCTTGACATTTGCAGCCATTTTAAGAAAGGGGAATGAATAAAAATGCCTTTACGTCATTATCCTCAGTTATAAGTCAAAGGTAAAATGTTGCCATAATTATTACCTACAGCTCCCTAAGTACCAGAGGTAGGATAGCTTAGTAATTAAAGGGGACAAACGTTTTGGAATTATATTGCTTCAATTCTTAGCCTTGCTATCTGTGTAACCTAGAGAAGTTCACTGAATGCTTCTATCATCTATGCCTCAGTTTCCCCCTCTTAAAAGTGGGGATATCTTCTGCTTTGTTCTGAGGGTTAAATATACTAATATGCGTTAAATATTGAGAACATAACCATGATTAACCAAATATCAGCTTTATCTTGATGTTGATGAGTATTTGATGAGTAATATCTGAACCAGTCACATCTGAAAGTGCTAAGCTGCCACACCAACACCTTTCATCGGAGTAGAAGACAGTAAAATAGGTCAGTTCTAGACCCCTATTAAAAAGTTGTGTTCATTGAAAGACTTATAAGGCATTTTAACTTTTTCAAGCATTTACTATAATTCTGGCGCTCATATCATTTTGTTTACTCTCGTAATTCTAGGATGTATTATTCCCGATTGTATAGTGGAGGCAATGTTCTTATACAATGCAATATTTAAAATATTCAGAGAAAGGCCACTTACATAGTTTCTTTTTCACATTATGTTTGTTAATATGATTAAGAAGCACTGGGTGATTGGGCTTTAGGTATTACATACCGAGGTTTTCCACTAATCTAACTAGGCTCCTGTCTTTTGCCCTACCTCCATTTCTCATTTTTATCCCCTCAGGCAATAGCTGTTAGAGCCTTGTAGCCTAAATAATATTTCCTAGGCTTAATGTATTTTGCAAGCTACCCAAATATTTTTACTTTATGGTAGAACGTAAACCAAACCTAATTTGACTGCAGGTGTTAAAACTCACAGGCTCTGGCAGAATTAACAAATTCTTCCTGCTTATGGAATGAGCTGAATATTTGTGACTCTGCCCCTTGGAGAGGAATGTTGCTTAGGAAGCTCAGAATCTGTAAAGATGGCCACATGCAATGCTTTGAGGTAGAGTCTTTGAAAGTCTCCATAGAACCTCTGTTGGCCAGCTTCATGACTCCTAAGGCTGCCTGCAAAATAAGTAAAGAAATGGCTAATAAGTTGTGGTGTCTTGGTGGCTCAGTCAGTTAAGCGTCCAACTTTGGATTAGGTCATGAGCTTATGGTTTGTGAGTTCGAGCCCCATGTCGAATTCTGGGCTGACAGCTTGGAGCCTGATGCCTGCTTCAGATTCTGTGTCTCCCCCTCTTGTCTGCCCCTCCCCTGCTCACACTCTGTCTCTCTCTTTCTCAAAAATAAACATTAAAAATTTTTTTAAAAAAGAAGTGGCTAATAGGTTGTGTTAATTAAATGTCATATAGCTTTCTTGTTGTGCTGATTTAAAAAGTAAATATTTGAGTTCAAAAATTGTAACATAGAGTGATGTGAATTCCCTTTGAGTCTGGACTATTGTGAGAGAGAATATTTTAAATGTATCTTGGCAAGGGTACCAATGTGTTCCTGTGATTGGTAAAATTATCCTTCTAATCGACTTTGATGCAACAAACATCATCATCTGGGTTTCTAGCTATGAATTTAGAATCAATCTTGATATTTTCTTTCACCTTTTAAACTATTGCATAGTAATTTTAGAAATATAAAATGATTCAAGCATGCTGAGTATCTCTTATTTATAAACTTATAATTTCAGGGTTCGAGTAAGTAAAAATATTGGACCACTACAAATTTCTTCTTTAGATAACAAGATAACACATAAAATACAGACAATCTACAGAGCACAGGGAAGTATAAGTAGTCAGTGTCACAATTTTCAAAGATAAGAGGTAAGCTCAGAGAAGGCTTCAAGAGAAAGGAATGGCTTGAAGGAAAATCCTTGAGGAATATTTTATGGGTTTGGCAAGAATATTGTCATATGGGAATGACAGGAACAAAGGTATTGGCACAGGAATGTCAGCTATGGTCACAAACTAAGTAGATTTGTCAGTTGGAGGAAAGGTTTGTATTCAATTTCAGGTCCCTTTTAAGAAAAACACATCGATAAATGTACTTGCCCTTTTGATGTAATCTTATTTATGAATACAAAAGTCATTCCGAAGATGCTTTTTTAGTGTACTTTAAGAGCATATCTCCTCTAATTTTTGTTGCCGAATGTTTATAGTACTAGTTAGTACTTCTTTCTGGGCTTGCCCTTTTCTGGTAATGGTAGAAAGCTGAGGACCACATTTTCATTAGTCACTGCTTGCTTACCATCAACCTACTGTTGTGTGTTTCTGTAATGATGCTGGAGAGCCCATTCTGTACCTCACATGAAATTACCTACTTCCCTTTGCTGATAAACTATAGCTCTTTTATAGCATATCACATGTGGCATCTTGTTTTTTTAGGTATTTTTACCTCTAATAACTGAGTGGAGATAGATGGATAGATGGGTATAAGAAACATTTAAAATAATCCTTAGAGGAACCTGGGTGGCTCAGCCTGTTGAGCCTCTGACTTCGACTCAGGTCATGTTCTCATGGTCTGTGAGTTGGAGCCCTGCACCTGGCTCTGTGTTGACAGCTCAGAGCCTGGAACCTGCTTTGGATTCTGTCTCCCTCTCTGCCCTTCCCCTGCTCTCTCTCCCCAAAAATAAATAAACATTGAAAAAGTTTTAAATTATCCTTAGATTTCTAAGGATGAACCTTGTTTCCTACACTCTCAAAGGAATAGTGGCAGACTTGATGAGTAACGCCTTCTTCAGCCCAAAGCATCAACATGATATTATGACTAAGGGTATGAATTCTGGAGCCAAATTGCCTTTGTTTGACTCCTGGCTCCACCATTTTCTAGCACTGCTGGCTTGACCAAAATATTTAGCTTCTCAGTGCATCTGCTTCTTTATCTGTGAGATGGAGATGATCATCAAAACTCACTTTCTTGGATTATTCTGAGAGCTGTAAATAATGGATACATGCCTTTTAAAAAAGTGTTAGGTGCCAGTAAGAACACAAACTATAATGTGATTAAGATGACGTATTTTCATTTTCCAATATTTTTTCTACTGCTGAAAACTTGCTACTACATAGGCTAAATATAATTGTAAAACTTTAAATGAACCTTGACATGCTTCTACATATTTGCTTCTTTGTTTTTTTAAAATCCATGCTATTATACTACTCCATTCATAAAACTGTGGTAGTTTTACAGTTCTCTGGATAAACTGTGACTTTTTTTTCTAGCTTTCATGTAAAACGTATATTCTACTGGTCACAAAGACTTGCTTTGCTGCAAGACTTTCAGTGCTCTGCCTCGTTTTCCCATTTGCTGAGAAAGGAGAGAAAACAAAGAAGGATTGTCTCCCCTTCCTGTAAATTTCCTTCAAGTCTCTCCTCCCCACCCCTGCTCCGCCACTCACACAGACTTGCTGGCACTCATTTACCTTCGGGAGAATGTAATAAGAAAACATGAATAAGGACTTTTATAGTCTTCCCCATTTGAACTTTTGGACACAACTTTAAACAAATTTGGCATGTGTTAGCCATATGTTTAAATGTCAGCCAAGTAGTTAGATGTCTAACATTCAAACATAAGCTGCAAAGTTTAAGATCACAAGTAGAAGTTTTCCTTTCTGTTCAGAACTGGGCTCATCCTGTTATGTATTTATGTTGTATGATTTGAAGGGCACCAACAACCTTTTCCCTCTGTCCAAAAAATGTCCCCTTTTGCCCTCCTGTTCCAAATGCCTCTTCCCTTGTTAATTATTTTTGGGAAAAATGACAGAGACTTGCATGCCAAAGCAAGTTAGATTGTTTTCTGTGCAGGGAGGATTAGGAAGCATGTAAACAGCCAGTATATCAAAACATTTCAGTTGAGTAAGAGGAAAGATGTGAGGGGGGAAGGAAGGGATAGAGCCCTGAATTAATTTTTGCCCATGTTTGTCTTCCTTAAACAGTTTCTGTTTTCACTTATTTCTAAAATTCTTTAGAAGGAGATTGGTTCAGTATATACCTCCCTATATTTTTGGGTGGGGGGGGGGGTTGGTTGCCTTTTCGAAAATGGAACTACGACAGCTGAGGACCAAAGCATATTAGGTTGATCCAAAAACCATTCTAATCTAAGCAAGGACAGGGGTATTTGCCTCTGAGAAATGATCTGACACTCAGTGTCCATGATGTTGAACTGAAAAAAAAAATCCACTTAAAGGAAAACAAAGGTAGAGTAACTACTCACTGTTTAAGCTTATAATATAACTACTCACTGTTTAAGCAAATGTAATGCCAATATCTTGATATTGTCTAATAAACGCAATATAGACGGAAAGTAACAAAGTATCTGCAAACTCCTTGAGGCCCTATTTCACATCCAGCTCTGAGATACTGACCCAGCTAAATCTCATTATTCAAAACATTGAATTTCCACTTATTCTCACTTGTGCCAGTCATTCAGAATGGCAACAGACTAGGGGTGCTTGGGAGGCTCAGTTAGTTAAGTATCTGACTTCAGCTCGGGTCATGATCTCTCAGTGAGTTTGAGTCCCACGTCTGGCTCTGTGCTGACAGCTCAGAGCCTGGAGCCTGCTTCAGATTCTGTGTCTCTATCTCTCTCTGTTCTTCCCCCATTCACGTTCTGTCTCTGTGTCTCTCTCTTTCTCTCTCTCCTTCTCAAAAATAAATAAACATTTTAAAAAAAAGAATGGCAACAGACTAAAACTTTTCTTGTTTCAACTTAGCATTTGGAAAGCCTCTTTATGTTGGTATACCTATTAGTCTAGAATGTATTCAGTCATCTGATCTCCATAGTAACCAGCTTTTGGGGGTTTTAGGACTCTTTTTTAACCTTAGGCTGAGACTGTCTTGATTAGAAAGATAAGGCAATATACATATGAATCAATGTTTACAAGCAAGTAGAAGAGGCTGTTAATTATCTGGCTACATGCAAAAAATCCCACATTGTTTATGACGTGGGAAAGGGGTAAATCAAAAACACTATAGGTTAAAAAAAATGAATTCAGTTGTGGATGTAGTAAAAAGCACAACAAACCGTGAGTCAAAGTTTAGATGACTTAAAGTCAAATCTTGCCTCTGCCTTTAGAAGTTATATTGTTATACCCAGATCGCAGTATCCTCACCGACCAGAGACCACCAGGGAGACCGAGTCACGCATGCAAAGGCAAAGGGCTTTATTACGGGCTTAGGCTCAGGCTCACAGACTTCACCAGCATATGGGTCTGTGCTGAGAGCCTCGAACAAGGGCAGAGTAGGGTTTTTATGGGATTTGAGACGGGGGAGTTACAGAAGTTGTGACATGGGAACAGTGATCCAATCATAATAATTCAACATCAATGACAGCGGGTTTGACCATACACATTGTCTAGAGTATTCGTTACTTTTGGCGGGATCCAATTACAACATTTAGAGTACCTTTAGATTCAACCAATCACAGAGCGAGCCTGGGGTCTTGTTCGGCGACTAACAGGTTAACTTTAACATTAGGTAACAGGGTCCTATCTCTAGTTTCTATCTCCAGGCCTCTCCCTTAACAATGTGGAGGGTGGTCGCTGGAATTTCAAGATAGGGTGATGCAAGGGTGGTTACTCCTGCCTTGGGCAAAGTGTAACTACCTGATAGTTTCAGGGAAGCAAAAACTCAGGCCTTCTAGTTCAGAGGGGAAACTTAAAGCCTGTCATGGAGTCAGTTTGGTTTAGACGTTTAGACCTGTGGCCTTACATTATCATTCTGGGTAAGTTACTGAAAGCCTAAATGCCTATTTCTTTTCTTTAAATAAAGGTATAAAAATATTCCTTGATGACTAGTGTGAGTAGGAAAGAAAATAAAGCACGTGAAATGTATATGAGTTGTAGACCATCCGTAAATAGATTATTAATATTAAGGTTATAGAAGTCTAAATTTTCTTTAATCTACTTACTAGCACCATCACTGATGATTCCATACACTCCCTACTTTTATCCATGCACCGATGGACTAGTTCTGAAAAACATGTAACAAACCTAATAATGGTTGATCCCCTATTTGAATGGATCTTAATTAGCCCATAAGGCAAGACAATATCTCTCAAGAATTTCCACGGGTGCCAGGAAGCTCTCCGTGCCATCAGTATGTTTGCAGCTTTGTTTTGTTTTGTCTTGAAGGGAGAACCTATACTTGCATTTCCTTATTGGCTGAACACATAGCTACGCCTTGTCCTTATTCTGAAAATGTGTAAAGGCATATTAAAATTCTTTTTGTCAGTCTTTTTTTTTGGGAGCTGTGTTACCTTGCCAATATGGAATTCTCCAAAACACCTTGCCCTGTAAGACATTCTTTGAGATATTGTCCCATTTACTTTGGGTACCCTCTAATAATTTATTTTAACTTAATACGTTGGCTGATCCTTTTGTCGGGATCTTTATTCAATGATTCTTGGTTTCCCAAATTCATAGGCTATCTCGCGACCGGCACTGCCACCCTTTTGGAAAACAAGATTGAAACATAAGTTAAATGTATATAAGTATAAATGATGTACCTTTTTGTAGGGTTTATCACATGCATCTAATTTAGCACTATTTACTGTATGAAGAAAGCAAGCAGAGGCCAGGGAGGGGAGCAGTACCTCCATAATTCCACTCTCCATTCTGAAATAGATTCTGTCCTCCACTGCCTTTTATGATATCAAAAGTATTCAATATATTTCTCAACATTGGGATTAAAAAGGAAAAGACTCTTCATTAAAATAAAATTTACTAAATTAACTTGAGTGATGAAAGTATTTCACAAACTTAGTTTCGATCCCACAGAGCCAAGTTTGGGTGAATTTATTAAGACACCTTAAGCATGGTGTGGGGCTTGTTTCTGGCATCTTAGTTTCCCAAGTTGATATTCCAATTACAGTTCAGAGCTAAATGGAAATAGCTACTTCTGCTTTCAAAGTAATGGACTCTTTATCTTCTATGAGCTATAGATTTAAATCATTTATTACCTAACTTCAAACAATTTTTTAAATCAGTGACTATTCCTGTTTAAAGAATGTCATATTTTAATGTATTGTACATATGGAAGTTAAAATGAGTGAGAATTGAACCGATCTATTATAATCCTCATTTTACCTCCATTTTCTGTTTAGAACATTTCCTTCTGATTCATTCTGGGTCAACTGTTCTACTTCAAGGACTTAAATTCTTGATCTTTAAGCTCTTGATTTTAGGTTTGCTATTTCCCTTGGGAACCAGCTTTAATTGCACAAATAAGAGTCCTTTCTGTGATCATAAACCGAAAGGGCTGTGTGTAGTTTTCCTTTTAAAATATTCCTTCTCATCTAGGGTCTCTCATATTTTCTCATGTTAAAAAAGAAATTAGTTTCTTCTATATACAGGATGCGTCTCCAATTTGAAGCCCTAAATATGTCTGTTTTTCCTTTTTTTTTTTTTTTCTTTTCTGTTAGGTGGTTTCCATTACCTGACCCGATAACAAATCATAACATTTGTATATTTTCTTATCATTTATAAATTGCTTTCATATTCTTGTTTGAACTTTATAGTAAGCCTATGAAGTAGTAGAATCACTTATCGGACTGCTGATATGTAGTAGGTTCTTAAATATTGACCAAATAAAGTGGAGATATTGATGTCTTATTGTTTAAAATAGGTACCTGAAGCACTGAGAAGTTAAAATAATCTTCTAAGGTTGCTAGGTAGAGTTTGGACTCATTTTTAGCTTTTCTAGATCACAGGGCAAGGTTCTTTCTACCATAAAATATCAAACTGATTATAGTGTGGCTTTAGTTGTTGTAAAGGTAAGTTTTACATTGAGTGAAAGTTCAGATATTAAGTGTACAATTTGAGTTTGCAGAATGCATTCATCTGTACAACCAACACACCAATGAAGATAATGAGTATTTTCATTTCCCAGTGTTCCCTGAGGACCTTTCCTGTACCTTCGCTACGTCAGGCAATCACGATTCTTTTTTTTTTTTAAATATACTTTTTTTTTTTAATGTTTTATTTATTTCTAGGAGAGAGAGAGAGAGACAGCGTGAGCAGGGGAGGGTCAGAGAGAGAGGGAGTCACAGACTGAAACAGGCTCCAGGCTCTGAGCCGGCAGTCAGCACAGAGCCCGACGCGGGGCTCGAACCCACGAACCGCGAGATCATGACCTAAGCGAAAGTCGGACGCTTAACCAACTAAGCCACCCAGGCGCCCCAGGCAATCACGATTCTGATTTGTTTCCCACCATAGATGAGTTTGCCTAGGCTAACTTTCTTACAAATAGAATCACATAGTCGATACTTTCTTGTGTCCCAATTTGTATACCTAGCGCAATGTCTGAGACTTACTCATTTTGTTGCATTGTAAGTAGTTTATTCCATTTTATTGCTGAGTAATATTCCATTGTATGAATACACCGTAATTTGTCCATCTGTTCTCTTGTTGAGCACTTGGATTATTTCTAATATTTACCTAGAAGTCAAACTGATATAAGCATTTGTGTATAAGTTTGTGGATATCCATTTTGTTTCTTTCCTTCCCATCTCTCCCCTTCTCTCCCCTTCCCTCTCCTCCCCTCCCCTTTCCTTTCTTTCTTTCTTTCTTTCTTTCTTTCTTTCTTTCTTTCTTTCTTTCTTTCTTTCTTTCTTTCTTTCTTACTTCCTTCCTTCCTTCCTTCCTTCCTTCCTTCCTTCCTTCCTTCCTTCCTTCCTTACTTTCTTTCTTTCTTTCTTTCTTTCTTTCTTTCTTTCTTTCTTTCTATTGCTAGTTTACAGGGTAAATAATGGGAAATGAAAGAAACTGCCAAGACTTTCCCAAAAGTGTACTATTTTATACAATTTTATCTTCCCACCAATACTTATGACAATTCCATTTGTTTCATATCATTATGTTGTCAGTCTTTTAAATTTTGGTCATTGTCAAACTCTTCGAGGTTTATTTCGCATTTCCTTGGTTAATGTGTTGAGTTTTTTTCTTGTGCTTCTATGTCATTCTTATCTCTTTCTTAGTGAAGTGTCCCAGTTTCCTCCTCATTTTCAAATGAGATTGTCCTTTTTTAAAAGTCTAAGTTCACTTTTTTAAATTCATTTTTTTAAAAATTTGCATCCAAATTAGTTAGCATATAGTGCAACAATGATTTCAAGAGTAGATTCCTTAATGCCCCTTACCCATTTAGCTTATCCCCTCTTCCACATTGAGTTGTAGTCATTTTTTATATATTCTGGATATACACCTTTGTCAGATACATGTACTGTGAATGTGTTCTCTGAGTTGGTGGCTGGCTAATTGATTTTCCAAGCCTGTCTTGATGAATAGAAATCTAATGCTTCTTTTATTGCTTTCTGCATTCTGTCTAAGCAGTGTTTGCTTTGTCCTAGGTTGCAAATATATATTTTCCCCAATTTTTTTTATAGATTTAGATTTCATATTTTAGTATGTAAGTTTAGCATTTCCATATGTCCATTTTGTGTTGATTTTTCATATAAACGTCGAGATGAATTCTTTTCCACATGGATCGTCAGTTGTTTCTGTGCTTTCATTGAAAAGATGTTTATTTGCTTACTGAATAGTTACATCACCTTTCAAGTCAATTGACTGTGTAAGTTTGTTTATTTCTAAGCCTTCTCTTCTGTTTGATCAATCTACTTGCCAATCCTACTAATGCCAGCACCACACATGTTAATTACTGTAGCTCAATAGTGAGTTTTGCAATATGTTAGTGTTTTCTAATGATTTGGTCAAACTCCTTTGACTCATGTAGGCTCTTCACATTTCCATTTCCATTTTAGAAATAGCTTGTTAATTTTAGTGAAATTCTGCTGGAATTATAATTAGACTGTTTTCTAATATATATGTCAATATAGGGAGAATTATTAATACATGAATAATATTGAGTGTTTCAATCCATGAATTTAATATAACTTTTATCTACCTGGGTCTTTGTATATTTTCAGTATACAGGTCTTTAGATATTTTGCTAAATTTATCTCTAAGTATTTTATTTTGATGTTATTGTGAACAGAATTTTTAAATTTTATTTTTAATTGTAAGGTGCAAGTGTATAGAAATAAATTGATTTTGCATATTGGCTTTGTATGGAGAACTTACCAAATTCTCTTAGTAGTTGCTTCATGAATGATCTCAAATATTTCCCCTTAAACAATCATGTTATCTTCAAATATTTTACTTTCCTAATTTTTATGTAGTTGGTGTTTTCTTGTTTTGTTGCACTGTGTAAAATCTTCTGTATACTATTAAATAGCAATGATGAAAACTGATATCCCTGCCTTGTTCCTTATGTTAAGGAAAAAAAATTCGGTGTTGTACCATTAAGCAAGCTGTAGGGTTTGCTCTCTCTCTGTCTCTCTTTTATAAATACCCTTATCAGAGCAAGGAAATTCCATTCTATTCCTATTTGCTGTGAACTTTTATCATGACTGACATGTAATTTTGTCAAATGCTTTCTGTATCAGATGAGATAAGCATATGACTTTTCCTTAAACCTCTCATTGTGCTGACTTACAGTGATTTTCAAATGTTAAGCCAACTTGCATTCCTAGGATAAACACCATTTGGCCATTACATTTTATTCTTTTTATATGTCGCCAAATTCAATATCCTAAATTTGTTAAGGATTTTTGTGTGTATGTAATGACGCATATCGGTCTACAGTTTTCTCTTCTTTGTAAAAGCTTTGTCAGGTTTTTGGTATCAGAATTATGCTGGCCCAGACAGTCTGGGCGGTATTCCATCCTCTTCCCTTTTGCTTAAGGGCATCTGTAAAACTGGTATTATTTCTTTCTTAAATATTTAATATAATTCACTAGGGAAATCATCTAAGTGTGGTGTTTTCCTCATGGATTTTTTTTTTTTGTTATTACGGTTACCTTAGTAAGAATAAGTCTACTCAGATTTTCCATTTCATATTTTCTTAATTTTAATTAAGCTTTGTCCTTCAAGCAATCTTGAAGGACAAAATGTCCTTCAAGCATTTGATCTAAGTTGCTGAATTTATTGGCATAAAGTTATCCATGATGTGCCCTTATTATTCATTCATTCATTCATTCATTTTTCTGAGAGAGAGAGAGTGAGCAAGCAAGGGAGGGGCAGAGAGAGAGAGAGAGAGAGAGAGAATCCCAAACAAGTGCCACTCTTAGTGTGGAGCCTGATGCTGGACTTCATCTCACAAGATCACTGCCTGAGCCAAGATAAAGGGTCTGAAGCTTAGCCTACTGAGCCACTCAGGCAGCCCTTATTATCCTGTTAATATCTGTGGCATCTGTAGCTATTTTCTCTCTCATTTGTAATTTTGGTAAATTGTGGTCTCTGCCCCGCCCCCCATCCTGATCCTGCTCTTGCTGTTGCTCCTCCTCCTTTCTCTCTCTCTCTCAATCTCTCCCGACCCCACCCCCCTTTACTTTTCTTCTCCCTTCCCCTACCATGATACTCCCTCGGTAGGAATTTTCCAATTTTATGGTTCTTTCCAAAGAAACAATTTGGCTTTAATTTTTATGTTGCGTGCTTGATTTTTACTTTATTGATTTCAGCTTTTTATGTCTTTTCTCCTACCTCCCAGGTAAGTAATTTAAGCTCAAAGGATATTGAGAGATCTTATTTTTATGGAATTCTAATTTAATTCTGTTGTGTTTATTTTATTAAAAAATTTTTTTAGTGTTTGCTTATTTTTGAGAGAGACTGAGAGAGACAGAGGCTGAGTGGGGGAGGCACAGAGAGAGAGGGAGACAAGAATCCGAAGCAGGCTCCAGGCTCTGAGCTGTCAGCACAGAGTCCAATGCAGGGCTCGAACCCACAAACAGTGAGGTCGTGACCTGAGCTGAAGTCGAATGCTTAACTGACTGAGCCATCCAGGCGCCCCAAATTCTGTTGTGTTTAAAGAAGTACTCCATAAACTATCAGTCTGTAAAATGTATTTAAATTTATTCTATCGTAAAACATATGGTTCATCTTGGTAAATATTTCATATGCACTTGAAGAGTATATACATATATAAGGTTCAGTTGTATATAGCGATAAGTGTAAATTAGGTCAAATTGGTTATGGTGTTTAAGTCTTTTTTCTTTTTCTTTACTACTTGGTTTTATATAATTAATTGTTTTATCCATCGCTGAAAGAGAAGGGTTGGCATCGAACTATTTCTGGAGACTTCTCTTTCTTTAATTCTGTCAATGTATTGTGCTTCGTGTACTTCAAAGTGCTGTTATATTAGGCACACATACATTATAAATTTATTTATAAATTATTTTTATAAATTTATATATTATAAATTATTATGATTTCTGTTGAATTGGTCTTTTATCATTATTAAATAACTTTTTCTGAAAAATAGTTTTTTTATTTGTTTCTGAGGGAGAGAGAGGCAACATGTGAGCAGGGGAGGGGTAGAGAGAGAAGGGGACAGAGGATCTGAAGCAGGCCCTGCACAGATAGCAGAGAGTCTGATGCGGGGCTTGAACCCACAAAACATGAGATCATGACCCGAGCTGAAATCAGAAGTTGGATGCTTAACCAAGTGAGCCATCCAGGCGCCCCAATAACTTTGTCTAGTTCATCTGCTATTAGTGTAGCCACTCCAGACTTCTCATGCTGACTCTTTGCAGTGTGTCTTGTTCCCATCTATTTGTTTTCAGCCTGTCAGTGTCTTTATATTTAAAGTATGTTTCTTAGAGATAACATTTAGTTGAAGCTTGCTTTTGGTTCAGTCTGACAACTTCTCCTTTTTCAGTTGAAGAGTTTAGACCATTACATATAACATAATTCTTGATATGGTTGGATTTAATACCATTTTGTATTTTTAAAATTTTTGTCATTTGTATGTTTAAAAAGTTTTTAATGTTTTATTTATTTTTGAGAGAGAGAGAGAGAGAGAGAGAGAGAGAGACCAGGGGAGGGACAGAGAGAGGGAGACACAGAATCTGAAGACAGGCTCTAAGCTCTGAGCTGTCAGCACAGAGCCCGACGCGGACCTTGAACTTATGAACTGTGAGATCATGAGCTGAGCCAAAGTCAGATGTTTAACTGACTGAGCCCTGCAGGTGTCCCTGTCTGTGTTTTTTTTTTTTTTTTTTTTTTTTTTATCCTCAGATCTTCCTGTCTTGTCTTATTTTAGATTAATCATTTTTTATTTCATCTTAACTCCTCCATTGGTTGTTTAGATATCTCTTTGTTTATATCTATATATTTGTATCATTATATTTTAGTGTTTGATTCAAAGTCTTCAGAATGTAGCCCTTAGAAACGATATTTAAACCCTTTACAAAAAATGGAAGAACTTTTTAAAAGTGAACTTACCACTTTACTATTGTGTTATATATACATACATTATAATCCCCACAATTGATATTTATCATTGCTTTAAATAGTCGTTTGTCTTTGTAAAACTAAAAAATTAAAAGAAGACAAATATAGTCTTTTATATTTATACTCATATTTACCACTTTTGGGACTCTTCATTTTCCCTCCATATTCAAGTTTGTATTCACTGTTAATACCATGCATTGAGAAAATTTTCCTTTAGGATTTATTGTTTCGCTGTCAGCAAATTCTCTTAATTCTTCTCTATTAATACTACCTTCTTTAGTAGATGAAATGTATTCACTGGATTTACAATACAGGATTGCCTCCTGCTACCATTTTTCTCATCTTTTAATACTTCAAAAAATGTCACTCTATTGTCTTTTGGTCTTCAATTTTTTGGATAAGAAGTCTTTATGATTCATATAATTGTTTTCCTGTATCTAATATTTTTCTCTGGCTGTTTTATTTATTTTCTCTTTATTCTTTGCTCTCAACAATTTGTCAGTAATGCACCTAGCTGGGGTTTTCGTAGTCTTTATTCTGTTCAGAGTTTATTGAGATTTTTGGATCTCTCTGTTACTGTTCTTCATCAAATTGGGGAATTTTTCACCCTCTGTGTTTCCAAATATGTTTTTCGCCCCCCACGCTCTCTTCTCTTTCTGGGATTTGAATTATACGTCTATTAGACTCTTTGCTGATATCTCCCAGGTCACTGAGGCTCTATTTTTTAAATTCTTTTTGTATCTATTTTTTCAGATTTCGGTTACTCTCTCCTCAGATTCACCAATCTTTGGTTTGTTTTTAAACATTTTAAGGGTGCTTCTAGAGGGGCCATTACTTTAGCCTTATGTGTATTTGATGAGATTTCTCCATTCTGGCTGGTCAGAATTTCTATGTCTCCCTGTATAGCTCTAGAATCCATTCATCTTATAAGTTCCTAGCAGCTCTTTTCTGGAAGACCTCACTTATCATTGTCTTATGCATGTGCATATTAGTATTTGGCTAAAATCTTAAAAGGAGTCATTAGAAGATTTCTTTCTTTCTTTCCTTTTTTCTGGAGCTCTCTTCTCGCTGGTAGACTGCCCCACAAATTTCAGCCAATTTGGCAACATCAAAGCCTGATTAGGTGTTACCAGCTTATTGAGACCCATGGGGTCTTCATGAAGTCTCCCTTCCATGTAGATCAGTCAGGAAAGTACTCCCAGTCTCAAAGTCTTGCTCATTCCTAAGTTCATCTCATTGATTTTCCTCTCTGAGGGATCACAGCCTTATGCCTATTGTCCATTATCTGAAAAGAGATTCCCCATGTATTTTATCCTATTTTACAATTGCTTACCTTGGGAACATCAGTTGGGTAGTCGTTACTTCCTCATGAGCAGAAGTAGAAATCTTTCATGGGCAGCACAGAGGTTTTGATCACTGCTGTTTTTGGAGGAACTTTGTTCCTATCAGCTCTTAAATAGCTTAAAATAGATGTATAATCATGCTTTCTACTTATCTTTCCCATATTTCATAACTTAAATAAGCTTAAACTTCCTCTTCTCTTTCTCTTTCTCAGTCCCCTCCTCCTCCTCCTCCTTCTTATTCTTCAGAATTTCATGCTTAGCTATGGCACTTATCAGTTTCTACCTTTATTACCAGTAAATATATGTGTGTGTATTATTTATTTATTAAAAATATATTATTTATGTAAATTTATTTATAATTTTATGTCGTATAAAATTAATTGATAATTAAATTATATTTATAAGTAATATATGTACTTATATAAAGTGATATTTATACTTATATATCTAAGGAGCCATATTTTAAAACATTATATATTTTAATATAGAATTAAATATTTTAAAATATTAAAGTGTTTAGATGCCATTAAAATTTGGGAAGATTACTGCTTTTTCTACGCTTTTTCTTACTGCCTGTTCAAATCTACCTCTCACCTTTTGTCTTTGTACATATAATCAGAAGGCTTTGTTTTATAGATAAACACATTGTCATACAAATTTGCTTCTCATATCAGCAGATTCAGAAACATAGCTTGCGTTCTTTGTTTTAAAATGCTGTGTAATTGAATGTAGGCCTATTTGCCACTTTGATAAATAACCAGACTATATGGTATTTAACCAAATGTTCACCATTGCTAGACATCACAGGTATCATTTTCTTTATAGCAAATATTGAAAATGTTAGCAGCAAAACTTGTTTATGTCTCAATTTTTTTCTTGTATGAGAGCCCGGCTGTATGAATAAAATGAGAACTTTTCCTTCTTCAAATGAATCTGTTTTCAGTACAGTCACAGAGAAGTCAGTTTCCATGACCGCGAGATGAGTTGCCCATTCATTCACTTATTAAATTACTGTCTAACAATTGTCTTTCCTCTTTCTGGTCCAGGAACATGATCTGACCTTTCATTTTGAATTGCTAAGTAAAATTATAAATTCATGTATTCATCTGTCTATTTGAAAAGACTGGTTTTTATGTTTCCTTGGTTATCAAAGTTAATTTTTTTTTGGATTGATTAAACTGAATCTTGTTATGTGAATTCTCAGGAGTGGAGTCATAGGTTTTATTGGCTTCATAAGGACTCATGAAAGATAATTGACTGCCTACAATGGAAACTGAAGTTTCTTTTCTATGAAAATTTATAACACGCTAATGATGTCTGATACTGACATTACTACCACTCACATACAGGATTTTGTATATTTCTTAACATAAGTTCAATCAAATCAGCTAGCAATAACCAGATATATTATACTTATTGCTAAAAGTACCTCACTCCCAAATTAAGTTTGAGATAGGATTATAGTAGCGATACATGTTTGCTCTGATGGCAAAAATATTTATATTAAAAACAATGGTTTTTCTTAAAAAAAGATACATACATACAATATTTTTCACATTATTTTGATTATTTAATACCTCTACTCTCCTGTATGGAGTCCTGTGAGATACTGAAAGAAAGGCACTGGAATCTTTTCAGTCTCTGGGGGAAGATATAAAATTAATTCACTAAAGTAAAAGATACTACAATGTAATGTAACTCCTATAAACACTGAAAGAATGACAGGAACAGAATTGATTTAGGTGATATTGGTTCCAAAAGCAGTGAGAAACTTTTGGTATGATTGCCTTCATATAATTTAAGACTTATTTTCTATGTCTGTTAATCTCCTTTGTAAATTGCCTGTGTATGTGTTTGGACCCTTCTGAAGAATTAAAAAGGAAATGATGAATGAGTAAACTCATTACTAAATATTGCTTCTAACCACCACTATTAGCAAACTAGTGCTTGTCTATTGTGTGTTTATCAGAGCGCACTACCTCAAAGATTAGATTATTGAATCATCCAACATTTTGACACCTTTAGGAATGTCACATATACTTTCTGGTCTTCGTTTTTTCACTTATAAACAAAGGATATTGATTAAATACTTTCTGGTATTTAATCTTATATTTTGAGTTTCACTAATCAACTGTCTAGTACCCTTCCAGGCACAGCCATGACCGTTTGAATGTAAATAGGTCTTCATGACACCTAGCTTCAAAATTTCAAGAACATTTGAATAAAAATGCCGAATATGTTAGACTTCAAATCTATCCTATCCCCTTCCTAATTTTGTTTAAAACAACAACTTTTCAAGCTAGAAAGGAGACATGACCAATTCTGAAAGTGTAACTGTCATTTTTCTGTTAGATGAAGTTAATTATAGATGTAAAATGTTACTAAGAACTGGTTTTACTTGAAGCTCGTGATTATGGTAGAGGAACTTCCAGAGAAAGGAAATAAACTATCCTAACCCCCAGCAGTGGTGACTAGCATGAAATAGTTGAGCTTGATCATCTTAAAGTATAAAATGTTTCTTATTCCGACTCTTATCCGGCGCCCTTCTGTTAGTTATTTATTCTGGCTTTTTTTTTTTTTTTTTCTTTTCTTTTTTTTTTTTTTTTTTTTATTATTGAGTAAATTGATTGTCAAATTAGTTTCGAAGGGATATGAATAAAAATGACTGATAGACTGTAGTGTTTCTTACTATTTCAAGAAAGCAGTGTTGATCTTCTCTGCAATGTTTAGTAATAAAACAGCTTTCCATTAAATTCAAGCATACATATGTGTCCCTAAAATAAGGTGGTTTGGGACATGGGGAGAGTCTGTGGGAGCTGTGTAGTCTTCTGTTATTAGCCACACCCAAATGGAGCTCTACCTTGATCACTTAGGAAAATTACAGAGGACGTTGATGTCTCCTTGGCTCGCAAGAGATATAATCCTAATGACTGTAGGGAAATACTGATGCCAAATACTTCCGTCTATACGCTTATGATCATTCATCTCTGTATCTCAGTTTACTGTAGTGAGTAAGGTACTTGGAATCCCTTTCCTCTGGGATGAGATGTAGTTATAAGGCATAACTAGATGCAAGGGAGATGTAGCATGATTTGAGGACAAAAACTCTATCCCAGCTTTTTTCAAGAAGATAGATTAGAAAAAATGTCCAGTGCACCTGAAAATTTTGTTAATCCTAAAAATATTTGCACTATAATCATATTATACTAGACTTTCAGTTTTCTTGGCCAGTGTAGGCTTATGAGTCTATATCATTTCAGGGATAGCTCTTTACAGCTGACAATGACAAAATTCTATGCCAAACCAGCTTTGCCTATATATACCATCCTTTCCTCCCAACTCATACAATGTGACGGCGGGTCTGCCATTCTCATTCTGCACTTTTTTTTTTTTTTTGCTTGCTTCTTCTCGAAATAGTTGCTTTATTTTCATCCTCCAAACATCCACTCTGAGCTGGCTTTTGCTCAGCCTTCAGGATGAACTCCCAGTGTGCATGGTCTGCCATAAAGCTCTGGGTCGCTCTCACACCCATCCTGCTGTGTGGGTCAGGGACTTTATCTATAATTGCCTCTATCAGAGCATGACACTACATCAAAACCAAAAAAACATTATAATTTATCTTTTCCTCAAGTAGACTCTGAGCTCTGAGGGCAGAAATGTGTCTCATTTACCTTGGTACCATGTATGGCATTGTGGACACCATACCACATAGTAAGAGATTTATAAACAAAATAAATCAACATACCAGAAATAATACTTTGGCCCAGAGGGAGCATCAAAATGGTGAAATTGTGAGAAAGTCAAACTTTCATACCACTCATTTCCTGTGTATATTGCTGTGCTACTTAAGGTACACAGAGGCACCTTAAGTGTCTTTAAAAACAAATATCTGGTTTAAAATAAATTATCAGAGAAGTAATATAATAATAAGATAACAGTCTTTTACTGTAAAAGTTTTCAACTTTTTAAAAAAACTGATTGACTACATAGTTGGTTAGGGGGAGGGATGCCATCTTAGCTTTATTATTTTTTATTTTTTTATCTAAAATTTTTTTTTGCTAATCTTTATTTATTTTTGAGAGAAAGACAGAGTGCAAATTGGGGAGGAACAGAGAGATAGACACAGAATCTGAAGCAGGCCTCAGGGTCTGAGCTGTCAGCAAAAAGCCTGACATGGGGCTTGAACTCGTAAGATCATGACCTGAGCCGAAGTCGGACACTTAACTGACTGAGCCACCGAGGCACCCAATCTTAGCTTTAAATAAAAGGGAATTCTGGGCTGATTCTAAAAGATTACACTATGGCTTCACAATCGGAAATTTGGACCAATGTATTCTCTATAGTAGTTCCAAATATAGTGCATATAATAGGAATTACTTGAAGAAAGACCCCTGATTATACTACTGCTACTAGATATTATTAGCATGAGATGGTGAAATATCTTCTTTTCTCTGGTATTTATGCCACTTGTGTTCAACTTTATTCCAAGATTAAGCTTCCAAATTATGTTTTCTAATGATGTTTTTTCAACTTCTACTGTTTGAGGGAAAGATCAAATATTATAGTGCCATGAGTAGAACTTCAATTTAAAATTGTTTTGCATTCCACCTCCCTCCTCCCCATTTTTTAACTTTAAAGAATGTGCCTCACCGAGTGATTTGGCTTAAGATAAAAGAACATTTTAAAGCAAATTCCAGTGTATGACAAGATATCAAGAAAACAACTTGGCTCGCTTGCAATTTGATTGTCTAGAAGGATAAATTATAAAAACCTGAGTTTTTAAAAACTGATTTTTATAATATCTGCAAGTAACTAAAGCAATACATTTCATATCAGGTGCAATTTATTAGGAATCTTGATTTCTTTCTCAAACAAGCCTTTCAGAATTGATTTATAATATTTATAAATATTGCTTGATAGTGTTTATATAGTGTTTAAACAATGCTTTTAATGTTAAAATAAAATTTAATAATATATTCATGATTTATACTAAAATTTGCTTCCATATTTCAGTTAAATTTAGATTTCAATATTTCATCATTCATTCATAATTCAGAGTTTGGGTGAATCACTCCCATATGACACACACTATCCTGGGCACTAGATAAATTGTCATGGATAAAGTAGATGCGATGCTTGCTTTTGTGGGAACTGCAGTAATCTGGATTGAAACTGTCTGGCCCAGAAGTATTTTTTTGCTCTTGTCCTCTTTCTGTCTGTCTCTGACAAAATCTTTTACACTGGGGGACTATAAGGACAAATAATTTTTCATGAGCAGAATTATTTGCTCATGAAAGAAGAGGGACATGCTGGCCTGTATGGCACATGAGGAGACAGGAAGGAAATAGGAGAAGTTGGGGAAAGTCAGTCTTATAGGGCCTTTCAAAGTGCAATGCCTCAATTTCTAGTTACTTTTAAGATTTTTTTTTTTTTTTTTTTTTTTTGGTATATGGTCTTCAGCAATTGATTATAGAGTGCTTAGACATGATTTTGTTTGTATTTGTCCTGTGTTAGAGTTAGTGAGCTAGAATTTGCAGGTTGATATCTCTCATCAGATGTGACAAATGCTCTACCAATATTTCTCAGGTATTCCTTCTGTCTCATTCTCTTGTATCTCCTTTTGGAACTTCAATTACAGGTGTTAGACTTTTAGAGAAGGTCTGCATGTTCTATTGTTTCCATCTTTTTTCTCTCTGTGCTTCAGTTTTGATATATCCTATTGAACTGTCTTTGCATTCACCAATCTTGTCTTCTGGGAGAGCCTGCTGTTAAACTTACCTAAGAAGTTTTTCATTTCAGATATATTTCAGATATTACAAGTTGCAGTTCTAGAATGCCCATTACATTTTTTAAAAATTCTAATTCTGTGTTTAAACATTTCATTTTAAAATCTAATTTGTCCATTTCCCCTATTTTCTTTACATATTAATTATGTTATGTACTAACTTCTGCATGTGAGTCATCTCTGGATCTCATTAATTTTCAAATCTCTTTTATTAGCTTTTTTCTCCTTAATCACATTTGGATGATATATTGTCAGACTCTACACTATGATGTTTTCCTCTAAAGAGTCTTGAATTTTGTTCAGACAGTTAAGTTATTGGCTGTTAATTCTGATCATTGGGAAACTCGATTTAAGGCTTTTTTACAGCAGGGATTTTGTTTTGCACCTACTTCTAGGGTGTGACATTTTCTGGGCTTGGAACCCAAAGACTAGATTGTTCACCAAGGTCTCTACATACTTGTTTAGCCCAAATTTCAACTTCTGTCTCCTCGGAGCCATGTGGTGTTCTCTGCTGGTCTTCTTAGAATTTTGGTCTCCTTTTGTCGGTATGTATCTTAGGGGTCAGCCAAAGACAATAAGGGAAATTTTAACACAGATTTTTAGAGTTTTTACTCTGCTGTTTTCATCTCCAGTACCTTCCCCTCAAATGTCACCTGCCTTGACAACCCCAAACAGTGACCTATATCTTCGTGTTAACAAGAATCACTGCTCTTTACTTGGACTCTATTTCCTTGAACTGAGGCGTGGAAGATGCTCTCAGTGAGAGCCAGGGAGAACATAGCGTTGACTTTGTGTTCTCTCTTCCTCTCAATGTTTGAGCTCTGCTCTAGTTGCTGTCTAGTGCCTACAAAGAGCTGTTAATATGTTCTAACTCTTAACAATTTACAGTAAGAAGATAGGCCAATACCATCTAATCCTCTTACCTTTTGATAATACAAATTCTTTCAAAAATTTTTTATCAAGAAAGTTCTTTTCATGTGAAATTCATTATCTTTGTGTTACTAGGCAATCACTTTATCACCTTCCCTCTCAAGAATGTTGAAATAGGGAGTGGGCAAAACAGTGTAAACTTGGTCTTTGAGTTTTTATTTCCAGACCATTTGTCCTGCCAATCTGGATTTTGACCTCTTCACTCTATGGTATTTTCTGTACAAGTTCAAGGACTCAGTTCACTTGAGTATATAGATATAGATATAGATATAGATATAGATATAGATGTAGATGTAGATGTAGATATAGATATATAGATATAGATATATAGGTATCTTTGGAATTTCAACCTCCTTAACTGCTGCTGCAACAATGGTTGTTATTAGTAATAACCATTCTATTCTTAATATTCTCCTCCTTGTATTAGCTTGTATTTATATCTATGATAAGACTTTATTGACTCCTCTATGCCATGTACCCTGTAGATGTTTACAGTTCCTCCTTTCAGGATATATTCTTTCTCTGTTCTCCCTAGTTCTAATCAACTTCTGTGGCTTAACCACTGAGCAAATGATTTCTTTGGTCTAGAGCTGTAACTCTAAACTTTCAGGGTTGTACTTCAAGTGTCAACTTCTTTGAGGTTATGGAATTGTTGAAATAGTAGTGGGATGAGCATTTCTGGTGTCATTTCATAGCAAAGAGAGAGAGCATTTTACCCAACATCTGTGCAAATCTCTCTCTTCCTCCCACATCCTTCCCTATCAAGAACTTACTAGCTCATAAGCTCTGTAAAGACAAAGACAGATTCATTCATCTGTGTAAACTTTATAGTGCTCTGGATGTAGCTGATAAAGATCTTTTTGAGTAAATGCTTATTATTCATGTGCTACTGAAAGTCTTATTAATATCTCAAATACAATTGTTCTGCTAGTCACCAAGAAGCTTTTGAGCCATTTTATGGTTATAAGAGGTGAATATTTTATTACAAACATCTAACACAAACATGTCTGTTAGAGGAGATTTATTTGTTTACAGAAAAAAAGAAAATGTTGCAGAAGGTCAGGGAATGGAACTCCTGAGCATGATGGCAAGCAGGAAGGTAAGCAACAGAGTGTTTTTGCTCTACAAAAAAAGGGGGTGAGAGTGAGCTGAGGAGTCAGGAGACTGGAGGGCTGGGTGCTGTGAGGGATAAAGTCAGGGGGAAACCATAAGGACTTTTTAGATACACAAAACCCTGTCTCTGGCTAGAATCTGTTTGCCTTGCATCAGTAAAGAACCCATTTTCATCATCACTTCAGATCTCTAGTTGAAACAGACTACATTTGTTAATAATATGGGTGAGTGTTTTGTATTTTGTTTAATTTGAGCTTTAAAATTTGAAGAAGACTGTGTTTCTTATCAAGAAAAAAAGATTAAGGCATCAGAAGACAGTTGTGGCCACAAGAACAACTAGCCTTAATCTTGGGAAAGAGCTGTAGACTTTCAAAGGCTATGATAGTTCCAAAGTGTTTTACTTGGATCTGATGGAGGGAAGGGTCACAGTTAATTACTAGATAACGGTGGCATTTACCAAGCACCACTTTCAAAGTATTGCTAAGTGCAGTTTCTTATTTTGTTGGTATATTTGAGCTCCTGAAGGATAGAATCACACCTTAAACATTCTTTATTTCTTCTTCACCCGTCTCTAAAATAGACAAGTGACTTATAGAATGAAGTTTACAGTTAGTTCGAATGAACGAAATGAATAAATTAAACAATTTAAGCTATTTTCTCGCCTTTTGGAGCCCATAAATGATCAGATTTGTCTTGATTTCATAGTAATTTTTTAAAAATTAGGGGCAGGGAGGAAATCTTCTAAATGTGTTGCCTATCATATAGACTCTGGGAAACAATTAGATCAGTGTTCTCAGATTTTAGCCTGCTTCAGAATGAGCTGGACAGTTTATGATGACATTTTGGGAGCTCCTGTTTCTGATTCAGGACATCTGGGGGTGGGGTCCAAGACATGTGCAATTCTGACAAGTTCCCAGGAGATGCTAATAAGGCTGATCTGGAGACCGTACTTTGTGAACCACTGATGGAGAGGATATATTAAATATACAGAGTGTTCTTCACCGGTAACATTGCAGGAACACTTTGTTCTTGAAATGCCTAAAATATCCTTCACTGCCCTGTGGCAAAGCAAAGCAGAAGGTTCTCATATTTGTACATCCTCAGCTCTGCCACCCACTCAAGGTGACCTTAGGTAAACCATGTCTGTTTGTACCTAAATTTCTTCTTATGAAGGGGTGTGTGGTAAATTTCCTATTTTTCAAGATCTTTCCAGTTTTCCTAGAATGAAAACTCTCTACAGAATTGAAAGTACATAAGCCTTATATGAAGAGCATTACCTAAGCCCTAGTGATTCAGTCACAATTTGTCCTCAGGAGCTTTTGTTACAATATTCTATCATCAACCAGAGTCTGGAGAAATGACACACTAAAAATAACTAAATCCAAAACTTGACCTTGACTCATCTTTTATATGTTCTATAATACAAAGATACTGAATGTGCCTGATTTAGATTGGGGTCTAGTGTCTCTCCTTCCATGTCACATGAGGACAGGCTGCACAGGAGAATGGATCAGCTGCCTTCTCTGACTGTACCCAAGGAGAACTTAGCTCTTGATGACCATGCACATTGATTTGGATGAACAGTCATCCCAAATGAATGAAATAACTACCTCCTTCCCCAAGTTCTCAAAGCAAAAGCATTGCAAATTCAGTATCTTTTTTTCTGTTATACAACAAGATTCATGTTTGAAAATCAGCCATATGAGAGAAAGATAATTTTATGCAATTCCCTTTCCAAAACGACTCAAACTTTCTAGAATCAGAATGCCTCTCTGGGGCTCTTCATCTGGAGAAGTTGGTTTAAGGATGTATACTAGTCACATAATTTGAAGGCATAAATAAGGCCTAAACCATTAACTTTGAGCTTCTCCATATGATGACACGTTATGCAATTTAGTCAACTGTGAGCACTTCAAGTTTGTTTTCTTGCTATTAATCACCATGCTTCTTCATTTTTCAGTGGTTGACATTGACTGATACTGTCTAGACAAAATTGATTATACATCTTACTCTGTTGTTCAGCGTAGGATAGATAGAGCTTTGAAAGAAATTGAGCTACCAGTTTGGCAGCCTTTATCTGTGAACTGCCACGTGACTTGCAGAAGGGACTCATGCAGCATCCGGGAGTCACATCTGATGTTAGCTCTAATTTTGAATTTTCTGCTCTGAATCCCTGTAAGCTCTATAGCTTGAACTGATGTTTGGATTCCAGCAGGAGGAAGAAAATGCAACAGACTGCTACATTTTGATGAAAATCATGATACTCATAGAGCAATCACATAATTTTAGATCCAAAGTACCTTTCCTTGATATTATGGTAAAAATGTACTTATGAGGAGGATCATCATAGATGACAGGTTTGCCTGGACCGTCTTGGTTTATGCCTATTTCCATGGCAAACTTATTAATAATGCTCTTTTATTGATCCAAAATGCTTCAGTTTGGATGGTAAACGTGGTCATCTTTTTTACTAGGAAGGGTAAATCATACTCAATAAATGACTCTTTTGTATGTTTATTAAAGAAATAAGTTGTAAACTTCTTCCGATTCTTTGTATGCTTCTGATTTCTACAACATCAGGCCAACAACAGGCATTACTTCATCAAATAACTAGCCTCTGATTCAAAGAGATTTCCTTCCGCCCCCGGAGAGCACACACTGCAGGTATAATGGACATGAGACACAAGACGTGGACACTTGGAGACACCAGCCCTTTCATTGGTGACAATTGGAAATTATGTTGTTTATATATCTGGAAAAACATGACTTGACATCATACCAAATATATTTTGAATTATACTATTGCTGTCTAGAGTACATATAAATTCTAGCAAATGGTTTTGAATTATTCAGGAACGAGGAAGGAATTGGAATGGGTGATATTTACAGGTAAGAGAGTCCATTATGTATGGAAGAGCAGAGAGTTTCCTCATTAAAGGAGTCTTCTCTCTGCTGTCCATTATCTATTTATGTGTATTATTATCTACTTATGTTCATTATCTATTTACATCATGGATACTATCTCCCAATATCAATACACATCATCAATTTGTCATAAAATTCTTTTCTGACAAGCGTGTTTCTAGTTTCAAGTAAATGAAATATTTAGCACCAACTTTGTTCTTAGCACTGCCTTGGGCCCTAGAGTATATAAAAAATAATTTAAAATTCAGTAAAGAAGCACAAAGCAATTATATAAACGTAGCTCTCCAATAAGCAAGATACATGGTTATGCTGTGGAACGGATGACATATACAACTTAAAAAATTTTTTTTAAAATATTTAATTTATTTTTGAGAGAGAGATAGAAACAGCGTGAGCAGGGGAGGGTCAGAGAGAGAGAGACACACACACAGAATCCAAAGACAGGCTCCAGGCTCTGAGCTAGCTGTCATCCCAGAGTCCAATGCGGGGTTCGAACCCACGAACCGTGAGATCGGGACCTGAGCCGAAGTCCGACGCTTAACCGACTGAGCCACCCAGGCGTCCTGACGTATACAATTTTAAAGGCATCTGAGAGGTGGCGACTAGAATTTGCCTGCTATTCGGGCCTTCCAATGATATCTGAAACGCCTGACCTCGGTGCTTACGCGCCAAATGTCAACCCTCCAGCAGCACTTACGCCAAGTGCTGGAACAGATGGCTGCCAAATCTGCAGTGCAATTAAACAAATGGCACAACAAAGAACCGCCTTTTTATTTACCAGTCTGTTGTGCAGGCTTAGAGGCCCTTTCACTCCACATGAAATTACTCTCTAGAAATTCTGGGCATGGCGACAAAGGGAGGAAGAGGTTGAAATGATGAATTCTCTGAGACCATTAGAAGAAGTCATGACTGATATGACTGGCTTTATTTATTCATTTATTTATTTTAATATTCATTTTTTGAGAGAGGGAGAGAGAGAGAGTACGTGTGCATGTGAGCAGGAGAGGGGCATAGAGAGAGGGAGATGGAGAATTCCCAACACAGGGTTCAAACTCAAGACCATGAGATCATGACCTGAGCCGAAATCAAGAGTCTCACACTTAACCAACTGAGACACCCAGGTGCCCCAAATATGACTGGCTTTAAATAGTGCCATTCTAGAAAATTGAAATAGCTATCAATTTTAGAATGTCTTTCTTCAAGGTAAATATTCAATTGAAGAGCAAGTAAACACACGCTGGGAATTTTAATTTTTATTTTTTATTCCTAGCTTTTTGAGAGAGAGAGAGAGAGAGAGAGAGAATCTTAAGCAGCCTCTGCCTCTGTGCTCAGTGCAGAGTGCAGAGTCCAGAGCCCAAAATGGGGCTAGTCCCTATGATCCTGGGATCATCACCTGAGCCGAAATAAAGAATTAGTCCCATAGCTGACGGAGTCACCCAGGCATCCCCATGCTGGGGAGTTTTAAAATCCCCTTTCCCCTCAGGAAGATATTAAAACAGGCAGTGGCATGGAACTATTGGAGTATTTGCCTTCCATGTTCCCGGCAGGCAAAGGCAGCTAGCTAGCTAACTTTGACCATGCGAATAACTTGGCATCAGCAGAATGGCATTTCTAGTTTTCCCATCCTCTCTCTCCAGATAGGGTAAATTTCCTATTTCCGTGTACCCAGCCTGGAGTAGAAAGTAGCACTTTTCATATGTTCAACTGTCATGAAATGTACTAAAATAATGACTTTTCTTAATGCATGCAGGAGATACTAGGCAAGAAAGAGAAACACAAAGATTCCTTATTGAAGGAAGCAAGTGTTTCTTGTGAAATTCAAGATAGGAAATTTAAAGGCTGTGTCCAGTGATTCGAGTGATAGTCATAGAAATCTATCACTAACGTCCTTTTTATCAGAACTTTTAAGAAAAGGTGAAGGGTGTAACGTTGAAGGGAATGCCGTCAGAAAAGTTGGGTAGACCGAAAGCTCACCCAGATGGGGACAAAGTCAGAACTCAGACTATTCTCTCAATGTCTCAACTAGCGAAACTTCCTTTCTGACAATGCCTTCTATAGTTCAGATCCAATAAAAATTCTCAGTAGAAACACTTGCATGGAAACCAGGTAAAGCAAGTTTCCTACTATCAAAAGAGCTAATTCAAACGAACATTTTGTGAATACATCTGGATGCCTGGAAATTATTCTTCTCCATCTGTTAAAATCTTATTTATCTATAAAGGACCAGCTGTATATTCTCCACAAACAGAAGTGATCTAAATTAAAACAAACAAGTAAAGAAAACCTGGTGCATCAGCCCCACGCAGGCCAACTAAATCCATGTGTGGAGGATGGGGTTGAGGCTGTGTTCCTGGAAGACCATGCATATTAGTTTGTGGGGGCTGCCATAACAAAATACCCCAGACCGAAAGCCTTCAGCAACAGAAAATTTATTCTGTTAGGTTATTCATCCAAGGTCAAGGTGTGTTCAGCTTTGATTTCTTCTGAGGCCTCTCTCCTTGGCTTGCAGATGGTCACTTCTCGCTGTATCCTCACATGGTTAACCTTCTGTCTCGTTGTCTGCATCCAATCTCCTCTTCTTCTAAGGACCCAGTCCAATTCGATGAGGGCCCACTCTAATGACCTCATTTTACCTTAATTACGTCTTTAAAGGGTGCACTTTGAAGGTCACATTCCGAGGTACTGAGGATAAGACTTCAACACATGAATTTTGGAGGGGACACGAATCCATCTCATGAGAGCATCCATGGGTTAGAAGCCCTGCTTCAGAGGATCTCTGAGCTGCTCAAGGGCACTGCACACCTGAGAATGTTTGGAACAAGTTCATATAGTTCATAGTGTTGCTAATTACAGGATGAGACTTGAAGTCAGCTTGTGTTACAGGTGAAGGGCCCTGAGCTGCAAAAGCAGTATGGGATGCTGGAAACATACAGGATTTGTCAATGGAGAAGGCAGCTCTGTTGAGCGGTAGTCAGATAGGTGAGTAATTTAACCATACCAAGTCTTACTTTTCTTATCTGAAAACTAGGAATGATACCTCAGAGATTATTTTATAGAATAACTTGTAATAGTATTTGAAGTGATAAACTCATGGGCAGAGGTACTCAAATATTAGCAAAAATAGGATTCTAGTCCTCTCTCTGCCACTTATTAACCCTATACCTGCATTTGTTTTCTACCGTTATAACAAATTATTACAAACTTAGTGATTTGAAACAACACTAATTTATTATCTTACAGTTCTGGAGGTTGGAAGTCTGACATGGGTCTCACTGGGCTAAAATCAAGGAGTCAGCAGGGCTGTGTTCCTTTCTGGAGGCTCGAGGGGAGAATACGTTTCTTGTCCTTTCCCGCTTCTAGAGGCCGCCTGTATTTCTTGGCTTGTGGTTCCCTCCCTCACCCTCAGAGCCAACAACTCTCTGATCCTGCGTCTGGTCATTGTCACATCTCTTTCTGTGACTCTAGCCAGGAAAAACTCTCTGCTTTCAAGATCCCCTGTAATTGGATTGGGCCCACCTGGACAATCCAGGATAATTGCCCCATCTCAAGGTCCTCTACTTAATCGCATCTGCCAAGACCCCTTTGCCAAATAAGGTGACATATTCACTGGTTCACAGTAATGGAGGCCATTATTCTGCCTACCACAGTGTCCCTGGACAAGTTCTTTCACAATAAAATGGAGGTGTTATTGTCATTGGCATTAACTTGAGAAGTTTGTTGTGAAACTTGATACATGATTTCCTATTTGAAAGTAAGAGTACTACAGTGAATAAGCTTTATTTTTATTCTGTAGCCATATGAGAAACAAAGACTGATTATCAAAATCATAAACAATTCTATCAATTTCCCTTACATTGTGGTAAATTTTTACATCTTCTTTTCTTTCTTTTTTTCCTTCCTCTATCTGACTCCTACCCTGGTGATTCCCTTTTACTTTAGAGGAAGCTCTCCCTTACCATCCAACTTCAAAGTTCTGTTCTTACTTTGGAAATGTACCACAACTGCTACCCCATCTGCCAACTAATCAAGATGTTACTTCCTCTGAGTGTTCTAGACAAAAAAGAAAAGGAAATCGTAGCTTGGGAATGGTCCTTATCTATTAGATATAAACTTGATACTGAGATTGGTGCCATTTTCTAAGATTCCTGAAAGTCAGAATTTATTGAGTTAGTCCTAAAATAAACTGATGATATAATTTGGGAGTATATGTGACTAATTGCTTCATTTGTTACTCTTCTCCAATAAGCATGTAGAAGCTGGATCTGCTTGACACAGGCAGAATAAAGGGATGATCAACACATTATTGTCCTTTGATCTGGTATTGTCACACAATAGAAAACAGTACTTCAGAATGGGGTCTTTTTCAAAAGTTTTTATTCATTTATTTTTGAGAGAGAGAGAGAGAAAGAGAGCACCAGTGGAGGAGGGGATAGAGAGAGGGAGACAGGGAACCTGAAGTGGGCTCTGTGAGCATGGCAGGGAGCCTGAAGTGCAGCTCATGAGCTCACGAACCGCAGGATCATGACCTGAGCTGAAGGCAGACAGACACCTAAGTGACGGAGGCATCGAGGTGCCCCAAGAATTGGGTCTTAGGGTCAAAGACATTGAGTTGAACCCTTGGTCTGTTACTGTTTACTAGCTGAGTGACCTTGGGAAAGTTTTCCCTTATGTAAACTTTCACTTCCTCGCCTGTTAAATGGTGATGATATCTAGCTTATAGGTTTGATCTGGATAATAAATACAGCATGGAATACATTTATCACAGTGTCTATCATACATGAAACATTCACTTTTTGACTTCTTCTATTTTGTCTTCAGCTTCCCAAATGGCTGATATGAAGAAGATGGGAAAGGGGGATAATTTAGATCAATAATAATTCCTAAAAATTAGGCTTTTCTTTCCTCTGTGAAGACCCACAGACATTTACAGGATTTATAGGAAGCAAACATGTTGAGCACATTTAGAAATGTAAGTATTTTCCAGGTGTCTTCCTTTTCCTCCCTACCAAAGATGGTCGACTCTCCTCTATCGGATTCTTCTTATTGATTGCCCACCAAAAGAAAGGTCTTTCACTTTTAGATTTGTCCTTTGAAGTTTTGTAATATGAAGAAATGGATGAATAGAAGGAGGAAGGAGGGGCTTTTTTTTTTCTTTTGAGGATTTGCGCAGACATGTGCCAAAGGAGCTATTGTAGGAGTTAAAAGAAGAAAAGGGTTTTAAAAATGTCTTGCTGTTTCACTTTTGAATTACTCTGGATTATGTATTTAAGATATTAAGAAATACATGAAAACGTGATTTTTTTTGAAATTCGGTTTTAGTCATGAAGCTATTAATTTGCTATATAGCACATTGTAGTTAGCTAGGGTCCGAAAACAGCAGCTCCTGAGAGACAAAGAGGAAGAGGGAGAGACTGGAGGGAGTGGCTTGTGAAGAGGCAAGGAGAAGCCCAGATGAACTGCTCAATTCCGAATTCTGGCTGGGGTCAGACCCGCAATAGGAGTTGGTTGTATCCAGATTCAGCTCCTCCAACTTCACATTTAAGGTCATATTTTAGGCAAGACCACGGATCAATTTGCTAACCTCAGATTTTAAAAAGTCTTAACAACTGGTTTATTTTTGGGTCTCATGGAAACAAATAACTGGCTTTACTAACGGGACATTTTTCAGCTGGTGGTTTTGGCTCCGTCATCACAGACAGAACCAGGGATCAAAACCAAGCCTTGACTGTGACTGAGCGGATGCAGACACGTCAAATAAAAAGTGACATTTTCTTCTTGGACAAAGATCACAGATTATATGCTCCCGAGTTTTATTTATTTAAAAATTTTTTTTTAAAAATGTTTTATTTATTTCTGACAGAGAGAGAGAAAGAGAGACAGCATGAGTAGGGGAGGGTCAGAGAGAGAGGGAGGCATAGAATCTGAAAGAGACTCCAGGCTCTGAGCTAGCTGTCAGCACAGAGCCCAACGCGGGACTTGAACCCACAAACCATGAGATCATGACCTGAGCCGAAGTCAAACGCTTAACCAACTGAGCCACCCAGGCACCCCTATATGCTCCCAAGTGTTAAATTTTGGCTTTGTCTTTGGGCTATCATTTTAATTCTGGTGTATTGTCCTTTATTTCCCCAACTCTTTCCTGGAAACAATGGCAGTTTTCATCCAGAGACTGATCTTGTGTCCAGGTAGCTGATAGCTGATGTCTCTTATTTATGGACCAGATGCTGGTTTAATTTTTTTTAAGTCCCTAGCCACATCCTTAGAAGCTCATTAATATAGAAGGTAGAAGCTATAGTAAAATGGAGAAAACTGCAGTTTTTCTGCTTTTGGATTAATACACCATCTTGCAAATGAGTACCCAGGTTTTAAAAGACTTTGTTCTCAGAGGTATGGAAGCCCAAATCAAAACAAGGCGTGACTCCTACAATTAAATAGATGATGGTCTGGTTCATGAAACTGGCAAAAACATACATCACCACAATGAAAGTTAAGGAGCATTATAGGGGCGCCTGGGTGGCTTAGTCGGTTGAGCGTCCGACTTTCGCTTAGGTCATGATCTCGCGGTTCGTGGGTTCGATCCCTGCGTCGGGCTCTGTGCTGACTGCCGGCTCAGAGCCTGGAGCCTATTTCCGAGTCTGTATGTCCCTCTCTCTCTCTCTGACCCTCCCCTGCTCACGCTCTCTCTCTCTCTCTCCTAGAAATAAAAAATATATATATATTTTAAAAAAAAAAGGAGCATTATAAGCCACGTGATCTGTGGATACAAAGAAGGAAAAGGACAAAGGTCCTTGGAAAGTTCACTGAAAAGGTATTTAAGCCGATGATACTTAAGATATATCTAATGATTAGGCAGGATCTATTTTTAACACCTTCTATAGTTTCTTTTTTTTTTTTATCCTAAAAGTTATACTTAATGCAGTTTATGTGACGAACACCAAAACATCATAATCCAGTACAAGACAAGCACATTAGCATTTTATTTAGTCTTCCTTTTTAGGCATGGTTTATACTATGGTTTATCTGTATCATTTAAATCTCATTTATCATTTTAAAAAATGTCATGAGCGCCTCCTCATGTTTTTTACGTTGTCAATAATTGCATTGTCTGTATAAAATGTATTTTCTCATACTGCAGTTTTAAACAAGCCTTTTATTGGATATGTAAGTGGCTTCCTTTTAAAACGTTTCTTTGCTTGTTTGTTTTTTTGTTGTTATGAGGCCCAACAGTGTGACCTATGCCTTTGGTATTGTTTGTGGCATTTTTAAAACATTTCTTTAAAATGGTTTTCCGGAAATTGCCTCTTGAGTATAAACTCTTGAAGATATAAAGGGGGCTGATACAGAAATAGTGTTTCAGATACAACACAATCACAGCAGACTATTTCCCCATTTGTGAAACTAACTGAAAAAATAAACTTCGTCTCGAAGGATGACCGTGGACAGAGATGATTTTCCACATAGGTCCTATGTTAATATGTGAACATTGAGTCCTCTCTATATGAAAACAGAAATAAAGCAGCAGTCTGCGAGCATGTTTGATTGTGAATCCTCGAATGTAGCATTTTATAGAGATACGATTGTTTCCTAATGGGAGACAGAAGAAATTTACAGTCGTCTGGGCTGTAGATTCACTGCAGAGTGCAGTGAATTACAAGTAAGAAGTAACTTTAAGATAGACTGAGGGAAGCTGCTAATCGTATAACTGTGCTGATAGAGAGAATCCAGATAGCTAAGCACAGAGTACCTGAGGCTCTGATTCCAAAATTATATAAAGGAAGAGCTAATGATGAGGCACCGGCCAAATAAAATTCACACAGAGAATCTAAAAGAGATGATATCGTGGGAAAAGAAGAAGCAATATGGACAATCCAGGAGTGGGACCTGGAGGCAGTTTCTTTTGGTTACAGGGATCGCAGGAAGAACCTTAGGAAGCTTTCCTGGACTACTTAATAGGGAGTTGATTTTGGCTGCTGAGTAGCATGGAACCACTTCAAATCTAACAGGTAAGGAAACACCAGTGGGCCCTAACTCATCCACAGAGAATGGAGAGTTGACAGTTCTTCCTGACCACCCGGTAGTGGCCACAGTAAGAGGAAAACACCAAGCCCGCCCATGTGCTTTAGCCAGAAATGATCCCGTTTTACCTCTGGGTGATAGAGGCAATGAGAAATACATCCACCAGCACACTAGCAGTTTCACATGGAGCTCTATTTTGTTTGCTTTAATGTTTTAGAAATTAAAACAAATAAATAAAAACAAAAACCCAGCGCTAGAGCCACCATTCTCCTAGAACTAGAACTTTATCTTACAGGGAAATCACTGCACGTTATCTAAGTGGAGCTGATCTTTTCTTCAGCTAGAGGAGTCAGGAACAAACATGGCCTTGAGCAATTAAAGCACCCTACCTACTGACCACGGTGAATGGTTTAAGAGTGGGTTTAATATCTACCTCAGGACAATCAAGGTCTGTGAGGTTTTTTCCGGCCCTCTTTCCTCCAGGCTGACCAATACTTGGTTTTGTTTTTCTTGACAGAGAATGAAGAGAGTATCCTATTGTGTTTTAATTCCCTGGATCCATCCATGCCTAAAGCCCTTATCCATGACCTTTCCAATCATGCCTAAGCCAGATTGCATAGTTTCTGTCAGCTATGACAAAAAAATGCACTGACTAATACAGGTCATGTATTTCTTACATGCCACTGAAATGACTTTGTTAAAGAAAAGGCAGTATTTATTTGGAAAACTCTGAAGTGAAGGAAGAAAGTAAAATATATTGTATTCCTTCTTGAGCCATGTGGCTCAAGTTCCTGAGGATCCTCATGACAGAAGAACTCACCATGGAAAGGTTCAGGGACTTTGTATAACAACAAGAAGACTAGGTCAAATTGCACTTACAAGTATTTATTAAGTTCACGGGAATCAAACAAATTTACCATTGAATAAATATAATGTTGATTTTTATTTTTTTTAAGTTTATTCATTTTGAGACAGAGAGAGAGCTTGCACACGCAAACAAGTGGGGCAAGGGCACAGAGAGATGAGGAGAGAGAGAGAGAATCCCAAGTAGGCTCCATGCTATCAGTGCACAGCCTGACTTAGGGCTCGAAGTCACGAATTGTGAGATCATGGCCTGAGCCAAAATCAAGAGTCAGATGCTTAACCAACTGAGCCACCCAATTGCCCCATGTTATTGCTTTTCAAAGTAAGATTTAGCACCATAGATATCAATTAATTTCTGTATACTATTCTTTGATTGCTAGACAAGTTTTTGAGTTTTTTAAAGAAATATCTCCTCCACATTCCTAGTAAAGTGATTGTAAATTTCTTTTGCTTTATTGCATACCAAGAAGTCTAAACTTCCTTCCAAATGGTCAACACTTTCTAGAATTTATGACCTTGAGTCATTTTTGCCTAAATATTCAATTTTTACAATGATGCAGAATAATCTGAATATTCGAGATAGAAAAAGCTTTATTTGCAATTATTTCCCTATGTCTTTCCCAGCACCTGGACTAAATAATTTTCACTCTTCCCTTCGCAAGTTTGGACTATGGTACAAATCACCATCCTGTCCAGGAAGGATTCAGCCTGAACACCTCCTCACAAGCTCTGAAGTGCTTCTTTTCTCTCTCTACGGAGTAAATTACAGAAGACTTTATCCTTGTTCTGATGTCACTAAGGTTGTTTAGCGGTTTAATTATTCACAGGGCTCCTGGGAAGAGCTGACCTCTTGGGATGCTCCCTTGCAGGCATCAGAAATTGATATATTTATCTTCTTATACCCATTCTTTTGATATATTTCTGCTCATTTTAAGCGAGGACTGCCCATTCAAGAAAAGTGATAAATTGATGTCAAGGCTATTCCAAGACAATGTCTATTCTTGGATGAAAAATAAGGTTATTATATAAAGACTTTGGTATTCAGGTGCATGATGTTGGCCTGAATTCTCTTTACCATTTCAATTAAACAAGTATTATTATGAAGTTGGAGGTGAGAGGCTTTATTAGAAACTCAGCTTCATTCCATCTCCAGGGACTATACAAATAACCCAGGTACTTTTGTCAAAGCTGTTATAACTCCAAGAAGATTGGAAAACCCTGGCTTCTGTGCAGTAATAAGTTCTGACATATCCCTTCATGGGGTAAGAGAACACAGTAACAATTCAGAGACGCCCTTACCCCACAACATTCACAGATTCTTCAGAAAACAGATACTTAATATATTTGATATTGTTTTGTTGTACCCAGCAGAAGAGGGCGTCACGTTTTGATGTATGCAATCATTATTTAGGAAGCTTGCTAAAATGCAGATTTCTGAGCTCTACTCCTATAAATTCTGGTTCAGTAGACCTAGAGAGGGTCTAGGATATAAATTTTCAACAAGCATCCCAGATGACCCTATTGAAAGTGCTCCTTGGACTATATTTTGGGAAACATTGCCATAGGGGATAGAGTGTTCAGCTGTTTCAGGATACCCCAGGGATTCCTACAGTCCCTCAAGCTTTGTAGAAATGGGATCAAGAGGCTTTACTATTAACGCTCCCCATAGGTTTTGACCAAGATGGAGAAAATAGAGGCAGAAGGGCTATTTAATAATGGGTTCATATTTTCCCCCCATGATTTTACCCTTGACTCTAACAAGGACATGACTCGCAAGCCGGAAGTAACATCTGGCAGGTTAGCAGTCCAGAGTGTAGCTTAGTGTTAGTTAGGCCAAGCAGAATTCAGATACAGCAGCACATTTGTGGGGTGGTGAGGAGAGTTTCAATCTGCTTTAGCTGCTCATGATGTTTTATGGTCACGGTCAGATCATTTATCATCATCTTACATTTGTCCAGCCTAATTTCTGTTCCCCACTCTGAGCTGTGATTTTAACAGATGGTTTCTAGCCAAGGTCGTAGCTGGAGCTAGGATGTTGGTTCACGTTAAGTCATTTCAACTGGGAAGAGAACCACAGCAGCATGTGTCTTATTTGTTTTTTGTCATTGTTCCTAAGAAACTTGGATGGACACTGCTTTGCCCGCTTTGTTCTCACCTATCCTTTGATTGCATTCCTTTTCTCCCACAAAGAGTTTCCTTTAGTCTGGTTGACTTGAGTGCATAACGCTTACTATTAACTCAAATTCGAGTAGTAAAGGGAAGCTAGCGAGCCGGGAGACCCGCTTTTTGTGAGTCAATGTGGGTGTGAAATTTTCGTGTAGAAAATTAAATCTCAATGTGCCTATTAAATGTGTTACTTTTTGCATATTTCTATTTTGTGCCCCAAGGTCCAATTGAATGAATTGGCTGGAAAAACTAACAAAATGATTTCTAAGATTCAATTGGTACGTGATATAGTTTGGTTTAGAGACAAAAGTTGAGCAAAGAAATGAAAGCCAGACACCCCTTTTTGTCACAGAAATGGAGGATGAGCATATCACTAATTTGCTAGAGGAGCTGAGTTTATTACTTGTTTGTGCTGACTTAAGTGCTCATACAATGAAAATGTATGAGACAAGAAGAGTTGCTCTATCACCCACAAAATATGCTCGGTTTTTGCCTTGGCACTAAAAATGAGCAGGTGGCATCATTTTACACAGTAGATAAAGTCTGGGAAATGTGTTTGCAAATTGAATTTTTATTTTAAAGAATCACATTAAATTTTCTGGAGGTGGACAACTTTTTAAGGGAATTCTGTAGTGATTGTTTTTTAAGGTAAGGCTAGCAATTCTTTTCATAAATTCACTCCTAATATTTCCATTTTAAAAGAGTATCATATATGAAGGGCCAGGAGAATGTCGCTTAGTCATCCAGAGACCCGTGTTCCAATCTCATCATTATTTTACTACTTTACTAGAGAGTTGAGAGGACTGTGTTAGATGATTTCTAAGAACATGTTCACGTCTAAAATTTGAGGGTTGGAAGTGCAATTTTTTAGTGAGTCGATCTGTTCAAAATAAAAGAGGATTAAGACTTGACAGATGTTAAACTATTCTAAAGCTGCTCTATCCAGAACAGTAGCCACTAACCACATGTGGCTGTTGAGCTTTTGAAATATGGTTGGTCCAAACTGAGATGTACTATGAGTGTAAAGTACGTATTGGACTTCAGAGACATAGTGCAAAAACTTGTGAAATATCTAATGAATTAATCATTTTTATGTTGATTATATGTTGCAATGATAATATCCTGGAAGACTGGATTACATGTATCATACTAGAATGAATTCCATGTAATTCTTTTTTAATTTTAAACATGAACCTTCTTAAATTAAATATTGAAATTTAGGCAATTAATAAGGATCTAACACATTTAAAATGGAAAACTTTAACTACCGTATAAGGCCCACGTTATATTTCCATTGGGCAGCACCACTTTAAAGGGATAGCACATCCTACTAAAGGACCCTCCTGGAGATCGGAGGACTCACCCTATTGCTAGTGGGAAGCCTTGATGATACAGAAGAGACTGTTTGAAGATAAGATGAAAACATTATTTTCTAGAAGTATAGTTCACAGAACTATAGTCCTGTGAGATGCATCACCGTAGCCGAGTGAGTTTAGGCCACACTGCGTCCCTCGTACTGAGCCACTCGCATAATGAAAGCTCAACTAAGACACGGGCTGTTAATGCAGCCTGCTTCTCTCACGTTAAGGCACAAATTCACTTGAAACAGAATCCTTTTGTTTTTAAATTATAGCTGGTAGCACTTATGGACTCAAGAAAGTTACTTTGGGACATGCTGTTGGCGTAGATAATCACCACGTCCCTTTTGTCTGCTGTTGGTTTATAGGCAGCTTATAGAAGCTCAGCTCTTACAAACTGTACTTGCTTCTGTGTATGCAGGTCTCTTTTCTAAAAAATCCTTTCTCTATTCTACATAAGATGCTTCCTTTCGCTTTTCTAGGTGGTTTGAAATATTACCAGTTAGCTGTGTTTGTGTTATCGATCTTATTATTTTTTTTTTTTTGAATCCTAATTTGCCCATCTCCCAAAAAGGTATATACAGTCATGGGTTCGAGGAGGTGGGGGAGGGCCACAATGTGTGAGAGCAAAACAGGACAGTTGAGAGATTCTGAAAAGATATTTGTCCTTCCTGAAATGTTATGTTTAATGTATTTCTCACCAAAAAACGTGCTGCTATGGATTAGACAGACTGCTATGGAGTAGCTGAGGAAACTAAGTATGATTTATAACTTGGATTTCCAGGGAAATTGCATTCAGCATTTTAAAAAGCCAATTTGTAAGCAAATGGTAGGAATGTAAACTGCAAGTTGGACACTATCAGGGTATAGAGTGACTCAAAAGCTCAGGGGATAAAAGCCATCAATATCCTGTGTTTGTTTCAGTGCCATACCTTGCTTTTCATAGTAAGCCCCCGCTTTCACAAACCATGGGGGAATGGAGAGAATGACAGAAAAAACATGTTTATGACAATGTTTATAGGCTCTCATAAATCATAAAGGAATGTCAAGAAGTATTGTCAAGCACTTACTTCCCTAGGTTACTAAATAGTGAGGCTTTTATTCATGAAACTACTCCTGCATAGAATAAACCAAACAATTTTCTTCTCTCATAAAACATGTAAGGAGTAGACAGACACATGCACATACCCACACCTCCAAACTCAGGAAATCCAGACACTCTTTTACAGTTCCTAAGGGAGAATAAAATAGTGTTTGGATTGAGTAGAATAGGATGGAACTTTGACTTGCGATGAGTCTCTATTGACTGGGGGTACTCCAATCAGGGAGGCTGAAATGATACAGGAGCATGCAGAATTCAAATGAAAGCGTTATTTTCAAATAAAATATTGATACTTTATTAAGAGTGAAAAAGATGCAAATTAAAAACCTATTCTGAGATTCTGAACATAAGTTTTAAATAGATATCAGGAAAGCTTTCTTTGACCTGACCTCCTTGTTGAATTCTCAAATTTCTTTTTCTAATCTGCATTTTTGAGGTATAATTAATAAATTAACCAATTCCACCTTTACAAATTGATGCATTTTATAAAGTATATACAGTCCTATAACTACTGCTACATTTATAATAGAGCATATTTCCATCACCCTAGAAAGGTCCCTGGAGTCCCTCAGTGTGCTCTATTCCTAGTTGTTACCTTCAGATTCTAGTGACCACAGATGTGCTTTCACTGTCATTTTCCTTTTCTAGGACGTTGTATAGGTGCTGTCTTATCATATGTGGTATCTTGTGTCTGGTTTCTCTTACATAGCATAATGCTTTAAGAATCCTGCAGCTATTTGCCACTTTTAGGGTGTAGTGGTATTTCATAGGGTAGGTACACCATAATTTGTTTATTCATTCATTCATTGATAGAAAGTTGAGTTGTTGCCAAGTGTGCGAGGAGGGTTTGGGGCAATTATGAATACGGCTGCAGTAAATGTTGGCAGACAGGTCTTTATGTGGACATAGATTTTCATTTGTTTTGCGGCATAAGAAAAGATTGCTGAGTCGTATGTTAAGTATATGCTGAGCTGTATAATAACTGCCATCCTGTTTTCCAGATTGGCTTGCATCCCCACTGGTGATGTTCCAGGAGGTAGTCACCTTCACCCATATGTGTATCATTGATCTTTTTTGAATTTTAACCATTCTAGCGGGTGTGTACAGGTAATGAATTGCACTTTTCATGTGTATTTCCCTAATGTCTGATGGTATTTATCTTTTTATGCAATAGTTTTCCATTCGCATATCTTCTCTGGTAAATTATCTATTCAAAACATTTGCAGAATATGTGTCTTATTATTGAGTTCTAAGAGTTCTTTGTACATTCTGGATATTCTTTCCTGGTGAGATATGTATTTTCTGCATATTTTTCTCCCTATCTGGCTTGCTGTTGCATTTTCTGGAAGCCTTTTAAAATAATAACTTTTTATGAGCACCGGGTGTTATATGGAAACCAAACTTGACAATAAACTATATTAAAAAATAAAATTGGGAGATTAAAATAAATAAATAAATAAATAATAACTTTTTAATTTTGATTTTGTTGGTGCTTTTTGTGTTCTAAGAGATCCTTGCCAAGGTCACAAATATTTTCTTATATGTTTTCTACTGAGAGTTTTACAGTGTTAGCTCTTTTATATAGGTCAAGACGCATTTAGAATTTAACTTTTGCATATAATGTGAAGTATGAGTTGATGTTTATTTATTTATTTTGAAGACAGATGTGCAATTGTTGTGGCATTGTTTGTAAAAAAAAAAAAACAGTATTCTTTTTCAGTTGAATTATCTTGCTACCTTTGTCAAAAATCAACCAGTCGTATAGGGTGGTTCAACTTTTGCTCGATCTATTATTTGCTTGATAAATTATTTTGACTAGTCTAGGTCCCTTGCAGTTCAATATCAGTTTTAGAATCAACTTGTCTGCCGTAGAAAATAGACTGATAAAATTTTGATTGGCATTCTGTTGAATCTATAAATCGAGTTAGCAAAAACTAACATCTCAACAATATTGAGTCTTTCCACCCATGGATATGCATATGTCTGCAATTATTTGTAGATTCCTTAGTATTTTCTATACAAATGATCATCTCATCTGAAAATAAAAATTATTTACTTCTCCATTCCCTTCAATTATTGCACTGTCTAGAACCTATAGTGTGATGTTGAATATATGCGATGAGAGCATGCTTGTCTTGTTCCCTCTCTTGGGGAAAAGCTGTTAGTCTTTCAACATTAAGTGTAATGTTAACTTTGAAAATTTTGAAGATAGGCTTTTTCAGAGTGAGGAGGTTCTCTTCTGGTCCTAGTTTGCTGGGGACTATGCTGGGTTTTGGTTTTTTTACATCATGATTTGGTATTAGAATTTATAAAAATACTTTTGTGAATCATTTGAGATCTTAATTTGTTAAAATTGTGAATTACATTAATTGACTTCTGAATATTAAACCAACTACCCACTTCACAACTACTGGTATAAATCTCTTTTGATCATGATGTGTGTGTGTGTGTGTGTGTGTGTGTGCGCGCGCGCATGTTTGATTTGCTAAAATTTTGGTAAGGACTTTTGTTTCTGTGTTCATGAGAACTATGGGTCTGTAGTTTAACAAGTTGTTCTAACATTTACAATACACTCATTCAACTCATCACTGCCTACCTTCGAATAATATAATTCCATTTTATCAGTCTTCTCTCTTATCCATTGTACATATGTGTTTCCATCTCCCCACCCCACCCTTGGCTACTTAAAAATTTTCTCTTTATCATTGCTTCTAAGGAATTTGATTTTGATGTTCCTTAGTGTTGCTTCCTCCACTTTTTACTCCTGAGGACCCATCATCCCTCTCCTTTGTTTCCAGGAATCCAATTATATGGGTGTTAGATTGCTTGATTTTTGTCTTACAGATCATTGGTCCTTTCTTCATTATTGACTTTTTAGTCTTTTTGCCTTCTTTGCTTCATTTTGGGTTATTTCTAGTGCCATCAAGTTCACTGGTCATTTCTTTAGTGTCTAATCTAATATTAATCCAACTCAGTATTTCATTGTTTTAGATATCTTATTTTCCACTCTAAGTTACATTTAGGCCTTTTTTATATCTTTCATTTCTGTCCTTATTATGCTCATGTCTTTAAATACCTTAAACATATAAGGCATATTTATAATGTCTGTCCTGAGTTCTTTGTTAATGCAATCTTTGTCATTTCTTATTCTGTTCCTATTTATAGGTCATATTTTCCTGTTCCTTAGCATTCATCATACTTTTCTACTGGAAAAGTATGTAACTTTTCTTATTTGGGTGCAGGACTTTGCTTTAACATACCTTTTTATAGTGTATTGCGTATTTTTCTAGCACAAGATCAAGTTACCTTGACTCAGTTTGAAAAATTTCAGACTTGCTTTTGACTTTTGTTGGGCAAATACTTAGCAGCCTGGCCTAGGACTAGTTTAGACTCATAACTAACACGATATCTTTTTAAGGTCTTATGTATTATCTGATGCCCTAAGTATTACAAGGTCTTTTCACTCTGGCCAGTGGAAATACAAACTATTCCCAGCCTTACGTATGCACCCCCCCCCCCCAAGTTTTGACCTATTGCTTTTTGGTATTTTTTTTTCTCCAGGCTTGAGTAAATTTTCTTCACCATACAAAGATCCATATTCAGCCAAAGACTAAAGAGAACCCTTCTACAGAGATTTTGCTCGATATCTCCTTTCCTTCCAGAAATCCTGTCCTGCAGATGCTAATCAGCTTGGCCTCGGCCTCCTCAAACTGATTTTTGTCTCCTCAACTCAGTAAGACTGCCAGGGTCTATTTGGACACGTGCTACTTCCTGCAACCTGCCATTTGGCAGTAAGTTGGCATGATTATAGTTACCTCATTTTCTTCCCTTCTGTCAGGGATCACTATAAGGCTTGTTCAAATCTGAAAGCCATTGTTTCATATATTTTGTCTGATCGTTTCTACTTGTTTTATATGTAAGGGTAAACCTGGTAACTGTTATTCCATTATGGCCAGATGAATGACATATTTTTAACACTGAAAATAAAAATCCATTACTGAAGCAAAGTAAATCCTGCTTCACTCACATTCATGAGAATTAAGCTCAGCTTCCAAATAACTGGTAGTCTCAACTTGTTTAGGATTGGCATAATCAAGATGGCCCCATGAGACCTCCCTTACATGTATTCTCCCCTCAACAACAACAATTTGGCATTTATCCATGGACAAAAGTACTTGTGGGAAATTTGAGACGTAGGTAGGAGATTCTGAAACCGTAGTGCAATCCGAAGCTGAGGAGAGCCATTTTGAGAAGGCGGGCTCACAATCAGGTGGCTGAATTGCCAACGGTGGGCCCAGCTGCAGATGTAGAAACAGGCTTCAAACCTGTGAGGGTTCAGTGACAGTCCCCTTTGGTTTTGGGTCTGTCACCAGCACTATACAGTAAGGGACCCAGGAGGAGTCACTCTAACCCATGTTTTGGGTAATAGTTTTAGCTGTGGGCCCCGATGGGCCCGTGAACTAGCTCTAGCCCCGGTGGGCTGTCATCCAGGAGTCCCTGGAGGCAAAGCCCACCATATCTGGTTAGACTAGGTTCTGAAAGGGCCCCGTAACTGGTCTCCAGCCCATCCAGTTTTGCCGCCACAGGGACCCTGCAAGACATACTCCCATCTGTACCCCTGGAGGTCCTGAAGGGGCCCTATACTATGCATCACCTCTCTCCTACCTGTATCACATGGAGCTGGCAAGGAACCGGGCAGGATACATTCCAATCTGGGCCCCCAGAGATCCTAAAAGGGCCCTAAATGCAGCCGTCTTTTTAATAAATAGTGTTGGAAAAAGTATATATTCACATGTAAAAATTTATATATCCACATATATAAATTGGGGGGTGTCTGGATGGCTCAGTTGGTTAAGCATCTTACTCTTGATTTCAGTTCAGGTCATGATCTTGTGGTTCATGAGATCAAGCCCTGCATTGGGCTCCACGCCTGATGCAGTGGACATTGCAGAGCCTGCTTGGAATTCTCTACCTCCTTCCCCCTCATACCCTCCCATGTTCTCTCTCTCTCAAAATAAAGAAACAAAGAAAAAAAAATTAATGAAATTGGACCCCTGTTTTACACCACTTATAAAACTAACTTGAAATGCATTAGAAACTTAAGTGTGAGATGTGAAACCATTAAAGTCCTGGATAAAAATAAAACAATGTCCTTGACATTGATCTTGGCAATGAAATTTTAGATATGACACCAAAAGCACAAGTAACAAAAGCAAAGACAAAGTGGGAGTACATGAAACTAAAAAACCTCTATATAACAAAAGAAACAACCATCAGAAAGAAGAAGCAACCTATGGAATGGGAAAAATATTTGCAAACCATATATCAGATAAGGGGTTAACATCCAACATACATAAGGAACTCATACAGCTCAATAGTAAAAATAATAATTCAAATAAAGAATGGGAAAAGGGCCTGAATAGACATTTTTTCCAAAAAAAAAAAAAAAATCCTACAGATGACCAACAGACACATGAAAAGATCCTCAACATCACTCATCATCAGGGAAATGCAAATGAAAGCCACAATGAGGTATCACTTCACACGTGTTAGAATCGTATTTTCCAAAAGACAAGAGACAAGTATTGATGAGGATGTGGAGAAAAAACCCCTAGTAAACTATTGGTGGGAATGCAAATTGGTACAACCAGTATGGAAAACCGTATGGAATTTCCTTAGTAAATTTCAAATAGAGCTACCAGATGATTCAGCAATCCCACTTCTGGGTATATATCAGAAGGCAATGAAATTACTATCTCAAGAAGATGGTTATACCCTCATGTTCATTACAGCATTATTTACAATCACCAAGAAGTGGAAACAACTTAAGTGTTCATCAGTGGATAAGTAGATGTCTTAAAAAGTGAGATAGGTACATATATACACACACCTAAATATTATGCAGCCAGGAAAAAAGAAAGAAATCCCGTCCCTTGTGACAACATGGAAAGACTTTGAGAGTATTAGAGTAAATGAAATAAATCAGTTAGAGAAAGGCATTTACTATATGATCTCACGTATATGTAGACACTAAAAAAAGTCACAGAAACAGATTGTAGAATGCTGGTTCCCAGAGATGGGGTGGGGGAGACGGGGAGATGTTGGTCGAAGTCTCCAACTTTCCAGTTATGAGTAAGATCTGATATTCAGTATGGTGACTATAGTTAACAATACTGTGTTATATACTTGAAAGTTGCTAAGAGAGTAAATCTTGAATACTCTCACCATGAAAACAAAAAGGCAATTATGTGAGGTGATCAATATGTTAATGAACCTTATTGTGGTAATCATTTCACAATATATACATGTGTCAAATCATCACATTGTATTCCTTAAATTTACACAATGTTATATGTCAATTATATTTCAGTAAAGCTGAAAAAATGGGCATTGGGTTCCAACCATAAACAGCAAATTTTCCTTCAAATTCCATTTTAGAACAAACAGTTGTATAGTATCAGAGCATAGTAATATCCAAACCAAAAAAATTATTCTTTATTTTGATCACCCAAATAGGAGCTACTTTAACATGTTAACAGGCTCAATTTAAAAATATCATGGCTTTAGAGCATGGATAGGCAAATAGACCAATTTAAAATAAGTTGTCCAAAAATAAACATGTATGTATGCATGTTACACATAGCATTTCAAACCTATGGGGAAAATTTATTTATGGCGTTTTTTTCTCCCTCAGAATCTCCCAATAAGTTGCTAGCTCAGGACAACTTTACTCTGATTAAATTTGGCCCAATGAACTGGCCATTTTCTTATCACCTTCAAGGTGGGCACAGGCTGGCTTAATAAGAATTCTTGGTTGGTGCTACGCTTAGAACCCAAAATGTTGTGTTTGTCTATGTATTTGTACATATCACACATGTTATTTGAGAGGGAGATCCTGGATTCTTGGTTCCTTCCCTCAGTGCTGTGAGGCATCTGAATACGCATACAATATTTAGAAATAAAGTTTTTTGAATCTTGACAGAAAAGAAAAACAACTACAAACAGCAAAGGTTGGTAGTGGTAGCATGATGATAACAACCCACTATTAGTCAAGAACACACAGGTTTCCATCATCAAACTATCCTGTTAAAAAACCCAACTTATTTATAACCTTAATTTGTGGGGAAGCCTGAGGCAGGAGAGGAATAACTAATTTATACTTGTGCAATCTCATGTTCTAGTATAATTACCAGTTGGGACGTATGCCAGTGGTTCTTTGAATTTAACAGGTCTGGATTTGTATGTGTTTGTCCAGGGAAGTTGCTGGTGTTGTTGACTGTGAATTTCACTTCCTTAGCGTTTGACCCCAAACAGGCCCCCGGGTATTTCACCCTATCTCCTTAGGAGCTTGCTCTTTATCAGAACTGACTGAGGTTCATCTGCAAGCATAGGTTTGAAGAGGTGAAAGAAGTTGTGATTCTAGGAGATGCAACATTTAGAAGAGAATTTTACCTTGCTTTCCTTCTCCATACCCTGCCTAGATGGACATTACCGCAAATGAATCACAGCTAGTCTACCTACTTGGTCCTTTCATGTGTAGTTCCCTAAATTTGCAGTTTTATGAATTTTTGACATTTCTTCTTACTTCCAAATGCCTTATTTTTTCTTTCTTTTAATCCCTTCCCTCTACGCTCCTTTCCCCTTTTTTCCTGAAGAATGATATATACGTATCTCTCAACGGCTTTTAATGACTACCCTCACCATCACGTTTCATGTCTCCATATTTTCAGTTCCATTCTATTCTTTTTGGCTAGAATATTTTCACCATCTCTTTCTTGGATTGCTAGTATGTATTCTTCAGTGTTTAGTGAAGACACTATCAAATGGACTAAATTGTGTCAAGTTATATGCCCAGCTTCTATATAAATATTTCCTAATGAAGGAATGAGATCATAAATGAAGCAAGTCTTCCCTAAATTTTCTCCTTCCTTTGTCTTCATCCCCATAGCTCCAGAATATGAGGTAAATGTCATTTTACTAATATACCATAGTGGATAATAGTATGGGTTCTACAGTATTACTGCCTCTTTGGCAGGGTTCAAATCCTGACTCAACCCACTGAAGAGCCGTGCTATTATTTTTTCTCGTGGCTCAAAATCTTCATTCTTGCAATTGTGATCGTTGCAATATCTCTTGTATACGGTATTTGAGGATTTGATAATACATAAAGTACCTAAAATAACATCTAAGCATCCTAAAAAACCAGCTTTATTATGAACAGGAGCTTATTTTTCATATCACATTCACTGCTTCATCAACTCTGTGATTTGATTGTCTTTTCAAGTGTTTCCTAAAATTACAGACTTTTCATGTTATCACAAGAAAGACTGCTTGGATGTGACAGAATGTGAAAATTATGCTTTTTATTATATCACATAAAATAGTTACACCAAATTGTCCAAATGCATTGGTGAATTAAAGCCTCGAACTCTTACAAATTCTTATACATATACTTATGCATTTATAAATACACACATATGTAAAAGATATATATTTTCTTCTAAAATAAAGTGCCCAAATCTTGATACATGGGGGCGGAAGAGGGAAAAAAAAATCATAAAGTTTTATCAGTTATAGACTGCACTTTCACAATAGAAGAATCTGTTTTATACACACTTATTCAGGTATAGTGAACTTTAATCACTCACTCTTTTCTGAATTCTAAGTGAATTAACTTATCCTAAAAATGAGAAGAAGTCATGTAGCCAATTTAATGAATCAGAGGCTAATTTTTCTTACTGGCTCCCCCAGTGGAAGGTTGGTTCAGCTTCATTCTTAATTTTTCTTTTTTTCTTTTTTTTTTTTTTTCTGGACTACTTTCTTTCTGCTAAGATGATAAGCAGAGAGACAAATGAATCAGACAGCTCTAACCTAACTCCTCCAATAGCATTCAATAAAGTCAGAGTTTAGTGAAAAAACTTCTGAAGTCTTTACATTGCCCAGGGCTTTGTGAGAAATGGCCCAGCAGGATCTGAAGATCAATTCTGCCTCTCTTATATTGAACTCTTACTGAAGCCACAGAAGAGGAATCAGAACAATGATCAATAACTCACTGAGAGAGCCCGCTCAAATTGAAATGGGAACTCTACTACAGTGGAAAACTTTGTGAGAACACGTTTGAATTTAAGAACAAGGGTTAAAGAAAAACTAGATGATGTATGATAATTAAGAAAGTCCTCATTTCAAAAGGGAACCAGGGCTCTATTCCCTGCTCCACTGTCTCAGCTTCTCTTCCTGGGTTTTTACTGGATTTTCTATCACCTTAGACGTTTAAGACGATCATTTGCAGTCTTTGACAGGGAATGGAATTTAAAAATGCCTTTGAAAGCCTCCAAACTATTGAAGCAAGGTGAGGATGCCTAAAAATAGCTCAATATGAACCCAGCCATTTCAGAATCTCTGGTGATTACAGGTTCAAACTGCAATAGAGTGTATCTTATTCAAGCAGGAAAGGGAGACACTGTCAGCACTAATATGGCATAAAACACCCTATGACTTCCAACATGTAGGAAGCCTGGGACAATGGGAAGCCCAGGCATTTCCCAGAGTCAGAACAAGGAACGGAGTGTTTTCTTTTATTTTTTTGGCGGGGGGAAAGAGGGCAAGAAAGTGTTTCCAAGTACCTGGCCCGCCTCAGCAGGGACTTTGCAAGAACAGTGCAGCCTAACTGCTGATTTTAGTGAGCATCTTGTTAATGGCTTGCTTGACATGCGTGGTGGAGCTGCGTCGTCTCGTCTTGCCCTGGACCATCCTCCTGCGGCGCACCTCTCGACACAGCTCATAGAATATCTCGGCGATGTTCCCTTCTCCGGTGCAGGCAGAACACTCATAGAAAGCACATGCCAATTCGGTGGCCAGCTTCTCCCCTTCTTCGGTACTAACCTGTCTGGAGTGGTCCAGGTCAGCTTTGTTTCCGACCAAGATGAGAGTCACATTCTTGGGCTTCTTGACCTCATCCAGGATGTTCTTGAGTGGTAGCACTTCCTCAAAACTTCCTCGGTCAGTAATGTCATAAACCAGCACAAAGCCTTCCCCCCACCGCATGTGTCCTTCCCTCTGGATGGTGTCTTCCTGTTGACAAGAAAGCAATGGCAGTTGGGAGAATTTGAAGTAATCACCATGTATAGATGCGGCTAATGCCAATGGTGATCCCTTAATTACTATTCCATGTCATTAAAATTTCTTGATAGTCTGCCTGAACAAGCTTACCTTCTCAATCAGTTTGGAATAGAAGCATTACTTACTCATAGCAAGCTACGTCGGGGAACTAAAAATGTTCCAAGTGCATAGACCTTTAGCTTTCTGCTTCTAATTTTCTTCTTACCATATCATTAAATCCGTAATTACAAGAACTATAAAGAAATTATCTTAGTTGGGCCACACCGCCCCCAAGGCTTTTCATCACAATTAAAGAATTGGCAAATAGGTAATAGACAAGTAGACATTACCCCACCCTACAGAGGTCAGACTTAGAGGCACAGCTTAGTGAATGGTTTTGATTTTGTTTTTCACTTTAGTCTCTTTTGTCTTCAGATTATAGACAGTTAGGCACCAGAGAGAGAAAAACAGTGAGCAAATGGGTAGTCAAACTCAAAACTAGGAGCTTTGGGCTATTTTTTTCTCTTTCTTTCTATCTTAACACCACAGAAATATTATACAGTCCCAATAATGATGGAAATTCATTTCAAGTGATTTTCTTTCTGTTTTAAAATTTATTTCTGAGAGAGAGGGACAGCGTGAATGGGGGACGGTCAGAGAGAGAGGGAGACACAGAATCTGAAACAGGCTCCAGGCTCTGAGCTGTCAGCACAGAGCCCGATGTGGGGCTTGAACCCAGGAACCGTGAGATCATGACCTGAGCTGAAACTGGACGCTTAACCAACTGAGCCACCCAGGCGCCCCCATTTCAAGTGATCTTCTAATGAGGTGATCACTCCTTCCTAGGAAAGTAGCACGTGTGATTTGAAAATGCATTGCTCTCATGGGCTCATATACCCTTTGCAGGCATGTAATTCCCTGTTGCCTCTTTCTAGAATCAGGGCTGGGTGGAAGGGGAAGCATACATAAAAAGGAAGTGATGGTGAGAAAGGAAAGTGTATAGCTAGTTACAAGAACATTTCTTGGATTAAATAATTTAATTCAAGTCTTCTTTGGGTCATAGGTCACTGACGAAGCACTATGGAATCCATCCGTTTCCTAACTTTCATTCTTAGCGGTCATTCTTATCCTTGGGAACTAAACCTATCCCAAGAACCCATTTGTAATCTCAGAACATACTGACTTCAAAGCAAATCTATATTAGCTTCCTTTTTCATGGATTATTATTGTTCAATTACGTGGCTCAAATTTTCAATAGGATGTGGTTAGGTCTGGAAAGAAAATTACAGGAGAGATTCCCAAAATAAAGTATTCTGAAAAAATATTCGGAGGTTATAAAAGTTTGGAATATGATAGATACTGAAACTCTTAAGGATTCATCTTATACTAAGGCATACTAAAGGTTCTGAGGATTTCTCTAGTAAAAAATACATGCTTAACTCTATCAGAGCATTTCAAAACACTTAACCACAGGGGTGCCTGGGTGGCTCAGTCAGTTGAGCGTCCAACTTCGGCTGAGGTCATGATCTCACGGTTCGTGGGTTCGAGCCCCGAGTCGGGCTCTGTGCTGACAACCAGCTCAGAGCCTGGAGCCTGTTTCAGATTCTGTGTCTCCCTCTGTCTCTGACCCTCCCCTGCTCATGCTCTTTCTCTCTCTCAGAAATAAGTGAAAAAAATTTTTTTAAATTAAAAAAAAAAAACAACAAAAAACCGAAACACTTAACCATGAACCTATTAATATCTTGCCATCCCCCCAAAATATATGCTGGTAATTCTATTCTGGATGATGTCATGCAAATGTTATTTTCAACCCCCCCCACTCCTGAAGGACTAGTTAATTTATATAAGGATGCATACATAATCTGTTGCAAATATGTTCATATGTAACTAGATAATTAAAGGAAAAAGTCTTTAGACATCATTAGTTAATTATAGGAAAATATCTTAATTTTGTTCGTAGTATGCACATACACATACCATTTTTATTTAATACAAAAAGCATTTTGGCGGAACCCTTTATTTACCTGACCAGCAGTATCTAGTATCTCCATGGAGACAACTTCATCATCAATGGTTGCTTGGTGTCGGTAGGTTGATTCTGAAGGAATGAGCGGAAAAAAAATAAAATAAAAAGATAAAAAAGTAACTAAGCGCATGATTTAATTTGATCTTTAGTCACAGAAGTATGTCTGTTTATTTGGCATAAGGAGACGTGCATCCTAGGGAGGAGGGGATGGGTGTGTAAGAATGTGCCATCTCTGTACTCTGAGCTCCTGGAAGTACAGGTTCTCATGTAGGAGCCACAGATTTGCAGGGTGCAGCACGGGAGCATCTCCTTGTCCCTTCACTCATTTTATTCTCCTATGAGCTCAGCTTTCTGATCTCTTCCTCCTAAAATATGGCTCCCACCTCCTGGACTGAGAAAGTGATTCCCACAAAAATGCGTTCTGTCTTGATACTCCTAAAATCCAGTTTCTGGAAATCACTTTTAACGACTGTTCCTGACAAGACGATGTAGAAGCAGGAGCTGTTCGTTTCTTTCAAGACCTCAGCCCCGACAATGTGATAGACATTAGAGGGGGGGGACAGCCATCCATGTAGAAAATGACCATTTAAAGCTATGAGAAACCCTTGTGGCAGTGGAAGGAGGTTGGGCCCCACATTTGGAGGTTGTGAGGAAAGCAGAGGAAGGCTGGGCCATAGGGAGGGAGACACAGAAAGAGTTCTCTTGCTCATGTTACCTCTTCGAGGTAGAAAAATAACAGCTCAGTACCAGCTGAAGGCTCATAGGTTAATCTCAGAGTGGTCCCCAAGTTCTCCTGGGGTGAGGAGAAGTTAGCAGATGTGAGAACTTTGGGTGGTCTGAGTGCACCTTTCACCACATGAAATGGAAAGGAGAGATTAAAATAAATACCAAGTGGTGCTGCTCTGTGTGAAAACTAGAACAGTTGAAATAATGAACTCAACAAATGTCTGACCGAGCTGAAGGTCAGGTGGAGGGACTCTTCCAGAAGATATTACTAAACGGTAAGAAGAAGAAAAATGTAAAAGTAAAATATAAGAGGGATGGGAAATAGATCTAGACATGTCATTATCTCTTTTAAAATGAGCCTCAAAGAGAATACAACACACAGGGGGCTGAGCATAGTTGAGGCTGTACTAACTGAGAACTTCCAAGGAGGAAAGACACAGAACAATTCAGTTCGAAAGGACTAAAGGGCACACAAGAGGGAAAGCCCCACATATAAAACAATTACAGCAAAATTTAGGGATGTCGATGATAGAGAAAACTTTTGAAGGACCTACAGAAAAAAGGCACATCACCTACAAAGGACTTGACTCAGATTGACATTAGACTTCTCACCAGCAAAACTGAATTCAAGGTCCCAATGGAGTAAAACAAAGCAATAAAACCACACTGAAAGCAATTGAGAATTACTATTTTAGATGATGCCAGTGTATCAGGGTGTGAGGGCTGCGGAGAGACAGGAGCCATATTTGAGTGAGCTGATGCATTTGTCTTACTCTTGAAGATGACATCAATAAATAAGAGTAGGCAAAAAGTGAGCCAAGTAGTTGACTCAACAAATCAGAAGAGGAACATAGAATAAATCCAAGAAAATATGAAGAAAGAAATAAAAAAGTGCAGAAGAAAAAATGACACAAGGTTAACAAACCAAAGCATGGGGCATGAAAGTATTAAAAAAGGAGGTGTGGGTAGAGATAAAAAATTGGCAATGCTAGCTAGTACATTGAAAGAGAAGGAGTAATCAAGCAAAATTTAGCATAAAAGAAGAAATAACTACATATTCTGATGAAATGAAAACAATATCGGGAACTATATGCCAACACATTTCAAACCCTGAGAAATTCTTGGGTTAGAAGATGCATGGATGGGTGATGTGAGAACTAGAGCACTTAAGTTGGTCAATAATCAGTAAAAGTTTAGACTTTAATTGTAGCTCTCTTCTAATCATAAAAAGCAAGTGGATCCAATTGGTTTTAAAGGAGATTTCTAGAAATCTCCTTGTTTAATAAGCAAGTTGTTCTAGAAAATAGAAAAAGGGTATCTATCGTATTCCTTTTATGGGGCATATGTTGATTCTAGTAAGTATTACAAAAGTAGTAAGAGAAAAAAGAAAATGAAATTATAGGTTCCTTTCATTCTTGAACATCGATTCATAAATTCTTTTTTTTAAGTTTATATTTTTTTTTTGAGAGAGAGAGAGAGAGAGAGAGAGAGCAAGTAGGGGCACAAGGAGAGAAGGAGAGAGAGAATCCCAAGCAGGCTCCACTCTTATCAGTGCAGAGCCGGACACGGGGCTCAGTCCCATGGATCATGAGATCATGATCAAGCCAAGATGAAGAATTGGATGAGCCACCCAGGTGCCCCTAGATTCATAAATTCTAAATAAAATATTATCCAATTGAATCCAACAGTGTAATAAGAAAAGTACATCACTGATCAGTTAAAGTTTATTTCAGAAAAGCAGAGTGTTTAAAAAATCTATCAATGCAATTTTTTTTCAGTTTTTAGTTAAATTCCAGTTAGTTATACACCTGGTGCTCATCACAAGGACACTCCTTAATCCCCATCACCTATTTCACCCATCCCTCCACCCACTTCCCCTCTGCTAACCAACAGTTTGTTCTCTAGCTAAGTGTCTGTTTCTTGGTTTGCCTCTCTTTCCCTTCCCCCATCAACATTTGTTTTGTTTCTTAAATTCCACATACGGGTGAAATCATGTGGTATCTGTCCTTCCCTGACTGACTTATGTCGCTTAGCATGATACTCTCTATCTCTGTCTACGTTGTTGCAAATGGTAAGATTCCATCCTTTTTTATGTCTGAGTAATATTCCACTGTATATACATACAACCTCTTCTTTATCCATTCATCAGTTGATGGAAATTTGGGCTCTTTCCATAATTTGGATATTGTTTCTTTTTTAAAAAAAATTTAACATTTATTTATTTTTGAGAGAAAGAAAGAGACAGAGAGTGAGCAGAGGAGGGACAGAGAAGGAGGGAAACACAGAACCTGAAGCAGGCTCCAGGTTCTGAGCTGTCAGCCCAGAGCTTGACATGGGACTCGAACTCACAGACCGTGAGACCATGAGCTGAGCTAAAGTTGGATGCCTAACCAACTGAGCCACCCAGGTGCCCCATAATTGGAATATTGTTTCTATCCATGCAATTTAATACATTAAAGCACTAAAGGAAAGAAAATACTAAAGGAAAAAAAATCACGTGATTACCTGTCTAGGAAGATCTATAGCACAAAGAAATTTATGTAAATTTAAAGTATATGGATATACAGAAAAAATACCTTTTTCAAGAAATATGTAATACCTGGTATATACTGCTTACCATTTGAACAAGAATTGTTCTAAATGTTCTACTTATATTAATTCATTTATTGTTCACAAATATCTCTGTAGCGGGTATTACTATTAACTCCATTCTACACAGGACACAATTAATAACTTGTCAAAGGTCACATGGGGTAAGTGGTAAGTGGTAGTTTGGCACTGGAGCTCAGGAAGACTGCCTTTGGAATTTGACTTCTACCGCTATGCTAAGTATCAAACATATTCGATTATACACCTAAGGGAAAGAGGAGGGCAACAGTGTCAGAATGGTGAATGCAGGAAAAATAAAGTGAAATTCAAGTATAAATAATATATATAATAACCAAAATATAATAATATCTAATAGAAATGATGCAATAATGTAAACTAATATAAGTAATGTAAAGGCTTCAGAAGCAAATGGATAGAATAGTATGATTAACTTAACTCTTTACATCTAAGCTACCCAAATCACCAACCAACCCACTAACCTACCAAAAAAACTTGCAAGTTTCTCTCTCATCAGGGTAGCCAGTGAGCCAGTCCTTTTATTTATTTGTTCCTATCTCATTTTTCTGACTTTCATTTCTTCATCTCATCGACTATTTCTTTTTTGACCAGAGTTTTTTGTTATTTTGCTGCCAATATAATGCCCTACCTGAGAATGCAAACTTCAGAAAAGAGGCTTAACTAAGTCACAGAACGTAGCCTTCTACCTGCCATCAGCCCTGTGGCATGATCATTGCCACAGGCGTGGCATGTGACTGCAGTCTTTTCTGAGCAGTACAATGTGCATCTTTTAAAAGACAGAGCACGAGCAGAGGAGAGGCAGACAGAGAAAGGAGACACAGAATCCGAAGCAGGCTCCAGACTCTGAGCTGTCAGCGTGGAGCCTGGCGCAGGGCTCGAACTCACAGGCCCGAGATCATGGCCTGAGTCAAAGTCGGACGTTCTATAGACAGCCACCCAGGCACCCCTAAATAGTAAAATTTAAAAGCGAGGTTATGTTTGGGTCACCTGGGTGGCTCAGTCTGTTGGGCACCAGAGTCTTGATTTCAGCTCAGGTCATGATCTCATGGTTGTGAGATCAAGCCCTGAGTGTTGAGTGTGGAGCCTGTTTCAGGTTCTGTGTCTCTCTGCCCCGCCCCCGCTCAAGTGCTCTCTTTCTCAAAACATGTGAGGTTACAGTCAACATATTTTAATAAGCGTATTTTGCAGCATTGTCATTCTCTTAGAATAGGTAACCCATACATGGTATGTACAATTAGTCTCAATTCTAGAACATTTCATCCCTCTGTTCTTTACGTTAAATGGGAGATTATTCTTTTGTATAGTTTAATGCTCTAAAATACCGCTTATAGGAGCACCTGGGCGGCTCATTCAGTTAAGCGGCAGTCTTCGGCTCAGGTGATGATCTCGTGGTTCACGAGTTCGAGTCCCACGTCGGGTTCTGTGCTGACAGCTCAGAGCCTGGAGCCTGCTTTGGATTCTCTGTCTCCCTCTCTCTCTGCCCCTCCCCTGCGTTCCCTCTCTCTCTCTCTTTCTCAAAAATAAACATTTAAAAATTAAAAAAAGAAGAAGAAACGAAACAAAATACCATTTACAGCAACTCCTCATGTATAAACATTCTCTCAGGGATTTCCTTTTGCATCTTCCGTGCTCCGGCTTGAGGAAGAGAGGCCCAGACAGCAGCATGCGTGCTGGGGTCTATGCCCTTTCTGTTTCTCCTGCTACTCTTCTGTGGTGGCCTTGGTGCTACCTTCCTTTTTCAAAGGGTTGGCATCTACCCTGGGGCCTGGAAAGCAGAGTTCTGGGCTCTCTTCCATCTCTTGACACCATAAGTTGCCTGACAGACAGGGACATTTTTCTCTGTTCCTTCCATGATAAACAGGATATGTGTTCCAACCACAGAAGGCCACAGTAGGGGGGAAATGGAATATAATGAAAATTGCATGGAGTTGTGCGATCCGCTGGCTGTTAGCTAAAACGAAAGTGATGAAATGCAGGAAATGAGGGAATGTCTGCCACAGACACGGCAGCGGGGAACGGCAGTGATTTCATCTGCGCTGAATACCGGTTTTATGCCATTTTGAGCCTTCTCTCCTTAAGCCTCTTCTCTCTCATTAGAAACGCGTATCTTCGTGTAAACTGTGAAAGTAGAGCCCACACAGGTGAGATGTGGTACGTCTGGGTGCTAACTTGAAAGAAGATGTAATTCTAAAAAAGGTACCAATAAGCACTTTTTGGAATTAAACTCTACTGTGCATTTTAAAACATAAGAGACAATGTGTATGTGTGTGAAGAGCGGACACAGCTCTCATTTCATGCATATTAACTTAAAATGGAATTTGGAGTCTTGTTTTCTTTCTCTTTTTATTTGAGAGAGAGTGTGTGTGCATGTGTGCGTGGAGAGGGAAGGGGACAGAGGGAGAAGGAGAGAGGAAATCTTAAGCAGGCTCCATGCTTAGTGCAGAGTCTGACTTGGGGCTTTCTGGGATCAAGACTTGAACCTAAATCAAGAGTAGGAAGCTCAACCGACTGAGCCATCCAGGCTCCCCAGTCTTTTTATCTTTTTAAAGGGAAGCGGGGGGGGGGGCGCCTGGGTGGCTTAGTCGGTTAAGCGTCCGACTTTCGCTTAGGTCATGATCTCGCGGTTCGTGGGTTCGAGCCCCGCGTCGGGCTCTGTGCTGACTGCCGGCTCAGAGCCTGGAGCCTGTTTCAGAGTCTGTGACTCCCTCTCTCTCTAACCCTCCCCTGCTCACGCTGTCTCTCTCTCTCTCTCTCTCCTAGAAATAAAAAAAAAAAAAAAAAATTAAAAAAAAAAAAAGGGAAGCGGGGGGGATTATTTAAGGCATATATCTGTATGGAACAAAATATCATATACTATAACACCAGTTATTAGTTTCAAGATGGAATTAGGCATATTAAAAATTATATCTGAGTTTCATTGTATATGAGCGATACATGATTTAAAACCTGCATTCAGCAACATTTTTATAAATAGAAGTATATTTTGTATATTCTAAGAGAAGTTGATGCTCAGAGGGACACTGTTAGTGGTTAATCCTTTTACCAGTTTAGCTTTTTGCAAATTTCAACATGTTGATATGGACATTTAGCCAGGGCAGTAACAACAGCAGTTAGTAATGTTGATTTATGCTACAGTGGACATTGTACTGACTTGAGTTCTGTTGTTTGACTTGAGTCTTATTCCTGGCCTAACCGCAATCTAGCCACAGAAGCTTAGATAAATTTACTTCGCTGGACTTGTTTCCTTATTTGTCAAATGACCATCTTTAAGTTCCTTGCTGTGCCGATATTAAATAGTTCCATGAGTTGGCTGAGCACCTCGGCCTTAGTATCTAGCTGAGGAAATTTGTTCTGGGTGTGCCTCTCTCTTGGATAAGACTTTCCAAACAGAGGGTACTGCAGTGCAGGAAGGAAGAACCAATCACACAATCAAAGGGCCAGTGGATCTGTCTGCCAATTCCTACCCTTGTTCCTGTCTGAGCCTTTACTAGAGAGATAGAGACCCTGCAATCCATTCAAATGGAGTAGAGTGCCTCCAATATAGTAGCAGTAGTGTGGTAAGCGCTGACGAGTAGTCTCTCTCTTCCTCTCCAGACCCCCTCAACACACACACACGCACACATACAACTATACATCATGTCAGCCTTTACCGTATTCTCTGGCATGATCCGCACTCCCTGCGGGTAATAGGACTCTCCGAAGCAGGGATTCAGTTCTTGTTGGGAATCTAGTCAGAACATGGACCGTGTTCTACAACTAGAATGTTATACTCACCACCAGCAGCGTGTTTCCCGGTCAGATGATGCAAGTCCCAAATCTCATAGGCTTCAGGGCTGGTTTTCAAATGCTATTCATAGACCAGCTCTGGTCTCTGACAAAGATTGCACTGACCCCACAGTGAAATAAGAAAAATTTAAGGAAAACTAAAATTGCCCCGTGTAAAGAATTGAACATTTTTCTTAGATTATATCCTCCAAAACACTTGAATGTTAAAAAATATTTGCTTCTTCTATGAAATGCAAGTGCAAATAGAGAGGGTTCTCTCTCACCCTCTGAGCCTTGCTTGCATCCGTAAATGGAGTTCTTATGATAATCCCTCTCCTTAAAAAAACAAAAAGTGGGGCCCCGGGCTAGCCCGGTGGGTTAAACATCCAACTTCAGCTCAGGTCATGATCTTGCAGTTCGTGCGTTCAAGACTGCGTCAGGTCCTGTGCTGACAGCTCAGAGCCTGGAGCCTGTTTCTCCCTCTCTCTCTCTGCTCCTCCCCCACTCACACTCTTTCTCCTTAAAAAATAAATAAACATTAAAAAAAACCCACAAAACAGAAAAGCAAAACCTACTGAGATCTAAAAGTCTGGGACTCATTTGCTATTATAGTAGCAAACAGTTTTCTTCAGAGATTTACTTCAGAGCAGCAGATCTTATTCCAACTATGTTAATATGTGGAATGGTCTTCATAGTCTTCAGCTCCTCATGGGGCAATAATTCTGATACAGGTGGAAAAAAACTGCATTATTAAACATTTTTTTCCTTTCTTTCTTTTATTGAGGTATAATTAACATAGACTGTTATCTTATACCCCATGGTTTTGAGGAAGGCTCTGAATTCAAAATTCAAGACTGGTTTTTGCAAATATGCCACTTTGCTTTTTAATGGTAGCTTTCCTTTTTTGGTGGTGGTTTTGAAACTCTATGACAGTATGAAGTTAAGCCCAGGGCATGCTTGATTCATCTTGAATCAAATAGATGGGGGACTTGTGTAAGCTAGAACATTGGGGACTTCGAGCATGCAAACACACACACATACACACACACATACACATACACACACATCAGTTTCCAGGGTGAGTTAGCAAAACTCTCACCTGGGAGTGAGTCATATGCCTGATGCTCCTGAAGTCTGATCAACGCTTGGTTGCTTAGCAGCTGAAATCCTTTCTGAACAGTATAGTACAAGGTCACTCAATAAAGTTTCATTGTTCTTAGTAAAGGAAGTCTGCATTATAAATAACTGATACAGGCAGATTTTTATTAACAAAAGTTGTTTTTCAGAATGAATAAAAGCAGAGGGAAAATGGCTCACCTAAGACTAATTTAAAATAGTAACATTAGTTACTGGAACATATTCAGAGAGGTAAAAAAAATTATGAGGTCTTTTTTTTTTTTCATAAGCTTCATCCTTTGTTGAGCTATACTGGGACTGCTAAATAAAGTTAGTATTTTTCTACTGAGCTCCCATAGCCATTAAGATTCTCAGAACTATAATCTTTGTAGAGGTTATATAAGTAATACAAATAGAAGAGTAAGCATTTACTTACGTGGGACAAATAATAGATAATTGTTTGATTTTTTTAAAACCAAGGGCATTCTTGATCCAAATACATCCTCTTAAGATTAGACTGTGGCTATATCCAAAACATTTTAAAAATTATTGATGCTGAAAAACTACTGAATAGCAAAAACAGAGAAGATTTTCTCTGCTGTGTGTCACAATGTTCTAAAGAGCATACAATTATCAAGAGGGCAGGACTGGCAGTGGACATGAAAAGCAAATCTAGAACTGAAGCTTAGTGTAAACGATTCAGTATATTTAAAAAAAAACAGCTTCGAAAGCAGTGGCAAAAGGTGGGGACCATTTAGTAAACTTAGCAACTATTTGGAAAGACTGTTGGATCTTCAGTGTGTACTTCTCACTAAAGTAAGTTCCAGATAGATTAAAAAGTTAAAAAATAAATAAACTGTAAGATCACTCTGTATTCCCTTCTCTGTTCAGTCTTCCTTCATAGTACTTATCACTATTTGACTTATATTTGTTTATCGACTCTTCTGTCTTTACTAGGCTGTTAGCTCAAAAAAAAAAAAAAAAGCCACATGCTTTCTCTTTCTGCCTATTGATTTATCTTCAGCAACTAGAGTAATATATATGGCACATAGGAGGCATTTAATATTTATTTGCTGAATGAATGAATGAATAAAAGCAATGAAAGGAGGCACAAAGGGAAAGAAGCCCCCCCTCCCCTTTTTTTAGTAGGCTCCACACCCAATGTGGGGTCAAACTCACAGCCCTGAGATGAAGAGTTGTATGCCCTACTGACTGAGCCACCCAGGTGCCCAACGAAGACTGCCTTTTAAATTGAACATATGCATATAGGGGCACCTGAGTGGCTCAGTTGGTTAAGTGGTAGACTTCGGCCTAGCTCATGATCTCAGGTTCAAGGGTTTGAGCCCCAGTCGGGCTCTGTGCTGACAAGTCAGAGCCTGGAGCCTGTTTCGAATTCTGTGTCTCCCTCTCTCTGCCCCTCCCCAACTCGAGCTCTCTGTCTCTCAAAAATAAATAAACATTAAAAAATTAAAATGAACATATGTAAACTTGCAGTAATATCCAAAACAAAACAAAATGAAAATTTAGAAAAAGGAATATTCTTTGCCATTCCACTATCCTGAGTGAGGCTAGCTTAGCCTGGACGCTGTGCCTGGTAATGAAGTGATGAATGTATATCTTTCCCACCTCTGGATTCAAAGTTGTTGCCTTTCCAGCTGTGCTCCTTGAAGCACAAGAAACAGAAACTCAAAGGATTCATTCAGAATAAAATCTGAGGCTTAAATTAGAACCCATGGATTTTCAGCATTATTTTGAAGAAGATAACTAAATAGGTATCTAATACGTTTTGGACTCTTTAAAAAAACATGACGGCTCCTTGGCAAGATCCCCAGACACCCATTTTGCTGCTACTTTTTTCTTTTTTAAATAGGCTTTGATCAGACTCACTGGAGAGAAATGTGGTTTGCTTTTATGTTTTCCCCAAATCAGCATTCAGAAGGCTTCTTCTACCGTCATCCTCTCCTCAGCATGCCATCCCCTTCGGCCACAGGTTAGCCTGTGCGCTGGGTCCTCCTTCCCCCGTGACAACGATGCTAACTTTCCCGACCAATGGGCGTCGTGTTGTACCCCTTCCTTCCGGTCCCCAGTTTGACCTGATTTCCTCGTCTAGGCGTGAGAATCCTGCCTGGTTCTAGGCACAGACGGCATGACACACGTGGCTAGCTTCTTTAAGGACTTCTGTGCATGACTTGATTGGCACTTGCCAAACATCTGGTAGGTGCTTCAAAAGGTTGCAACAGAACACGTCATTGTTTGTTTTGGATCATAAACTTTGAGTGGAAAGGAGGAAGCAACAAAATTTGACCTACCAAGAGTGGGATCATATTCCCAGATGAAGCGCTTGGTCAGGAATCTCACTACAAGGGCTGTGGGAAAAAAAAAAGAGCAACATTTCAAATTTGTTAATTTCCTTAGAGTTCTTATCCTTGTATGGAAAGAGAAATAGCTCAGACAACTGTATGTGCTTTACATTTCTTGGCATATAAACCCAGTACATTCATTTGTGTTTCTTCAGATGCTTTTTCTATTTCATATTGTGGCCTAAAAACTGGTATAATGTTTTAATGGTGCATTAATCAACAGGCTAGATTTGTTTTTTTAGTTATAGGATAAAAACAAAGAAAAGACATCAGACTTTGAACATGCCCACATACAAAATTTTTAGCATAGCAATGAATTGGATGTAAAGTGCCACAATACAGGCATCTAAAGTTTTGAATATCAGGGGCGCCTGGGTGGCTCAATTGGTTAAGCGTCCGACTTCGGCTCAGGTCATGATCTCACGGTGTGTGGGCCCCAGCCCCGCGATGGGCTCTGTGCTGACAGCTCAGAGCCTGGAGCCTCTTTCAGATTCTGTATCTCCCCCTCTCTCTGCCCCTTCCTGATCACGCTGTCTCTCTCCTCTCCGAAATAAATAAAACATTAAAAAAATTTTAAAGCTTTGGATATCGATAACAATTAACAAAGGGGAATTGAAAACATGATGATTTTTAACTGTAATGAAAAGGTCACTAGCTAGTAATTGGTATTGTTAAAAAACAGATATTCGAAGTTAAAGATTTTATTAGTACTCATTTTAAAGCTCATCAAAGGTAACACTGATGAAATAATACAGTCAGAAGTGGGGTCTGGAACTGGGCTAAACACTTCACTCACATGATCTTCTCAACCCTTACCTCCTCCCTATGAATCAGATAGTATGATTATTCCCATTTTTCAGAGAAGGAAACTGAGGCTCTGAAAGCTTAACACGTTTAACTGAGCTCACTTAGCTAGTTGGTGGCCAACTCAGGATTTGAGTCACAGCAGTCGGTTTCCAAAGCCTGTGATTTATCTATTGTTCTAAACTGAATTTAAGGCCTGGGCCATCTAGATAATACTTGATCACAAGCCTGTGACAAAATGAGAGGTGACATAATTGGGGGAGGCTCCATTGTCCCTTAAAACCCGATGGCACACACGCTCAGCATTTTCCTATAGGTGTATGGTAAGCAGTGGCTTTTAATCTTAAAAATACTTTTCTGGAACAGGGTGTCACAGACACTTTGAAAATGGAACGAAACCTTGGAATCGTTTCCTTGATAAAATGTATATGCACACATTTTGGCAGAGAATTTCAGCAGCCTCATGAGCCCTCTGAAGCCCTTCAGTGGTCTTCCTAGGATCCCACGGACCCTAACTAGAGAATCAATGTCTATCATAATTTCTAGTTAAAAAAATATCGATTATGAGAGTGTTTTTATTTTTTTACTGAAATGCCCTGTAAGTAGTAATCCAAAGCTACTCCTTGAAGAGAGAGAACTGGTTAGCTGGCATTGCTATCGGTCTTTCCTTTGTTGCCACCGTTAGGATCAACAGAAGTCTGTCACCCTCGCCATAGTGAAAGATCACAGTGCAATTTGCAGTGAGAATCTCATAAAACAGAATGCAAACATATGTGGCTTGGCTGGAGCCTGACAGTAGCAATGTTCTTTCTAATTACAGAGTGTGAGTCTGAACTTAAGCCAAAATATTTGCAGTGCCTAAAGTAGCAAGGCCACTGACCCTATAATACTTCCCACAGTGAGTGCACTCGTGGTTTCATCTGCAATTTTCAGAGTCCCTCACAGTTCCCTCTCTTGAGAATGCATTTTTGTTGCATGTAAGAAGCAGTAAGCAGTAGCCAATCATTTCTCTGTTTCTAAATTAGCACCTTAGTAAACATAACTGCCTGTAGTATTGCGTTTTTACCTTTTGTTAGAGTATGTAGTTTTAACTCAAAAGGTTTAGACCAGAAAAATCCATTTATCTGACATCCTTCGGCAACGAAGTATTAAAATTAGTAAAGTTTCACGTAACGGAAGTTTGAACTTCCCGGATTCTACGGCCATTTAAACTTTAATTACTTCCCAAAGAAATCTTTCTACGATGCATTAGGCACTCCATTGCCTTTCAAAACCGAGTATATTGAACATAACGGAATCATTTACAAATGCCCGGATCTTAGTTCACAACCTGGATTAGCGCCCCGCGCAGGTCCGCGGCGGTTCTTCGAGAAGCCGTCGAACCGCCGAGGCAGCCCAGCTCGAGAGTGTCAGGCCTGTGACTGGTTTTAGCTTTTGAACATACGCGTACACATACCTCTGCTCCTCCTTCAAAACCACGGCTTTCTCTTTTTGCCACGGTCACTGGGACCACCTCCCATCACCAGACCCATGTGTGTGGGGCTGTGGCTTTTATCATTCCAAAGACCAACGCCACATATGGACAGGCTTCAGGATAAATTAGCTCCGGGGTTGGGTTCTAAGGAAGCTGCTCTACGAATACAAACAGGATTCCGGTGACCTTTGCGATGTCATGCTTGTTTCTGCGAGGCTGTTCCTGCTGGCTGCTGGGTTATTCGCTCCTTTTCAGAGAGCTACCTTCCAAGGGGGCAGTGGTGCCAAGTTTAATCAACGAAATCAATCGAAATATTTCTAATATTCTTCTTTAAGAGACCACCTTATTATTTGATGGTTATTTTGATAATAGGATCTTATTTTTTTTTTTTAACAAAATTCAGTGTATTTCAAATGCAGCAAAAACCTCAGCAAAACCCCACTGAGAAATTGACACGCCGTATGTTAATTCTCGGAAGAGGTGTTTTTATTTCTCTTACACAGACTATTCATGGAAAAGACACACGCACTGTCTCTATTTTTAAGTTTTCAAAAAGATTTTAATTTAAAATTATTAGTCTAAAGAATGAAAATAATGTTGTGTCTGTGGAAATGATATCTGTTAAAGTCTTAATTATTTGCCTTGCGGTTTCAAGTGCTTAAGTGACAATCACCACTTACTGACGTAACCATCGGTCTTCAGTATTACCCACAAATTTGATTATAATTTTATTAGGGAATAGAACTTTCACGTGGGACATAGCTTGCCAGGTCTCACCTCTTCGTCACTACCACTCTCTCGTCACATGCTTTCACTTGTTAACGGTAATGCATTTGCTTCCTCGGATGCTCCTCCTTCAACTGTACCCTAGAACTCCTTTAAACGACTCTCTATGCAGCAACCAATGTTTCTGCTAAAACTTAAACCATCTCAAGCCACATTCCCCCCCACCCCCAAATACATCTTGACCTCATCTCATTGAATAAATATTGACTCAATGCCTACTCTGTTATCAGGTTCTCTTTGGAATAACCCAATAAGCAATGCAAAGATCTCTGGCTTTACAGAGCTCGTACTCTACCAGAAGGAGACAGATAAAAAATAAAAACAATAAATAAGTTATATTTATCAGAGGTAATTAAGTGCAATGGGGTAAAAGAAGTAGAACAAGGTAAGGGGATTTGGCATTGGGGTAGGAAGATGTAAGGGTGATTATTTAAGATAGGGCGACCAAGATACTCCTCATTGAGAAAGTGGTGTAAGAAACAAGTGGGGGAAGGTTTCTGGGGGTAGAGTGTTTGAAGAAGAGGGAAGAAGCCAGTGCGAAGGCCCTCAAGCAGGAATGCGTGCTTGATATGGTCAAGGAACAAGCCGACCCACTGGTGTGGCTGAATCAGAATGAGCAGTAGTGAGTGGAATAGGAGATGAGGTCATTTTCTGCCATGGTCCCAGTCACGCATCCATAAATCTACTACTACTACCATTGTTAATACCACCACCACTAATCATAATAATAGCAATGGTAAAAACAACCGAAATGCTATTTTACTATTACTATTACTATCATTTTCCTTGATTCTCTCTTTAGAATGTATATTCGTAAGGGTATTGCATTTGTTTCATTTATGACTGCTCTCTAGCATAAGCAACAGTGTCTGACACACAGTAGACTACAAAATACTTGTTAAATAGATGAGAAAGATTCATCATTTCATGTCACAGCTCGTGTTTAACAGTTAAACAACAACCAGGCATTGACAGAATAAGCAGAAAAAACAATCCAAAAGAATTCGTAGCAGAATCATGCCATCTTTTTATGACTGTTTCTTGAAAGGTGATATAAATATATACTATGAGTGACTTCTATGGATATTTCATGATCATTCTACAAATTATACTTCTGGAATTGACTCAAATGGTTAATACAAAATTGATTTACTTTTCTTTTGAATACTCGGTCCTCTCCATCCCAAGCATCCTGAGCAAAGCTTTTCTTTTGTTGGAAAAGGGTGGTATTGGTAACCTTTACTTCCCCTGGCTGTGTGACATAAGATCTAGTTTTCCCTGAAGTTTTAAGATTTGACACATTAGATTGGTTGCAGTTAAATTTCTATATTCTGAAATATCTTAGTTTCTTCCCATTGCCTTGAAAACCTACTTTTCCTCTAAACATGTCTAAAAATTACTCTAGAAAAACATTTTGCCTAACTTATAACCTACATGAATAATTCATTATATATGGCTTACTTTTTATATTACTGGAATTGAATTTCATGATTATCTATGAAAGCTGGTTTCTAACAAAATGGAAAATTCACTAAGTAGAATTTAATCTAATGATAATATTTCATTTATAAGCAAATGCTAAAAGGCAACATTTTTACATTAAAATAGTTATGCCATTTTGAAAGAGATGAACAAGTTTGGACTAGTTATTCAAAATAGTTTCTGATGTCATTATCAAAATGAAGGGGACATCGAAAGTACCAACTTTCATGATCAGAATAATATTTTAAAATGAAAATTCATTGGATATGATCTGTACAGTAAATCAACTTTTAGAAAGAAATGAACTTTTTGGGTAAATGAAAGCTAATACACATGATAGTCTGATGCTCTTAAAGACATTTAAAAATATACTTCAGAGATTCCAATAGAACTTTCAAGTGTTACTTTTTAGTTCCTTTTACTTTTTTTAATGTTTATTTTTATTTTTGAGAGAGAGAGAGACAGAGAATGAGAGAATGAGCGGGAGAGGGGAAGAGAGAGATGAGAACAGAGGATCCAAAGCAGGCTCTGTGATGACAGCAGAGAACCTCATGTGGGGTTGAATTCACAAACCGCAAGATCATGACCTGAGCTGAAGTTGGACACTCAACCCACTGAGCCACCCAGGTGCCCCTAGGCTCAAATTCTTAAAACAATTCTTGTTATGTCATTATGTTTCACTTATATGGTTTATGAAATAACCTGATGAATGATGTATATAATACAATTGTTCCATAGATACTTAAGCATATTTGACCACCTAAGTAACTACATTATTCTTCTCTATAGATCTTTTATTTTATTTTATTTTTTTATTTATTTCTAGGAGAGAGATAGAGACAGCGTGAGCAGGGGAGGCTCAGAGAGAGAGGGAGATACAGACTCTGAAATAGGCTCCAGGCTCTGAGCTGGCAGTCAGCACAGAGCCCGATGTGGGGCTCGAACCCACGAACCGCGAGATCATGACCTAAGTGAAAGTTGGACGCTTAACCGACTAAGCCACCCAGGCGCCCCTCTATAGGTCTTTTAAAGAAGTATCCTTACTGTAAAAATCTAGTCCTTTTGTCTAAAGGGGCCTTCCCTGTCATTACTGATGTGTACTGAATGCTCTATCAGTTAAAGCAGTTTCCAGTTACCTGTCCTCTCCAAACTTCGGCTTTCTCACCTATAATATATGGATAGCCACCTTGTGGGTCGGAATTGATTCCTTTCCTTCCTCTGATTCCCAGAGGCCTCTGCAACCTGAATTTCCCTTATTTTCCATATCACTCCTTATGTTTACACCAGCCCACTAGACTGACTGTACTACTTAATATCATGCACATTCATCTCAACGCATCTAATCATGTTTTTACTGCTGCCTCGAAGGTCCCTATCCAACTCATAAAATCCTAATCATCCTTCAAAATCTAGTTCAAATGTAACCTCCTTTGTGAAAGCTTTCCTTTCTTTCTATTAGTTATTGGTGCTGACCAAATATATCTCAAAACTCAGCAGCACACAACAATGAGTATTTATTATGGGAAAATTATAATGTGCTTATGGAACTGTGGTCAACTGATTGTTCTCGAAAAAGCCTGCGACACGTTTCAAATGGCCAGTTGAGATATTTTTTAAGACAGGCAAAGAATGTGTTTCAATTAAGAGTACCTCAAAGAACACTGTTCTTTACCTGAATTCCTTTTGGATTTTACCTATAATCCCGATAACACACCCAGTGAGAACCATTGATTTAATACATATTCAAAGATTGTGCTTGTTCTCTCCTTCACTCATATCATAATGAAAAGTTGTTATGAATATATATTAAGTGATGTGTATCGTTTTCATTCTGTAACCTGCAGGATCTTCATAAAAAATGCACAGTAACTTGTTTTTTTAAGTTTATTTACTTTCAGAGAGAGAGAGAAAAAGAGGGAAAAAGAGAGAGAGAGAGAGAGAGAGAGAGAGGGAGGGAGATGAGAGAGAGTGAATAAGTGGGGAAGGGGCAGACAGAGACAGAGGAAAAGAGAGAATCCCAAGCAGGCTCCCGCTGTCAGCATAGAGCCTGACATGGGGCTTGATCCTGAGTTCATGACTTGAGCCAAAATCAAGAGTCGGATGGATGCTTAACTGACTGAGCCACCCAGGCGCCCCATACATAGCTACTTTTAAGTTGTAAGGTAATGAACTAGTCTTTAATGACCTTTCCTAAGAATATGCAAAATTCAGAACAATCATGTTGCAGAGTGTCAATTATTCTGTGAAAAATAAACAACTATTTTTGTTACAGGAAAAGAAGGCAAATGTGGATATAGTAGCACAGTCATAGTCCACTATGGGTTGTGAGTATATTCACAACTTGTTATTCAGATTATTTTTCTATTTTTTTACAACAAAAATTCTTCATTGTTTCATAGAACTCTTAAAGTTTGAAAACTACATGAAGACCTTACAATAAACCTACACAGTATCCTAAATGTGAAACTTCTCAAAATTAAGCTGCAACTGGGAGAGGAGCATCTCTCTTCCCCTCTTCTCCCCCTTTCTACTTCAGTACTAAACTTACAGTCTTTACTTGGCCAGCAGAAAACAAGAGGCAATGGTGTGTATTCCCAAGCCAACACAGGTGGCCAAATCAACACTAAATTAAATTGTTTGAATTTAATGAACTATAGGTAAAATGTCACAATCAATAATGTATCTGAAAAATAATGAAAAAGAGAAAGATGAGAGAGTTTAATACCACTAGGGAATTGTTTTTCTCACTTCATTAAACACATCAGTTGAAGCAATATCATAAAAATTATGATGGGAAAGCATTTAAAAATAATGCAGTATTGTTAGTTTAGCTACCCGCGTTGATTTATTGAGTGTGGGCTATTAGGTCAGGTGCTATGCTGTAGCTTTACATACACAGTTGGCCCTTGAACAACAGTTTGAACTGTGCGGGTCCAGTTACATGCAGTTTTTCAATAAGTACAGTACAGTACCATAAATTTATTTTCTTTGCCTCATGATTTTTCCAGTAACATTTTCTTTTCTTTAGTTATTTTATTGTAAGAATACAATATATGATACATAACATACAAAATATGTGTTAATTGGCTACTAATGATATCGGTAAGGTTTCTGGTCAACAATAGGTTATTAGTTAAGTTTTGAGGAAGTCAAAAGTCATACACAGGTTTTCAACAACACAGGGGGGTTGATGTCACTAACTCTTGTGTTATTCAAGGGACAAATGTGTGTCTTTACCCTTCATTGTCTTATAGCACAGAATACATGTATATGTATATGTATATGTATATGTATATGTATATGTATATATCTAGGCCTATGTATATGTATCTCTGTGCAATAATAAAGAAAATGAAGCTCAGATGATTTACATTTCTTCCCAAAATATGTGCACACCCTGATCTGATCCCAGGAAGCACATTCTTTTAGTGACTCACCCTGACTCATTTAATAGAATCCTCTCTTTTTACAGATGAGAAATTTGTCAGGAGACAGTTTACAATTCCTACTACTATACTCTCCCTTATTATTAAGCTCTTAATTTGAAAAATTTGGGGATGAAAATTGCATGTATTTTACATATAAGGTATTTTTTTTAAATGTTTATTTATATATAGAGAGGAAGAGGGCATCTGAGCTGGGGGTAGGGGACAGAGAGAGAGGGAGAGAGAGAAAATCCCAAGCAGTCTCTGCACTGTCAGCTCAGAGCTGGATGTGGGGATCAATCCCACTAACTGTGATATCATGACTAGAGCCGAAATCAAGAGTCCAGACGCTTAACCAACTGACCCACCCAGACGCCTCGATATAGGGTCCTTTTATTACACTGCTTCTATTACAAAAGAAAAAAATCAAAACCCTGGTAAAAATAAAGCCTGAAATGTCTCTAGCAAACAAGTGACTTTCTAGACACAAGCTTCTGAACATTCATGAGTTTCTTCTATCGCCTCCATGTGGAGCACTAACCCTCTTCGTTCTGTAATCTGTGGTGTGTTATCATATACATAAGACAATGTAATCGTCCTCATGATGCGACTTTGCTTCATCATTTCAGTGTAGGTGAGTGTATGTTTCTTTAAGATGTCTTTTAGGGTCTATTACTATTATTTTTTTTTCATAAACATACTTTTATTTAAGTTGACAATTTTGAATGTCAGCTATTCCAAAGGACCTATAATCAGGAATCTTAAATCCAAGCTTTCTGAACGATGGTTCCAAACTAAATTACTCAATCATAAGTGAGTGCTACATGGTCCTTAAAATGCTATTCAGTTCAGAAGCATTATCTTTTCAGTATGTAATTAATCTTTTCTTTTCTCATTTTAGTAGACACATGCCCATCTGCTACTCATCATTCTTACCATTTAGGAAGGCAAGAGAAATATCTTCTTTATGCTTCAGGCCTCACTTTTTTTTTTTTTTTTTACAAATAGTTTAATGTCAAGTTGGTTTCCATATAACACCCAGTGCTCATCCCCACGAGTGCCCTCCTCCATGCCCATCCCCCCCTCCCCCCCCCACCCATCTGTCCTAAGTTTGTTCTCAGCATTCAAGAGTCTCTCATGGTTTGCCTCTCTCCCTTTCCCCCACCATTTCCCTCCTTCTTCTCCCCCCTGTTCCTCAGTTAAGTTCCTCCTAATCCTCCTATACGTGCAAACATATGATATT